>NC_057841.1:11096212-11399242 GCF_910594005.1 Cervus elaphus | reverse complement strand
CTTCTAATAGAGAATATATTTCAATGTAGCAAAAACTGTCAATGCCTAGTGGACATCTCATGTGTGTGAGATGATCAGATCAGGGAAAAATATTTTATATATATTTTTTTCTTAATTTAGTTTTTATTGGAATATAGTTGCTTTACAATGTGTTAGTTTTACTGTGCAGCGAAATGAGTCAGCCAGGGGGCTCAGAGGTAAAGAATCTGCCTGCAATGCAGGAGACCCAGGTTTGATCCCTGGGTCGGAAAGATCCCTTGGACAAGGGAATGGGAAACCCACTCCAGTATTCTTGCCTGGAGCATCCCGTGAACAGAGGAGACTCGCGGGCTACAGTCCATGGGGCTGCAGAGAGCTGGACAGGACTGAGCGACTGATGCTTTGACTTTCTTTTTTTCATGCATGTATCACCTCCCTTTTGGACTTCCTTCCCTGTAGAGTTCCCTGGGCTATAATGTATGTTCTCCTTGTTTTCTGTTTTATATGTAGTACCAGTGCTGTATCTGTGTCCATCCCAATCTCAGAATTCATCCCACCCCTCCTTCCCCCTTAATATCCACATATTTGTGCTCTATGTCTGTGTCTCTATTTCTGCTCTGCAAATAAGATCATCTATGCCATTTTTATGATAGGGCTTACAAAGGGAATTAAAAAAGCAGCATGTAATGAAAGCTAAACTACTATCCTGAAAAATGTTGAAGTCTTTTTTTGTTGGTCTATCCACTTGCTGTTTCTGTTAGCCCAGTGGCAGCAGTCCAGATGGGCACTTTTCTGTTGGCTTATCTGGGACAGCTGGTGAATTCCCAGGAGGGTGATAATACAGAGATCATCTATGCTTGGTCCACCAGCCAGGAGTAGCCTATAATAGGGAGCTTCTGCTTTCACTCAAAAATTCATAACTGCACATTGGATTGTTACAAAATCTAAACCCTTTTCTATATTACCATTCTTATAGTCTATGTTTCAATTACTTCACCTGGCCTTTTCCCAGCATTAAAAAAGTCTACAACTTGATAATTCCTATCAAGAGATTAAAAAAAAAATAGTATATGGGTTTATATGGTGTTCCTTGCTGAACTTCAAACTGAAGACTCGAGCCAGCCTGTCAGTTGGAGGATTCCATCTCAGTTAGGTGTAGGTCTTACAGCAAGACATAACCAGTCCTGGATTCTTTGTAAACCTACACAGACTAGCAGCCACAAATTCAGTGTGACTGTACTGGAAACAAGAGTCCCACCTGCTTCCCAGGTTGTTTTCCCTCTGGTTATCCTTCAATCCATGAAATTGTCACACTGATCATTTGCTGGATCCAGCCTGTAAGTTCCCTCACTGAATGTGAACGTGGTAACTGTCAGTGATAACAAATTAAACCCAAATAAACCATGAGTGTTTTGTTAAAATCAATTAGATTAGCTAGCAGAGTCTTGAGGTGAAGGATAAATGGTGGTGACAAAGGAGATGATGAATCAATAGAACTATGATGATGGGGAAGATTCAGCCTGCATCAGGGGTCACCTTGAGCAGCCTGGAAAGCAGGGTGTCTTCCTAGAGCATCAGAGACTTAGGTGGGCGTCTGGAAGTGTTGGCACGAAAGGGGGCAAGTGTGTGTGAAAGAAGGAGTCCTGTCTCACTGTTTTTGTCTGGCATTTCTTTATAACTAATAATAGGAGTAACTTCAGCACAGCCCAACCACTTGGAAACAGGCTGGTAGACACAGATGCACGCACAATGGGTCTTTGAGGACCACAATGGTTGTGTCATCTCTGATTCTGTGTGTTTCAAGCACCTGCATCTATGGGGTTTTCATTGCTTTTGGCATTAGCTCTTCCTACTAGTGAACCAACGTGTATGCTGAGACACATACATCCTTTTAAAACAGAGGATGGCTTACTCTTATATATTCAATTTATGTAAGAACCATTCACTGTGCAGTAGCTGCCCTAAGATTTATGGTACCTAATACTAGTCAAGGCTATGGTTTTTCCAGTGGTCATGTTTGGATGTGACAGCTGGACTGTGAAGAAACCTGAGCATTGAAAAATTGATGGCATCACTGACTCGATGCACATGAGTTTGAGTAAACTCCGGGAGTTGGTGATGGACAGGGAGGCATGGCGTGCTGTGATTCATGGGGTCGCAAAGAGTCGGACACGACTGAGTGACTGAACTGAACTGAACTGAACTGAATACTAGTGTGAATGTGAGACCCCAGAGCAATCACCTCTGACTTTACCTGGATGTTGAGTCTAACGGCACCTGATTGCATTCTTACACACAAGAGTTTTTTCTTGGCTGTGACAACCCATGTTACTGAGTTCAAGTTAAACAGCCCTCACACTGAGTGATGCACATCTTCAATCATCAGAATTGGATAATCCAATTCAAACACTGGGCTTCCCCAGTGCCTGAGTGGTAAAGAGTCTGCCTGCAATGCAGGAGACACAAGAGACACAGATTTGGTCCCTGGGTCAGGGAGATCCCCTGGAGGAGGAAATGACAACCCACTCCAGTGTTCTTGCTTGGAAAATCCCATGGACAGAGGAGCCTGGTGGGCTACAGTCCATGGGGTCGCAAAAGAGTCAGACACAACAGACACACATGCACACAATTGAAACATTAATTCAGTTACTTTTTAATAGGGAGTCAACTTGCAATGCTCTGTGTAAATACTATTTACCATTATTACCACAAATAGGCGTTGTTCCTTTGCCTCTGAAAATTTTCATTTATTTTCGTTCCACATCTGAAAGTAACATTTCTGATATTTTCTTATTTGCTTAATTAGAAAAATTCAAACTTGCATCTATTTTCCCCCCTTGGGACATTTTCTGTTTGAAATCTAGAGTTTCTTTAAATTCAAGTTCTTTATTTGAAGTTCCTTGGTTCTACTGTGTTCCTGTAACCTTGGCTCCAAGGTAGACTTGTGGGAGATGAAAGGAGATTTTTTTTTTCCCTATATGCAACTATATGTCCTCTATTCCCCATTCTCTTTTGTATTATGTAAGTTATCTCCAGCTTGGAGAGTGCAATGAAAACTTCCACAACTCCAGTAAAAAGTGACACTATGTTTAGTACTGAAAAGCTAAGGGGAAAAATGGTCATAATCTAGTTCAGATTTATTTACCGTAATGTATAGTCAAGTTTATTTAGCATCTGGATTTTTTGCCAATTAGATTGTCTTGGAAATATTTTGAGATTAAATAATCATGTTTCTGAGGTTTTGAATCTTTGCCTAACATTGATTTAGTGAAGCTCAGAATAACTCTCGTGCTATGAAAAAGTGATAATTTTTATTGAAAAAGTAAGTAGTTTCACGGAATGTATTAACTTAGGGAACAACTCTATTATGCTTTTATAGATTTTCAATTAAGTTGGACATTCTTCCCATCTTTCCTGTCCTCCTTTCTTATTCTGAGGCATCAGGAAAACTGTGTGTGAACGAAAAAAACACGTGTTGGATCACTTTACCTTAAACATTTCCTAAGTCTGTGTGATAAAGCTCCGCCATCTGATATGTGTACTCCTGAGGCTTGGTCACTCACAGATGATGTGGTTAGTTCCCTCCAGTTACGGTTCTAGCAGTGACCTCAGGTTAAGGTCATCCCCCAGTATGTAGGGTGTGAAGTCTGTCTGACCACAGTCCCCTGGTCCCAGGGTCCCCAGCCTCTCCCGTCTATTGCCTGATGATCTGAGGTGGAGCTGAAGTAATAATAATAGAAATAAAGCATACAGTAAATGCAATCAATGCACTTGAATTATCCTGAAACTGCCCCCCAACCCCGGTCCATGGAAAAATCATCTTCCACAAAACTTGTTCCTGCTGCCAAAAAGCCTGGGGACCTTTGTGTCTGGTCAGCACCTGAAAATAACCTAGGTTCTCAGGCAGGGAAATAAAATACTGAAAGAGATGAAGAGGCGCTTCTGCCATTCTCCAAGGCAGTCTTTCCTGCGTCTGGACAGCAAGGAGGCTGGCCGTTGAGACATGTGACCGCTTTTACAGAGTCAGGGATGGAATGGGCTCCAAGTCCTCTGGGAATATGCCATCTTTGGTTTTATGTTACTCTTGACCTTTATTGCCACAGTAAAGTCTTGTGTAACATTTCAGATTTGTTTCATCTAAGATGATACAGAGCAGCAAGGAAATGCTCTTGGGTCTTAGGTTTAAAGAGAAGGAGTACATCCTGTTGGCAAGGTGAAAAGTAAGTTCCCAGTGGGGATGGTAAAATTCAACAGAAAAGTCACAGTGTTGAGGCATGGCTTCATTCCTCACACAGGTTTAGTCTTTTGCTACCACTCTTAGTAAATCTCATTCTGTTTTAGAAGTTGCAGAAGTTTCGTGTTTTCTTTTACACTCTTAACCTCATGTGTTTGGAAAAGAGGTATACCCCATGCTGCTATTCGATATAGCTTTAAGAATAATAATGTTTCCGGAATTGGGAATACAAAATCTAACTGTGTGGCTCTTGGCCTAAGGTGATGTGGTAGACTGAAAACAGCCAAGAATTAATTGCAACTTCTCCCATAGAGAACTGGAGTCTGTTTTCCACCTCCTTGATTTTGGGCCACCTTGTGACCTGATGTGACTAACAGAAGGTAGTGAAAATGCTGTGGGAATTCTGAGGCTCAAGCAGCCCCAGGCTTCCACTCCCCCTTTCCTCCATGTGAAGATGGTAGCACTT
Source organism: Cervus elaphus (assembly GCF_910594005.1). Classification (NCBI taxonomy): domain Eukaryota; kingdom Metazoa; phylum Chordata; class Mammalia; order Artiodactyla; family Cervidae; genus Cervus; species Cervus elaphus. Next base: position 11,394,563 of record NC_057841.1, on the reverse strand, counting down.
GTCCTTTGGAGACACACAGCCAGGATCACTTCCAGCCTATATTGCCAACAGTGTATAGTGCCTAGTTATTACAGCCGCAGTGGGGCTTCTAAACAAGCAAAGCATACACACAGTGGACTTTTACTGAGCATTAAAGAAGGAGATTCTGACATTTGCAGCCACATAGATGAACCTGGACGAATGCTAAGTTCAGTTAAGTTGCTCAGTCGTGTCCGACTCTTTGCGGCCCCATGGACTGCAACATGCCAGGCTTCCCTGTCCATCACCAACTCCGGGAGCTTTTTCAAACTCACATCCATTGACTCAGTGATGCCATCCAACCATCTCATCCTCTGTCCTGTCCTTCTCCTCCTGCCTTCAATCTTTCCTAGCATCAGGGTCTTTTCGAATGAGTCAACTCTTTGCATGAGGTGGCCAAAGTATTGGAGTTTCAGCTTCAGCATCAGTCCTTCCAATGAACACCCAGGACTCATCTCCTTTAGGATGTACTGGTTGGATCTCCTTGCAGTCCAAGGACTCTCAAGAGTCTTCTCCAACACCACAGTTCAAAAGCATCAATTCTTCAGTGCTCAGCTTTCTTTATGGCCCAACTGTCATATCCATACATGACCACTGGAAAAATCATAGCCTTGACTATGGACCTTTATCAGCAAAGCTGTTGTGCTAAGTGAAATAAGTCAAAAACAGAACAACCAATACTGCATGATCTCACTTGTATGTGGAATCTAAACAAGGCAAATTCACAGAATCACAGAGTATGGATATCAGGGGCTGGAGGAAATGGGGAGGATTGGGTCAAGGCACAGAGATTCATGTCTGCAAGATGAATGAGTTCTGGAGGCCTCCTAGACCGTGTAGTGGTTGTAGTTAAAAATAGTGTGTTGAATACCTGACATGTGCCAAGAGGGTAGATTGTCTGTATTCTGACCACACATGCATCTGTTTGCATAAATGCAAAGAGCCGTCTTAGGAGAGACCAGCAACAGAACCACTCGCCTAAGCCCAGATGAAAATGTGACACACATTATTTGTTAGCAGATAAAATGCTTTTCTTTAGTTGCCACGTTTGAGGATAGTTTCTTATGATCAGTATATGGCTATTACAGAAGATTATCTTTTTCTCAAAATGGAAGATAGACTTGAAAACAAACACATGAGTTATAATATTACATGCATTATAGTAGGAACATGTATGTGTCTTTTAAAGCAGGGATTGGTTGGCATCTTTCTTCTCAGGAGCCTCTCTGAGCCTGGGGACCTGCCTTTCATTCCAATCCACTGAGTCTGTCTTCTGTTGTGTGAGTTCTGCACCCAGTCTGCTCTCTGACCCCCAGATAACCTCAGCTTTTTTGTGGACTTCACTTTTTGTGTTCGCCCCCTAGATGTTGGCGTCCTTCAAAATTGTGTGCTCACCTGTTCTGTTTTCATTCTGAAAATTTCTCTATTTGTCTGTGAGTTTAATCTATTACTTCAATGCTGAAAATCGAAGTTCTCTATAGTCTGTTATTCCTCTAATAAAGAGATATTTCAAGTTTATTGCCTCAAAGACATGATACATTCAAGATACCTGTAAAATAATGCTAGTTAATATTTAGTGCTTGCTCTGACTCCATGTAGTTTAATTAGAGAGTCTTAATTCATTAATTCTCACAGAATCCTTTGAGGCAAGTGTCAGTGTTATTGCCATTTAGAAATGAGTTTCAAGGAGTCATGGAACATGCTTGCAGTAGCATGATCATGAAGTGATGGAGCATCCTTTTGAGCCTCATTTGTGTGTATGTGTGCATGTGCTTACATACCCAAACACATATATACAGCAAAGACTGTAGTTCACCAAGGAAATAGCTGTACCATTATAACGAATCATAAATATAGCAGTTTTATGCAGAGCAAAAGGCAATTTGCAAGCTTTCCATGATACATTTCTAATAAAAGGAACTGTGATCATTTCTGCAAGATGATAAGACTTTCTCGCTAGGCCTTTTTACTTTGACCTGAGGGATCATTGCATCTGATAAAAGGCAGTAAGAGGGCAGATTTTGAAATAATCCTGACTAAAGGATGTTAGGAGATGAATAGCAGACCATGTCCAGAACAGGAGGTTAATTGCTGAAACGCAAAACATCCTGGGGGAAATTGTTGCTCAGAGGTGTGATCTTTCAACCCTGGGGTGCAAGAATCACGCTTCTTGTCATCAGATGTTCTAATTACATGCTCTGTACAAGGACTTCTTTATCATGAAGAATTTGAAATCCTCCAATTAGCCAGGATTTAAAAAGCAAACAGAAAATTGAGATGTCAAAGGTCAGTACAAATAAAAGCTAGACTCCGCAGAGCCTGGATGAAGAGAAAGCAAAGATCCAAGGATCAGAGCGTTCACCAAGAGCTAATTAGCAAAGTCCAGTCTTTAACATAACTAAGGCAGCAATTATAAATAATTACAATGGATAGAGTGTCATGATTGTGGCGGGTTAAAAAGCATGACTTTGTACTTCAGCAAGTAACTTCAATAAAACTTGAAATTCTTATAAAGAAATTATTAAGGTGAATCCTGGCATTTTTTTATCCATAAGCATAACTTTTGTATTAAGGTAGTTTGATTTTTAAAATATGCTTAATGTTTATTTGTGGATTTTTGCAATATGATATAGTCTTCCCTGTTGGCTCAGTGATAAAGAGCCCTCCTGCCAATTAGGAGATGTGGGTTTGATCCCTGGGTCTGGAAGATTCCCTGGAGGAGGGCATGGCAACCCTCTCTAGTACTCTGGCCTGGGAAATCCCATGGACAGAGGAGCCTGGTGGGCTACAGTCCATGGGTCTCAAAGAGTTAGACATGACTTAGCAACTGAACATGCACACATGCATGCAATATGGTACAGTTGATTTTTTTTTAATGGCATAAAATCCCATATATTCAAAATCATGATGGCCCTTGATGAGTTCTCTAGACCACCTGGGAAGCTTCCTGTTCCATCCTTTCCTACTCAAGTCCCCTTCTTCCTTCCCAACAGGTGCATCTGCTTTGCCTGTATCATGAATATGGATTCTCATCCTCCTTTGGAAGTTGGTTTAAGAAGGAAAACAGCAAATCTCCAAATTTATGTAATACCTTCCTAAGTAGACTCTTTCTATTCAAATTTATGCTTGTTCTCTTGCAACCAGAGTCTTTATGAATATTTTTTAACGTAAAATCCTTTAGAGGTTCTTGCAGCTATCTCTAGCCTAAGTACCACTGATCTTCACAAGCTGTCCTGTTGCCAGTCCAGCCCATCCACCAGGCTCCGTTGCCTACAGGTTTCTCTCTGGTCTTCCAGCTTCCCTCTCGCTCTGTGATACACTCTGTCATCCACTTAGCAGCCACCGCGATTCTCCAGTCAGAGCCCTAGGGGATTCCCTGTCTCTCTGTGTCCTGTGAACTCCTTTTCCATGGAGCATTCTCTGTGCTGGGAACAGCTCTTCACAAGTATCCTCTTGACTTTTTTCTTTGTGCTCTTAGTGTTTCTTCTTAACCAACCCCTTATGAATGAAGACTTCCTTCACCCATTCAGTATAAAAAAGCCACCACTTTCCATCTCTAACCTGGATGTTCCTGTATCTTCATGTGCTTTATTTTTCTCTTGTGCATTCATTCCCACCTAAAAAACTAAACTCCGTGTATATTAATTGTATTTCTTTTCTGCATGGCAGGAAGATTTTACTCCTGGTAAATTGTTAAGTGTGCAGTTAACACCGGTTGACATCTTTTGAGTGAATGAAAACACTGTGAAATTTGGTTCCTTTTTCTTTCTGCTGGCTTTGTTACACTTTTACTTTCACTCTCCAAGAGCTAGTTTTTCTGGGTGTTCTCAGCATGAGGAGAACGCTGAGCTCCTTTGCATCCACAGCAATCATGGCATCCACTCTTTTGACTACTATCCTGGCGGGATGTGAAGTCCAAGTGGGCAGAGGCCATAGCCTGCAAAGACTGCAGACCCCTGGAGTTTTTCACTTTTATGCTGGTACTTGAATTAGTCAATGGATTTAAGCATTTTTAGTGGTTTCTGGTACTGGTGGCTTCGAGTCCCAGGACATGAATATCAGTGTGTTTCTCTGAATATGCCTTTCTGTCCAGATTTAGGGAGGCAGAGTACCCTATAGCCTTCTTGAAAGGGTCCAGTAAAGTCAGTGATTATCACTGGTGCAGTGTTTTTTTGTTGTATAGACAGGAGTGATGGTTGCCAAGCTCATGACCAAAAGGAACTAAAGCCGTACATCCGAATGCATTCGTTAACCTAACTGAAGATGAATATAATACAATTTCTTCTCTGTAAGTTTGTAAAAATTAGGAGGAAAAGTTTCATCGTAGTCAGTTGATCAGGTGAAGACTGTCAGATAAAGCAGTGATGGAGCACAGATCAGAGGGACATCAAGGAGGAAACCACATGGGCATCTCAGGGGGATATTCCAGTGTGGGATCCCAAGGTGGTTATATGCTTGGTGTGGTGAACACTACAATGGGTCTTGTGTTTGCATGGAGTGGGAGAAGGGTAAGGGGAATGAGTGATGTATCCTATAAGTTTTTGTTTAAAAAAAAAAATTTATTGTCTGCACAGTGCATCATGTGCGATCTTTGTTCCCCTACCAGAAATCGAATCTGTGCCCTGTGAAGTGGAAGTGCAGATTCTTAACCACTGGTCCTGCAGGGAAGTCCCTCCTATTGAAGAGGAAAAGTTAAAATTTTACATAACCTCCTGCTCATTCTGCCTCTGTGACTCAGCTTGCTCCTTGCAAAGTCTGGATCACGTAGGTCACGTGGTCTCAGAAGGTGGGGACTTAAATCGTAGGAACTGGAGCTTATCTCACTCATCGTGTCCTGCTCTTTGCAGCTGCCTGGCCCCTGCAAACCTGCTTAATCCTTCCTGTCCATGTATGGGTCAGGCATCCCCCTTCCCATCTTGACCATTGTTCCCACAGAAACCCCTTAATTTAAACCAGCCTATTAACAGCTAGTGTTGCCCACGACAGTCGTCTATAGAAACTGTGTAACCCCTTTGTTCCGGGCTCAGAGCTTGGAGTGTTAACTCCTCTGGGCCCGCCGGGGTAATAAGCCTGATTCTCCAACTCTCTGAGTGCGGTGCTTGGTTTCCCGAGTACTGGTTTCTGCAACATTTCTGAAGGCCCCAGCGAGATTCCAACCACATCAGCCCCTTGAGGCGCCAGACTGGTGGCTCGGCTGGGCTGGAGTGAAGGAACCCCAAGGTGAATGAGGAGTCATGCCACATGATGGTATTCCGGGCTCTCTTTCGGAACAGTGTTCCAACTCCCCAACGGCCAAGCCCCAGCTGGACCCAGAGGGATGGACCAACTCACCAGGAATGGCCACAGGATAGGGTAGGGCCCTGGGGCCAGTTCCCAGTGAGGTCCTACCCCAACGGGTAGAAGAGGAGACTGATCACTTCCTTGGAGCTCCCAGGAAGGGAGCAACAGTTAAGGAAAACTGGGGACTCAGGAGAAGAGAAGCATTATGATAGCCACTGAATGTGTGTGCATGACTGCTGGTTGAATGGGGTGAGAGAAATTTTTCTCTTTGGAAACTGCAAAATCAATTCTTTTTGCATATGCAATTAAAAACAACTAGCTTGCTAAAAGGCCTGCCTAAGGAAAAGCTTGAAGTTAACCCTTTCCATGTCCTTGAAATACACAGCCAACTTTGCCTGAGACCTCAGCCTTGGGCAAATTAGAACTTCAAGCAAAGAGAAACAACAAGAGGGGGGATCAAGGAGATATTTTAAAATCTCAAACAGAAAGCTATAAGATCTCTGACTATCTGTCTGTCTGGATTTAAGTATGTCTCAGTGTATGTCTTTTGTTTTTTTTTCTGATAATATTGTTGAAGTTATAAATGAGTTCTAATTTAATTGGCCTAAAGAAAAGTAAGTGCTTACAAATCAAACAATCCTAAATACAAGAAATATTAACCTAAATAAATTTCAGATTCACATAAACTGGGAAATATTCAATATTAAATATCTAGTGTTAATGTTTGTTTGCTGATCTAATAAGGAATTAAGATGTATGTTTTTCATAAAGAAGATATAAAAAATAAAATTATGTTTTATAAAGGGAAAAGAAAGTAGGTCTTATTTACAGGTGGCTGTTACCAAAAGTGATTAAAAAGTTTGTGGAAAGTGGATCCTGAAAAAAAGTTTTGTGTATGGTTAGGACTGACTAAGTTTAAAATAAATTTAAGTTTACCTAAATGAATTTAAAGTAAGCTGGTGCAAAACTTGAATTCAGCCTTTCTCTCTGTTAAGAGGACATACTTTCTTCAGCTGTTGAACTGCTTTTAATAATAGATTTAAGTTTCTTTACCTCTTAATTGATCTATTCTATATTTACCTTTGAAATCTTTTGTTAACTTTGGCTAAGTAAATAACTATCATTTCACAGTGACTTATATGATCCTACCCGACTGAGTGTTATAAACCCTTTTGATATTTATCAACAAAACTTCCTAAATAACATGACTTCTTGCTAACTTTGGGATGCTTCAGAGGCCCCTGAGACATCCCAAGGAGCTATTAAGCTACCTGGGTTCATTGGACATGTTAAATTACATGAAAAGTACTGTTGAAGGGGTGATAAATCTTTTCAGGTTATACTGTATGGTTGATGTTACTAATATAGATAGCCTAAAATTATGTGAAATTCATATAGATCTGATATTCCCTGATAAAACATGGTCAGTTATAATTCTAGTTATCATATTAAAGTGTTATGACTAGGTTTCTTTGTCAATTGCAATAGAATCAGATTTTAAACATGCCTTCTATGGTTTTACTCTCATACTTTTAGAAGAATATTGCTAGTTCTTCAAAATTTATGGAAAAGACTTTCTAAGATTTAGCAGATAAACAGATTTTGTTATTAACAGTAAACTGGTACCAGATTGGCATTTGGTCTTCTCTCTGTTTAGAGAACGATGTTTTTTTAGAGTGCAGCTTTTGATAACAGATTATGCATTTCTTTGCCTTTAAGTGGTTTATATTTGTTTTTAAAATCTTTTTATTACTTTGGTAAAGTAAATAAGCATTATTTAAGATTATGGTACGTGTAGACAAAGCTTATTCTGCTTCTACAAAAAATAACCCCTCACGGTTAGACTTTTGCTATCCTGATGTCCTTGAAACATGGCGATAGTCTGCTCCTAAATCAGGAAATTAACAATGGACAAACAACAGCTGAAAATCAAGGAGCCAGGCCTAGGGGAAATCCAAGATGGCTGCTTGGCTTTTCCCGGCTTCCTGACTGACATTTTTTATTTGATAGGTTAAAGCCTTCCCTGGCTACAGAGTTAATGCTCTTACAATGAGTTCTCCAAAAAGAAAAAATTATGTTTCACTGACTATTAAGTTCTAGTTTTGTTAATTAAGGTCTGTGCTGACTAAGACTCACTAAAAGGTTAAATTAAGTTATTAGAAAGTTCACTCTAAGATTATTTCCAAAGCTTATCTCAGTGATCAATCTTTGGATAAAGGTCAGATGCTCCATGATGTACAACCAGGAGATTAACACTTGGCTATAATCATTTAACTGAGTCAGATGACCTGGGGTATACTGGGCTATACCCAGTGAAAGTTCTTGACTTAAATTCTTGCTTGTGACGTTACTAATAACTGCTAGATATATTATTTTCTATGTAGCTTGTTTCAGAAGATTATTTCTTACGTTACCAAATGTGTGACTGAGCCTGTGATAAAATGCTGATATGCAGTTCCATATGAGATCAATAGTTGTAATAATATAACTCTAGATGTGGGAAGAAGCAACAAGAGGGAATATTTTCCTGGACCAAGAGGCTAGTAAGACAGGTAGGGTCCAGAGACTTGCTACTTACAAGGCCTGGTCTAGTGACAACACATTGAGTGGCCTGTCAGTGGAATCTTTGTTAGACCTGGGAATGAGCCTCCCCAGCACCACAGGACACAATGACCATGAAATGCCCCCAGACATGGTCAAATATGTGGCTATGAAGGGGCCCTATTGACTGGAAACTGGCCCTTGCCAGCTGCCTCTACAAAGATTACATCATGACCACTGCAAGATGCTGACCTTCAACACCCCCTTGAGAGGAGTTCAGGGTGGAGACAAAAAATAAGGCACTCTGCTCTGGGAAAAACCTGAAAAAACAGGCCTTCAGATAATCAGATGTTTTCAGGCAAAGAGTTTTATGAGTCCAAAATCTTGCATCTTCTCTAATGTCACGAATCAATCTCTGGACCTCGTTCTCCTAGCTAGCCCCTCAGCAGCTTTCCTATATCTATTAATCTTTGGGCCATGTATCTTTACCTTTCTTGTTAAGTTTTTTCTCCAAGTAGTAGTAGACAAGAACATCCCCTTGCCAACACCCAGACAGTGCTGGAGCAAGCTGCCTCATCATTCCTCCGGACTCTCATCTCCCTCCATAAATGCACCCCGAGGTCCTCAGGCTGTTGTCCCTTTGAGATCTTATAGGGAGATCACCCCAGTGATAGGAAAGCTCAAGGGAGACCACCACCAACATCTGACCTGGAGGTGTCCCAACACTTCAGGCCCTGCAACAGTCTTCTGCCATATCGCCCGAGAAACCTTAAAAAGGACACCCATTCCTTTGGGTCATTGGGTTCATCCCTGTCAGCCAGGAGATGAGGTATGGGTTAAAGATTAAAAAACAGAACCACTTCAGCCAGTTTGGACAGGCCCTCACTCGGTCATCCTGGCAACCCCTACTGCTGATAAAGTTATAGGCGTCATCCCTTGGATCCACCACACCAGAGTCAAGGAGGCAGCAGCTTCCTGTGATGAGGACACCTGGAAAGCAGTTCAGGACCCCAAAAACCTCCTCAAGGTCCAGTTCCAAAAACAACGGCCCTCACCCACGAAGGACGCCGAGCCCTGCTCTGGTCACTCTGGAAGCTGACTGGTCCACACACAGCAGAAGCTTGAGGATTCTCTAGACCTGCTCCAGCCACACTCTGGCATCTGGCTGGTCAATGCATGGCGGAAGCTTGAGGATCCAGCTGCCGAAACATGGATGGATTTTCATTGTCCACCCTGGCCTCTCTCCCTAATGGGTGTTATTTCTGTGCTCTTCATTACGGGACCAACGAGACTCCCCGGCTGAAGCGGTTTTACAGAACAGGAGAGGGCTAGGCCTACTGACAGCTGAAGAGGGAGGACTCTGCCCCTTCTTGAATGAAGAATGGCTGCTTTTATGTAAACCAGTCAGAAACAGTCAGGGACATGGCCCAACAGCCATGGGGACAAATCGTGAAAAGGAGAAAGGAACTAGCTAACTCCTGGGGTGACTGGAACAATGTCTGTAGCTGGCGTCCTGGCTTCTCCCTTTAACCGGTTCTCCCTTCATGCTCTTTGCAGCACTCTTGTCTGGCCCTTGTATTCTCAATGCTGTTACCCAGTTCATAGCCTCTCGGGTTGAATCCATAAAGTTACAAATGGTAATAGCTCAATACAGCCCCCTAAACAATGGGGAGCTCTGCATGTCCTACCAAAACATGAGATGATGCTTCCTACAAGTGATAGAAGCATCAAGAGGGGGCGATGAAGAGGAAAAGTTACAATTTTACATAACCTCCTGCTCGTTCTGCCTCTGTAACTTAGCTTGCTCCTTGCAAAGTCGGGGTCACGTAGGTCATGTAGTCTCAGAAAGTGGGGGCTTAAATAGTAGGAACTGGAGCTTGTTTCACTCACCCTTGTCCTGCTCTTTGCAGCTGCCCGACCCCTGCAAACCTCTTTAATCCTGCCTGTCCGTGTATAGGTCAGGCATCCCCCTCCCCATCCTGACCACTGTTCCCACAGAAACCCCTTAGTTTAAACCAGCCTATTAGCAGCTAGTGTTGTCCACCATTGTAGGTCTATGAAAACTGTGTAACCCCTTTGTTCGGGGCTCAGAACTCGGCATCTTAACTCCTCTGGGCCCGCCGGTGTAATAAGCCTGAGTTCTCCAGCTGTCCAGGCTTGGCTTCTCAGTTACTGATTTCTGCAACACTATTGGTTTTTGAATGGAACTGAGACTGAGATAGGAAACTACTTAAAGATTCTGTAGACAGCAGTGACATGATCCAAGTTTAGAAGAAATCTTAATACTTCTTGATGAATAAACTCCAGGGAGATTAGTTGGGAGACTGGTTCAGGTCTACTCCCTCCAACGATGGAGTAGTGGAGGTGGGGGTAACAACAGATAAGATTCTCATGCTGGTACTTGTGATCCATTATTTACAAAGAGAATGGGCTAGAAAGAGGATTGACAATTTTCATGAGAGTCCTTCATCTGAATCAGAGGTAACCTAGCATATTGGTGCAAGGATTCTGGAGGCAGACAGCTAGGATTCAAATCTCAGCTCCAACAGTTAATCATTGTGTGATCTTGGGCAAGCATCTTAACCTCAGCACCTGTTTTTTTTCTTCTGAAAATTGGAGGTATAAATGATATCTATCTCATAGGGTTGTAGCAAAGATGAGATGTATTGGCTTAGTGTAGAGTTGAAGCCATAGGAAGTAAAATCATTAAAGTTTATACTATTATTAGAGATCTTAAAATATACTGCTTCTTAGGTACCTTCCCGGCACTTTACAGATACCATCTCATTTACTCTTCAGAATAATCATAGGCTGTTAGGTGTCACTATTCCTGTTTTAAATGTAAGAGGAAGACTGGACCAGAGGTAGCCTGAAGGACTACCTGTGCTCACTACATCAGGCATGGTGAGGAAATGCACAGTGGAATTGTTACCCATTTTCAGCTCCCTGCATCTCACTTACATACATGAATATAGTCCATTTATTAATAGTGACATATTAGCACATGCGGTGTTACTGCCAGAACAAACCAGGAAACTGACTGTCAAAGGTGAATCCTGGGATTGGGTTTGTTCACATATTTGAGGAGCTCACAGATAACCTCCTGGGGAAAAGGGTCAAGGTGTCAGACAGCATGGCCACCTTTGTGTTTCTCAGATTCTCACTGCCATGGTCTGAGGTGGGATTCAGAGCAGCCGGAGAGCCTGGTGTCCAGGAAGCTGAGGACAGCGGCACTTGGTCACTATGGTGATGAGAAGGATGGTACTGTGACCTGGTTCTAGTGGGACCGCAGAGCACAAGGATGGGGAAAGAGAAACTGAGAGCTGTGAGAGTCTGACTGAGAAGGCAAGCCAGTGGCCGGAAAGCCACGAGGGCTGCTGAGAAGCCTCTCGTGCCCTGTAACTGCAGGCACACGCCCAGGGTCACACCAGAGACCCGAGTGACAGAGTGGCGTGCAGATGTGTTCAGTCATGTCTGACTCTGCGACACCGTGGACTGCAGCCAGCCGGGCGCCTCTGTCCACGGGATTCTCCAGGCAAGAGTACTGCAGTGGGTTGCCATTTCTTCCTCCAGGGGATCTTCCTGACCCAGGGACTGAACCTGCGTCTTCTGCATGGCAGGTGGATTCTTTCCCGCTGAGCCACCTGGCAACAGTAAAGAATCAGACAGAGGCTGAGGACTCTGTTCTCCTAAAGCCTCTGCATCTCCCCCAGTGGCAGAGGCAGACCCTCGACATCCCACCTAGGGAAACTTCTTTCACATCAAATCTACTCTAATGCCATGCCTGGGCGGATTCCTCACAAGGGCTGGCAGATATCTGTGCTACCTAATCCTGTACCGTTCACAGCCTCCAGGTCCATAACTAGAATTAATTCCCCATATAGGAATAGGGGACAGTTAGTACAGGGTTTGCTCCAAGAGCAGAAAACTCAAACCACTGGAAGATATTGCAGCTATGTATTGTCATGATGACTGTCTAGTTTCTCTCATGTAAAGATAATAGAAACCAGCAGAAACCCTCCTTGTTTCTCTGACCCCTAGATTACAATCTTTTCTGATAGAAATGAGTCCTTGGATGTGTTTCCTTGTTCCATCAAGGCAAGAAGCCAAAAGTAATACCATGTTTCTGAGACAAAGCAGGAGATTGGTGCCATTGTCAAAGGCTGCTAACATTCAGGCTTGCACTTCCTACCACATCCCACCACAGTCCCAGTTTTAAATTGCTTTTTTTGGTCATAGCAAAAGCCAGATGGATGAGGGAGAATGACAGGAAATTACTGCAGACTTGATCAGATGGTGTACCCATTGTAGCTGGATTTTTGGATGTGCTGTCTGGATGCTAGCAAATCAATAGAGCCTCTGACACCTGGTATTCAGCTCCTGCCTGCTCCAGCAAATTCTGCCACTGTTTTCAGTAAAGAAAACAGAAGCAGTTTGCTTCTGAAAGGAACAAGAGTCTATCTTAACAGCTTTAGAGCTGGGTCTACCCTTCTGCTCCCAGCCATCATCAAGTCCAGAGATACACAGGTGACTTTGAAATCCTGCTGAACATTACACTTTTTTGTATAATAAGATTAAGCTACTTGGGCCCAGTGAGCAGAAGTAGCAAGTACTGTGGATGCCTTGAAAAGACACATGTGTGCCAGTAGGTACAAAACACGTCCCTCATTAGTGAAGTTTCTCGGGTCCACTGGTTTCAGACACATCAGTTATGCTTCCGTAAGTCAAGAGACAAATTCTGCACATTCAGGTCCAGCACGGCCCATGCTGACAGAATAGGCAGAGAAGGAAGTCATCCTATTTACTGGATGATTGATTTTAATTATTGGAGGACATTGGGTTGCTGGTATACAGGAGAGGAAAGAGAAGGAGGTCTAGATCTTAGGTGGGACTCAGTATGGCCTGTCTAAATGCACAAGATATGTGAATTCCATCCCTGGGTTGGGAAGATCCCCTGGAGGAGGAAATAGCAACCAACTCCAGTATTCTTGCCTGAAAAATCCCATGGACAGAAGAGCCTGGCAGGCTATAGTCCCTGGGGTCACAAAGAGTCAGACATGACTGAACAACTAAGCATGAATGCATGCAATACTCCTTTAGCTAAGGGTTTAGGTCAGGCAATAGATTGATCAGTTTACCTGGAGCATATTGCTTTATAATGTAAATTTGCAAATGTGGCCAGTTAAGAATTCAAAGAACAATTTAGGCCCTCCCTGCTGTATTAGAAGGGAGTCCAGCATATTTCCCCTTTGAAAGCATTGTTTTCAGTCTTAAGTAAGGACAGTCATGTCTTCCTTTGAGCCACTGAAATTAAAGCTCTGATAAGCCCGCTCTGAGGTTGGATGAATCTATCAAAGTGACAAAAACTTCTTGCCAGCCTCTTTGGTGTGGTTTCCTGGAAACCTAAAAATACTGAAAAGATTGTTTACAACTTGTTGCAGCAGAATGATATGAATGAGAGTCTGTCTCTTACTGATAGGAAACCATCCCAAAGCTGCGGTTGTTTTCCCAGGCAAGGCTGCTGGCCCTTCTGCTTTCGCATCAGCCCACAGGCTCAGTCGATCAGCAGAGGTGGGAGGGGAGGGGGAGCGAGCAGCCTGCCGTCGGGATGGGACGGCCCAGTGGTGGAAAAGGTTTCAGGATGTTCTTTGTCAGGACCCCAGACCGCTGCGCTTTCACCCGCTCTCGTTACAGAGCAGGCAGACTCTGGATCCCTCGCTTTCCTTCCCGTGGTGACTGTTTCCTGTCAACCCCATTTCTTCTTAGCCACTATTCCTTGATTAGTGCCCCGGGATCTACTCTGAAAGTTTCCACTCACCTTGAATCTCAGAAATAAGGGATTCAGAATCTTCCTTCCCAGGGGACCTGAGATTCCTGATTCAGATAGAGCTGCTCACGCCTCCGTGATCGTCCTCGTCCTGTGTCGGAATATTCTCTCTGAAAAAGACAAAGCGTTCTTAAGTTACAGGCTGTACTACTTCTTCAGATATTCTGCTTTGTTCGCCAGTGAGTGATTTTTAAGGGTTAAAACATTGACGTTTTAAAACCTAACTGGATGATAATCGCTCAACAATTTTGTGTGGGCTTCTGCCGTCCAACACCGTGAATCAGCCATAGGTGTACACGTGTCTCCCCCCGCTTGACCTTCCCCTCCGCCCCGCCGTGGTCACAGGTCACTGTGCTGGGCATCTTGTATTAACAGCGAGTTCCCGTTAGCCATCTATTTTTGCCTTAGGTGGTGTGTGTGTCTCAGTGTTACTCTCCCAGTTCGTCCTACCCTCTCCTCCCCACGCTGGGGCCGAAGTCTGTCCTCTAGGTCTGCGTCTATTTCTGATGACATAATGCAGTTTTATTCTCCGAGTACAATTCTTTGCAGTGTTTGTGAAAGACAGACGGAGAATCCAGCAAATTACACAGTGCAATCCACGGAGCAGTGGATATAGAGCTTAAAATAATACCTATCATTTTCAGCTGAAATAGATTGCAACTCACTGCTGTATTATCCATCAAACGCATTTAATATACCATTAGCATTTGCGGAATGGTGTGCTAATATGGTAAAATGGCATTGATCAAGGGTGTTAATTAGATGCTGAAAAATTTAAGTAGGTTGTTTTGTCAAAAGCAAGCAGTGATTTCATCGATGTTATGAGCTCTTGATTATAGTGGCTGTGTTCTCTTGATGGATTCCTTAGTGGAAAGATAATTTGCTGATATCTACACACATCAGCCAGCGATACTATTATTTTATATGGATGAGAAATGTCTTGGTTTAGAATCTGCTTAGTTGCTGTTACAGAAAACTTGTTATATCTTCTCTGACCCTGAAAAAAAGGAGCATTCTTTAGAAAACAGCTGGAAAAAAAAAAAAGCAAAAGATGCCTGAATCGGAGGACTAAGTCTAGATGATGATAGCAAGTGGATATTGTGGGCACCTGATTCGAAGGGCTGACTCATTGGTAAAAGACACTGGGAAAGACTGAAGGTGAAAGGAGAAAGGGGGCAGCAGAGGATGGGATGGCTGGGTGGCATCGCTGACTCAATGGACATGAGTTTGCGTAAGCTCCAGGAGTTGGTGATGGCCAGGAAGCCTGGTGTGCTGCAGTCCATGGGGTCTCTAAGAATCGGACATGACTGAGCGACTGAACAAGAACAAGTGGCCATTTCTCTTCAATATGTAATGCAGAGAATGAGGTGAGAGGACATTGTAAGATGAGTGATTTAACCTCTAGCCTGATATCTACCAGATTGCATTTCTAAATGTGTCTGAGTGGTTGGGGGAAGGTTTCAGGGGAGCCCCATTTCCACTTCCATGAGTACTATTCTTCTTACTGGTCTGTTTTACTTTCAGTCATCTCAGCCCTAAATTGTGGTTTTGCTTTTCAACCACAACTGCAGCTGTTAATTGAACACCTTTTTCTTTATGAATATTTTCTGACTTGGCCTTATTTCAGAGACTATGATTTCTAGCTAAATGGATTGTTAGTGTAAACTATTACATTATATTTAAGAAGACTTTAAACCTTTTTAACAATGATACTTCATAAACTATTCTCCCTGAGAAGCTTCTGACATGGTTTATTAAGCATATTTTCAGATCATATATATGTATTTAAAACCATATTTTCAGATAAATACATATGCACATATGCTAATAGATGGTATAGGTGTAGGTGTATATACACCCTTTGGTTTCCCTGGTGGCACAGATGGTGAAGAATCTGCCCACAAGGCAGGAGACTCAGGTTTGATCCCTGGTTCGAGAAGATCCCCTGGAGAAAGAAATGGCAACCCATACCAGTACTCTTGCCTGGAAAATCCCATGGACAGAGGATCCTGGTGGGCTATAGTCCATGGGATCACAAAGAGTTGGGCGTGACTGAGTGAGCACGCAAGCTCACACTTAGATGTGGATATAGAGATGTAGCTACAGACATGGACAACAACATCAAACATAATTTTAATGATCCCTATGAGGGAAAAAAACAATTTGGGGAGAGTTGAAATTGATCCAAATGTAGTTTTGTAAGAATAAATCTCGAGCTTTTGGTATTCAATGAAGGTGCTCATTCAGAGTTCTAAATAATCTGTTACTATGAAATATGTTTTCTTTACCTTTTTCAAGCAAGGATTCTATGAAAATGTGAATTAGTATAAGTTTTTTTTTTTTTTTTTTTTAAAAACCACTTTGGATGTAGATCCTTTAACTTTTCAACAGAGTAATCTGTCCTTAGGAAAGAACCCAAGGAACTCTTGAATGTACATGGAACAATGACCTTTGCTCTCTAAGTGGTCATCTGGTAGATCTTCACAAACCAGCTTGTAGCAGACAACACAAGCCATCATTTCTCTAAGTTATGCAGTTTCCAAGCTTTCTCCATGAACTGCCATTTACTATAACAAGTACTCTGGGAAAAATGAGCAATTATCCAATTAGATATAGACTGATACAGTCAGTTGCTACCGTCTTCTGCATTTGAAAACTGAAGCTTTTGACCAAAGCCGTAGGGTGATAACAAACAGAAAGCAACATGTGCCTGCCACTCTCTCATTAGAATGGATGAATACAAAGAAATTTTTTTATTCTTTGAGGTTATATTGTTCTTCACTTCATAATTTTATGTGAAGCATCATGTCTATGGGGGAAAATCTGTTTCATTTTTCAAGGTACATTGAATTCTTTTACTGTTAATATAGTGCCAAAATAATCTAAACAAAACTCTAAAATTTGAGAAAATTCCAAATTTTATCACGTTTATGATTAACCATATCATTAGCCATGCATAAGCACAATATTTATTTAGATATCTTGTGGATTCTTTATCTTGTTATCTGCAGGCATTGATACACAAAGCAACTAAAAATAGTATGTACCTAAGAATAAAAATAATATTAATAGCTTTGAAATAAACCATTCATGAGGCTTATATTTTGGGTAAATTCACTAGCTTAAAAACACATTTACAGAGATGCATTAAGCTATATTTAAATATGAATAATCAAGTGTAACTATGCTAATTAAAGACCTTTGAATTTTGCAATATTAGACTTCTTAGTTAAGAGGTCTTTATTTTTTATTTAGCTATTTCTTAAATCAAATGAGGTCTGTATGTATGATAAACCACAAAAATTACTGTGATTTAGTAACTGCTGTATGCAAGCTCAGTTCTTCGGCTGTAGATAGGTGTTAAATGGAAGAAGATTCTTTTGATAAGAAGTAATTTTGCTGTGATGTAACACAGTAGATACATAAATCTCAGAAAATCTTATATGAGTGATATTGATTTCACATTGCTTAGCATCTATGTAGTGAGAAATTTTCAAACAAGCATATATATATATAGTATGTATTTTCAAAATATGTATATACAGTGAGTAGGGTCAGCTTCTAGTCCCATGATACTTGTGAGCCCTAAGCTTCTTACAAAGAATATTATTTTTACATGAATATTAGTTTACTGTTTTTCTTACATGAATATGAATTTATCTTTATTTTTCCCTTTAGGTACAACTTTCAAAAATATATAGCTGCACCTAATGCATCAAGGCTATGCTTATTCCAGGGTTCTTATATTCAGAAAACTCATAAAGTTTTAAGAGCGTTAGATACTGGAAGGATCACGTTACCATAGCAACCCATATCCGTGGCCAATCTTTCTGAATATTTAACTTAAAAGACTTAAAGATTAGGCCAGTGCAGTGAGATGCAAAAATAAAGCCCAAAGTATTTAAACAGCAATGGAGTAGAGTGGTTGAAACTACCTATATTGTCCTTTTTTAGAACTCAAATTGTTTGGTAGGCAATTAGATTAAACTCATTTTAACAAATGATTAAAAAGCATTTACCTTTCACTAAGTTGTGTGGTAGGAATTGGGGGAAGAAACTAAATACTATTCTTAAAAGTCCTGAATGTGGCTTCAGTACCAGCTACACATACTAGCTGTTACGATGTGAGAGCATATGTTGGTGGTCAGCTCCTCCATGCTCTGGAATGCATGTGTTTGGGGATAAAGAAGCAACATTCACGGTGGGGGACAGGCGATTGTAAAGCAGTACAAACACAGGCATGTCTTTGGAATGAATGAGCACCAGGTTTCTTGGGAAGGGATTGAGCAGGTGGAAACAGGAGGGAATATTAATAATGAAGTAATGGAATAATGTTGGGTAGAAGAATTTGTTAGATGCCATGCTAAAACCCTGTAAGCTTCTGGCATGGAGCATTTGAAAGTGGAAAGGTAATATTGAGAAAATTTGGGAAAACAGTTGTTTAGTAGGACAACTGTTTACAGTGAGGAAGATTTACTGAAGATAAAAGTTGAATGTTGGTCAAGTGGAGTCAGGGATGGGACAAAGGGATTGAAAAAGAGTTTTGAGAATTGTGGGAGAATAGAGAGCAGAAATCAAAGATGAGGTTAACAAAGTCATCTATCTGGTTTGGATGTCAGCTCTTCTTTACTGGAAAAAAGAAAAACAGAACCCTGTTTGATTTGGAACAGTTTGGAATTAACATTTCGGACATTTTGTATATTTGGTCAGCAGGAGAACTGGCTTTGTAGATCTTGGGAGAAAGAGGGAGATTTAGTGATGTCCGTAGGGGCATCTATATCGTGGTGATGAGGGACGGAGGTGAGTGATAAGGTACGGGGAGGCTGGAACTGCGTGGCCACCGACACTCTGGCGCAGAGCAGAGGAGAGGAGTTGCTCACAGGACCATGTCGGGGACGCTCTCAGTCTAGAACATAAGCTCCCTCATGTCACAGACAGATTATTTTTGTTCATTTGTAATCTTATCTGTTTGATACAGTGATTGAGGATAAGACTTATAGTATGGGCTGCACTAATAAATGATGCCATATGGATGCTGTCAAAAGGAATTTCTTAAACTTAGAAACAAATCTGTTGATTAAGATCAATTGTTTAGGATTTTTGCAAGTTACTGGATGTTGAAGTAAAAGCCATTTGTTTTTATTTACCCTCCAAGTAGGGCTTTCATGGTGGCTGAGTGGTAAAGGATCCGCCTGCCAATGCAGGAGACACAGGTTTGATCCCAGGGTTGGGAAGATCTCCTGGAGAAGGAAATGGCAAACCCACTCCAGTATTCTTGGCTGGGAAATCCCATGGACAGAGGAGACTGGCGGGCTACAGTGCATGGGGTCACAAAGAGTCGGACATGACTTAGCAACGAAAACAACAACCCTCCAAGTAAGTGGTAGTGTTGTTAAACTCCTAAATGAAATGCAGGGAAACACTTAGGTGATGTTCTGGCCAGATGAATGTTTTGGGTTTTCTAATAGATGTTTAGATACATGAATATTGTAGATGTATTGTAACACTATGGCATGCCCGATTTCCACGCACTGAGTTAGTTTTACTCTGAGTAGCAGATTTTGTGCTCTGTTGGATTTCGGTGTCACGTATACCCAATTCGGTCAATCTGTAATGCTAGAGTCTGATATTTATAGAATATATTTCTGCTAACGATCCTGTCTTTGTTTACTGTCTTCTACCAATCTTTGTTTCTGCAAGGATGATCCCATCCGGGTTTTCCCTTTCATGTTCTATGCTCTATATCTAGGTATGGTGCCATCCATTCATATGCACACACAAGGAGGACATGGGGCGTGTTTTATCTTACTCTTATGAGGAATAAGTAGATTTGTCTTTACAAAATATGGTGGTGGTTGATCTGGAGGCTGGAAGCCCAAGATCAAGTTGCTAGTGTGGTTGGATTCTGGGGAAGGCTCTCTTGCCTGCTTGTAGAAGGTGTGAACATGTACTTTCTGCTCATGAGGATGGCAGTCCTATTGGCTTAGGGCCCTTCACCCTTAGGGCTTCATCCACTCATTGCCTTTTAAGAAATCCTGTCTCCAAATAAGTCACATTAAGGGTTAGGATGCACCATGAATTTTGGGAGACACATTCTGTCCATAGCAGTGGGAAAGTTATGGCCCTCACCTAGTGGAGTTTTTCGAAAGATACATATGCTTTGGTACAGGGTCCAATGTCATAACCCTAATTTACCATCGAAGAGTATAACAGATCTGATAACAATCATTTTTACTGTTCATAAATATTATTTCTAAAATGTACAAATTTGAAATAAACTCTTAGAAAAGTTTCTCCAGCTTTATATCAGTAGAAAGTAGCAGCATTTCTTAAAAAACCACATTTTTAAGAAACTACAAGAGGTAGGTTTAAGCACAGCTAAAAAGGATTGGAGACTGGTGTGTGCAAAGATTGATTTCACAGGTGATTCTGTTCAGATGTCATCCAGGTCTTTTCACAAAGTTTTCATAATGTTACTACTACCCATTACAAGTATGAGAAGCACTGAAGGTAAAAGGCAAGTAAATGTGATTTATCCTGGATTTTTAACCAATACATTCTTTTTTTTTTATTGCACAGAGGAGAAAACTCTTTAGCATCTTACATGCAAGGGTGCCAATAACTCTTGTGCACTCGAAATGACATATTTTAGATGACTGTTTCTGAATTGGGTGAAGTAGAATAAAGTCTGGATAAGACGCAACAGTGTTTTTTAATGCTAGTCTCATTCCCTTCTAATCTGTTGTTCATCAACTGCTGCTGCTGAACAAATCCTGAGATGTAATCCACATTCTTGCGTACGTCTACCAATAGGTCAGGAGTATGTGATAATTAGAGTATGACTCAGGGCTTGAAACTACCCTCATACTGGTTTAACCCAAATAGAAAATGGCAAGTTGTCATTGCTAATATCCTAAGTGCTTCTTTTTCTTCAAGTTGACCCAGGAGAGTGAAATATTCCACAAATCAGGGAACTGATATAGACTGTCAGTCTTTCCTCTGGGTTGCAGTGTGTCCACCACCATTTACATCCATCAGAAGTGGTCCTGATGCTAAAAATAGAGCTCACATTTTGCATTCTGTAAAGAACAATGAAAACATGAATTTAAAATGTAGAGTCATAATTTTAAAGTGGTCAACAGTAGCTGTCATGGAGAAGAAGATTACTCATCAAAATGGTAGAATATAGATATTATTGACATACTTGTCTCCATCAGCATTTATTGGAGAATAGAAAAACTGCAAAATGGCTATAGACGAGAAGTTAGGTAAAGTTAAAGTGCAGGAAAAGAGCAAAACAAAATCTATTCTCTAACCCGTCCTTTCCAGTATTTGATAAAAATATTTCCCTTAGTGGATAATCAATGAATTGCTTCAAAATGACTAAGTAACCTTGCTTATTTGACACTTCTGAGGATCTTGGGTTATGCCTTAGTCAATTTACAATTAATCAGAAGCTAATGTTTTCTAGATATAATGACGATTAATCAGTACTGTTTGCTTGTTCTTCTGCCTGCATTTGGGTACTTTTTTTTTTTTTTTTTTTGCCTTTTCTCCAGTTGCCCAGCATCTAATAAAGAAATTTCTGTGTAACAACGTTTAGTAGTTTGCTGTAACTATAAGCCAGCCTCTCCTTGGTGGCTTGGTGTAGAAGAAAGTTTACACAGAGAAAAATGAGAATCTTAAATTACATATATAAATAAGATGATCATTTTCCCTATTATCTCATAGACCTATGTTGTCTAAGCAGTAGCCAATATGCACCTGTGGCTATCTAAATTTACATTAACTAGAGTAAAAATGTCAGCCCCCAGTCTCAGTCGATGCATTTCAAAGGCTGAGTAGCCATATCGATTAAGAATGGATCTAGGTACACAAAGGCCTTAAGAATTTCTCTGGCTTACA
Source organism: Cervus elaphus (assembly GCF_910594005.1). NCBI lineage: Eukaryota > Metazoa > Chordata > Mammalia > Artiodactyla > Cervidae > Cervus > Cervus elaphus. The sequence goes on along the minus strand of NC_057841.1, from coordinate 11,372,992 downwards.
TTTAGACATGACATTTTATGTGCAAAGATATCAAAAACCGACATGGAAGTAAAACATGGAAAATTGTGTAGATTCACCATTTGTTAAAAACTTTGGTTGCATAATTTTTGCCTTTAGGGCCAGCCTAGACTGACTGACCCTTCAGGCCATCAAATTAGTTAGGATGGGAGATTATTACCGGGTGACAAACCTCTGACTGCTCCTCTACTATAGAGAATTCAGGAGACTTAAGATCACTGTTACGCTTGTTTGGGAAAAAGTGCGATCGGACCTCCCAGAAAGTTCATCCCAACTCCAGAGAGTTAGACTGGACGGGGCCAGCAGACACACGACCTCGGTCACCACCAAGGCCGTATCCCCCAGCTGTGCAGCCCTGGCGCTGACGGAGGCCCACAGTTGCCCTTGAGCAGGTGGAATTCTGCGCTGTTCACACCCTGATTCCTGATGCAGCTCAAAAGCTGCTGTGTGTTGTAATAGGAACTGCAGCCCCGCGGGGTCCTATGCCGGCCCCTCAGAGCAGAGACAAGATCTCTGTACGTGAAGCCGGGGTGCAGAGGGCACTGTGGCTTCTCCGGGGGTGTTGAGCCGGTCATGAACTAGAATTTTGTTTCCCTCTCCTGACTTCCCTCCAGGTGCAAGCCTGCTTCCTGAGATGCAGGTGAGGGTGGAGTTCCCCCGGGGAAAGTGCCTGGCCCAGACCCCAGCAGTCACTGGCCCTCAGCTTGCATCTCTATTTTAGTATCAGATGCCATCCCTTTTCCTAAATTTTTCCTCAAGATTCCCCAGGATCATCACAAGGTTCAGATTCTCCCAGCCCTTTCACAGCAACAAAAGGCTGTTAGTATCTGCGTCCAAACACAAACAGGTTTATTCAAGTCTCTGGGCTTCCCAGGTGGTGCTAGTGGTAAAGAACCAGGCTACCAGTGCAGGAGATATGAAATGTGGGTTCGATCCCTGGGTGGAGAGGGATTGACCCAGAGGAGGGCATGGCAACCCACTCCAGTGTTCTTGCCTGGAGAATCCCATGGACAGAGGAGCCTGGCAAAGAGTCCATAGGAGTTGCAAAGAGTCCAACATGACTGAAGTGGCTTTAGCATGAACTGCCTCCTATTCTCAAACTACAGGAGACTCAATAGAAAATTAATAAAAACCCTTGTGCTGCAACAGTTAACCTGTGTCCAGCTACCTTTTCTGGCTAAGGTAACCAACAGATTTTCTTTTAAATCATGATATAACTTTCACAATGAAGGGGAGAGAACTTAGTCCTACTCAATCCTCTCTTAAGTTCTGTGATTTTTCCCCCTGGATTTCCCATTTTGGAAACACTATTTATGTGCAAATAGCACCCTTTCTATCTCAATCTTCTGTAATTAGCCATCTTTTGTTGACTGTTCCAGTAGACAACTAATCAATCTGAAAATAAATGAATGAATTACATTTTGATTTTCAGCTTTGAAACAAGCATTGCACACCCCTTTGAATTAGAGCATTTTCTTGTACTTTGGGAGCTAAATATAAGTGAACCCGCCCAGTGAACTTAAAATCTTAGGAAATGAACCAAACAGAAAGCTAAAGGATAGATTATACAGACCTCAGACTTGAAAGAAAAAATGTCATTAATAGAGCATCAGAATGTTCTCTAGAAACATTCTGAGCAGTTCTACATGTTCTGGATGTCTCATGACAATGAGACAATGATTTCTTTTTACTTTCTGTTACTTAAGTGTACGTGGATGCCGAAAAATTAAATGTTATCTATTTTAATTTTGTCATATCAAAATCAAATCATTAATTTAGTTAACCATACTTCCACCACAGGACCAAAAGTGAAAGTGAAGTAGCTCAGTCATGTCCGACTCTTTGCGACCCCATGGACTGTAGCCCACCAGGCTCCTCCATCCATGGGATTCTCCAGGCAAGAATACTGGAGTGGGTGGGTCGCCATTTCCTTCTCCAGGGGATCTTCCCGACCCAGGGATTGAAGCCAGGTCTCCCGCATTGCAGGAAGATGGTTTAACCTCTGAGCCACCAGGGAAGCCCTACAGGACCAAATGCTTTCCTTTATTTTCTGTTACCATACTCACCTGGATTACGAAGTTGCTTTTGGAGAAGTGTCTTTCTTGTCCTTTGGGGCTGTGTTATCAGATCATTATAATAGATGTATCCCATTAAATGATTGTTTCTAATTCCCTTTTATTTTTTAACTGAACTTTTTTTACTTTGCATTGGAGTACAGCCGATTAGCAGTGTTTGTGATAGTTTGAGGTGAGCAGTGAAGGGACTCAGCCATACACACACATGCATCCATTCTCCCCCAAACTCCCCTCCCATCCAGGCTGCCCGTAACATTCAACTCTGTGCTGATTCTTTGTTTCCCTAATTTCTCAGATTGAGGGAAGTTAGAAGAATTATGAAAGAGATTAAGAAAAGTAGTTTTAAAAGTCATACAGATCTTTAGTGTATGATATCTCATTGTGAACTTCTGATTGACATTTTCAGTCTAGATTATTGTCATCCATTCCCTTTGTGCCAAAGTGGTGAGATTTAGGGCCCAGGAAGTTTGCGTTGTCCTAAAAGAATATTTCTAAACTCTCTGGTGGATGTCTTTACAGGGCCAAACTATTTGTATATCATGTAGATAAGTAGATTTTGCTTAGTTTACACAAGCGTTGTTTGATTTCCAGTCTCTACTGACAACAGTCAGTATTGGTGTGTGTATGTGTGTGTGTGTGTTTATACTTTGTGTTGCTATAGAATGGGTATAGCACAGTAGAAAATTAAAGTGTGGTAATCCATTGTATGTACAATGGTTCACTTAACATTTTCTCTACACTTTACCACTTTTCTAATTTGGGGTGGTGGTGCTGGTGCAGGCCAATGCAGGAGACGTATTAGACAAGGGTTCGATGCCTGGGTTAGGAAGATCCCCTGGAGGAGGGCATGGCAACCCACTCCAGTGTTCTTGCCTGGAGAATCCTGTGGACAGAGGAGCCTGGTGGGCTACAGTCCATAGGGTTACAGAGTCAGACACGGCTGAAGTGGCTTAGCATGCACACATGTAGGCTTAAAAATTGGTGCTTCCTATTGGCCTTATTAGTAAATTCCATATAGGTTCTCTCTTCGATAGCATCACTAGAACAGATTTTAAAGGAAGTGTTCACTTAATAAAATGTCCTAGGAAGGAAACCTGAGACTAATCACATTATAGCTCATGGCCCTCCTTCTTCATCTGTCTGGTCTTTGCATAAATAGTGGTTCCTACTCCCAGGAGTTTTGCTATCACTTGAAATCAGAGACGAGGTCTTATTCGAGTTTATAAAGCCTGTACTTTGCTGTGATCTTTCAAACTACTTTCTGCATGGTGGATACTCAATAAATGTATGCTAAATGGAACTTTAAATGGAATCAGAACAAATTTTTTTTCATGACCTCAAAAAAGTCTCCTTTGAAAGCTTTCCATGAATTCTCCAGGCCACATGGCCATCTTCTCTTCGTGTACTTTGTCAGCATTATACATCTCTGGTACTTCAATGTGATCTAACAGATTCATGTGCATTGGAATTTAGGCTTACCTAGGACATCGTCCCTCTTATATTAACTTTCCCTCCCCCATGAGTCTTTATAGCAGAGTGATCTATTTAAAGTGACAAGTCAATAGAACTTACTGATTATTAGCCCAGAATTCAGATTTTTATGGAGTCAAAATAACAATCACAATGGTCACATTGGATAGGGGAAAAATATGCCTAATGTTTGAGAAAAAAAAATCTAAGTGTATTCAAGTTGACTTTTGCTTATTACCTTGGCCATCTATCAGTACTTTTGAGCCTTTGGATGAAAATCAGTAATGGTTCCAACAAATTAAGGGGTAGTATTTTGTCTGTTCCAAGAATAAACAAACCAGAACTAAATTTTTTAATGAAGGGGAAAAACAAAACAAAATATTTGACTTGACACAGAAAAGTCTCTATTTCTGCAAAGTGCTAGAAAAGTATATCGGAAGGCTTCAGCTACAGCAACGATTTCTGAGTGTCATTTGTTTCACATATTTGACAGACTGTCTCCAGAGAATTCTTCAGTCAGCCAGTACAGAAGGTTGTTAAAACTATGGCAGACATCCTGCTTGCTTTAAAGTTGTTTTCTACAGCCTGAAAGTAGACATTATTATATATTTTACTACTTAGGGAAATAATTTATTTGTAATGATGTATTGTCATCTCTGCCTAAATCCTGTTTAAAGAAGACTAAAATTAAATTATTGCAAAACTAGTTTTAGAGGCTTAGCCAAATGGCAACATTTACGTTCGTTATTATTGTGTCAAGGGATACAAAGAGTTTTTTGAGGACCAAAAAAAGTGCAGTGTTGTTTGAAGCCAAGTTTATTATTAAGTTTCTTTCATAAGAGAGGTTTGGTTGAGAGAGACGCAATCAAGCTAATTCAGATACAGAGGAATTAATGAAGGGAGAGAGGCAAACCATAGCCGAGCTTTTCTGTGACCCAGAACTGGGAATGGAGTGGTGTCAGGGACCCCCAGCTACTCCTAGTAACAATTGTTTCAATTCAAACTTGTTTGATTGCTAAGAGCAGAACACAAGAAAATATTGTTTTTATACACCCTTCTTGGGTTGTTTCACCCAAGTCTCATGATTTTAACACCACTGCTAATGACTTCTTTATTGCTCACTTTGCTGGTCTTTTTCTGATCACTCCTCATAGAACTGCAATCAAATCCAATTAACAGTTCGTTTTCCCATTGCTCCCCTTTACTAAGCACCATGTTATATTTATACATATGTGAAATTTATTTTCTTATTCCTTGTCTGCCTCCGTTCCTTTTCCCATTCAAATACAGCTCCTGAGAGTGCAGATTGTATGTCCATTGCTTTATGTCTTAGCATGAACAGTAGTGCATAACAGAAGGTAGGAGCTCAACTTTTTGTTTTTTGGTAAGATGAATAAACTGAAAGCATAAAAAGTTCTATCAGAACAGTTGTTAAAATCATAAGGTCATGGCACTCAGGTGGCTGTCATGCCATGGCACCCAATGGAAGCAAACCGAAATCGAAGCCTGCAAATGCCTCATGCTTACAAAGTCAAAACCTGATGACTGCCAATTACTAACAGCCAATGAGGATGTAAGTTACAGCCAATCAGCTCCATCCTTACTTTGCTTCTCCTTTTCTCTATAAAAGTCTCCCCAAGTTCCTGTGGGTGGAGCCCTAACTACTTCCTGTTTGCTGCCCGAATGAAATCGAATCTTGCTCAAATAAAATCTTATCTTTTAACAACAGCAACATGCAGAGAATTCAATTGGGTGGCACGAAAATTGAAAAGTTATGAAAAATTTTGCCTTCATTTTCTCCCTCGGGCCCCGTGTCGTCCCCTGGTCCGCTACTCTGTGCCCAGATTGCGTACTCCTGCCTCTGTCTACACAGCGGGCCTTCTGCACATAACCACTGGCTGCTCAAGAAAACTCCAGCCCAGAATCTAAATGAATCTTTAAACTCCCCACCATCTACCCCACCCCCGATCCCCACCATCTGCTATAAGCTTCTGGCTCTTTGCATCAAGTTAATCTAGAAAAAACCTGGTAAATCATTCTTCGAGAGTGGATGGGTTTCTTATCAGAGGTCCAGACTTTAACATGTCTCTTTTACCCAGAGCCTCATGGGGTACATCTGACAGCCTAGATTCTCCCTTTGGCTGGTGCGGTTTGGAGGACACTGGTTAGAGAAGCTGCTTTTCTCAACTTTGCAAAAAATTATCTGCCTTCTGCTCCATGGGGAATCCCATCTTTCACTGCTTCATTTAAAAACTCTGCTTAAGCATGGACTAGGCATCGCCCTGGCTCTGCAGGCTGGCAGCACAGTGGAAAGCAAGATGACATTTCTGACTCCGTGAAGTCTTTTCAGGAAGTACCCCATAGCACCCTGTTCTTGCACCTCTCAAAATATTTCCTAAGCACAGATTTTTTTTTCTTTCTTTTAAAGACATTTTCACACTGACTTGCCTTAATTTATTTTGTAGCAGTGGCTCTCATCTGGCCCTTTTACTGGGAGGATGCAATTCTTCATATCTTAGTGTTTGGGAGCAAAACTTCAGCAAGGCCAAGAAATGGGTTGCTTCCAGATGTCAAGAGGTGTGATAAACTCCATTTGATACCTGACTACTTACTGTCTAATCAGATGTGCCCATAACATGCAAATCTGGTATACAGATAGGCTTAGCCCTCAGGCTGGAATGACTGCCCCTCATACTTGTATAAAGGACTTGAGGTGTGTGGGCATGCTCAGTCTTGTCTGACTCTTTGTGACCCCCACGTGACTGTAGTCTGCCAGGCTCCTCTGTCCATGGGATTTCCCAGGTAAAAATAATGGAGTGGGTTGCCATTTTCTCCTCCAGGGGATCTTCCCAACCCAGCAGTCAAACCCATGTCTCTTGCATGTCTCCTGCATTGGCAGGTGGCTTCTTTACCACTGAACCACTTGGGAAGCCCTTGCAAAAGACATGCTGTTTGATTTTCTATTTCACATCACCGTCCTAAGCTCCCGTTGAACATTTGTGTTTACTTGTTCCATTTTAGTGCCTCTTAGGGCCCCAGGTATCTAATGATCACTTATTATTCTGCCATCACTTTTATTTTGCCTTTTAAAATACCCTTCCCATCCCTTGCTGCTGTTCATACCAGAGGGCCTTTAACATGTTGCTAGAGAAAAAGTATAAGCTTGAGCATCCCGACTCCTTGTTGAGAGCTTCCTCAATGAAACCTTAGTTACTGTGAATAGTAACTTCAGGTGTGTGGGATGCATGTGTATAAAGTATGCACAGCTGTTAGGGGAAGCACACTGACTGAAACCGCCCACCCTGGCCTGGCACCATAGTTACATTTGCATGAGTTGTTTTGCGACAGGAGGTCCTGGTAAGGAACATGGAACTAATGAGCCACCACCAACCAGAAGAGTTTGGGAAAGGTCAAAAGGAGACACCACAAGTCTGACCACTGCCTAGAATCCTTCTCTTTGGCATCCATCTTGGCTGAACAAGGCGTGCACCACCAGGAAGGACTCTGAGTCAGAATGATTGGCTAAAGACAACCTGGAAACTAATCCCATCACCATGAAACTGTCAGCCACATGGCAGAGCAGCCCTCCTGGGTTCCTTTACCCTACTGCTCTCTACCAAGGTGAACTTCTCCAACAAAATCTCTTGCTTTGTTAGCACCCGTGTCTCCTTGGACAATTCATTTGCAAGTGTTAGACAAGAGCCCAGTTTCAGGCCCTGGAAGGTTTCAAGCCACACAAGGGGCTGTCAGATGGGACAGTGATGACCAGTAGTGAACAAATAGAGGACATTTTCTCCTGTTTAAGAGTTTCTAGAACTTTACTGTCTCTTGCAATTCTTTACTTTTTATGCTTATTTAATTTAAAACATTTCACGTATGTTTTACAAGTACATTGAGGCATACTAAAATCTCTAATAAGAGTTTAAGCAAAAATTGTTTTGAATTGGGTAGTGCCAGACCGGAAGTGGTTAGGATTTCTACAGGCAAGAGCTCAGAGTCAGACTTCCTTAGACAAATGGAGGAAGCAAAGTAAGGTTGCTGCTGATTGGCTGGAGCTGAGAGCCTAGTTGGCGCTTTCTGATTGGTTGTCCTTAGGTTTCGGTTTTGTAAGCTTGAGGCACTTGCAGGCTGAGATTTCAGTTTTCCTCTGTGGATTGTCAGGGCATTAGAACCATCTCAACCCCAATGGCCTCCTGATTAACTTAACACATAGAAGACAACTGTGTGCTAATAAAACCTGATGCAACAAATATTATTGTTTTGTATTACCATACTTTAAGATGCATTTAAAAGTCCTCTGTGAAAGTAAATGATGCTTTTGCATTCTGTTTTCAATTTTTGCATTATAGGTTACTTACTCTGATATTATGAAGCCATTTTTTTTGCTTCTTAAATATTTGTATGATACATTATTTCCATCCTTTCAAGCTTTTTGGACAACTATCTTTTAGATATATATCTGACTAAGAGGATTTGTATGACTTTATAATTTTATCCAATCTGTGATTTATTTATTACTCCTGTGGTGTATGGACATTTTTTAAAGACTATTTTAATTATACTGGAGTTCAATTCATTTACAATGTTGCTAGTTTCAGGTGTATGGCACAGTGACTGTTATATGTATATATATGTGGTGTGGGTGTGGGGGTGTGTGTGTGTGGGGGTGTGTGTGTATACATATATATATTTATTCTTTTTTAGAGTGTTTTCTCATGTAGGTTATCACAGAATACTGACTAGAGTTCCCTGTGTTATTCAGTAAGTCCTTGTTGACTATCTAGCTTTTGTGTAGCAGTGTATGTATGTTAATCCCAAGCTTCTGATTTATCCACTCTCCCCCCTCCCCCCTGACATTTCTTCTTTGGTAACCTTAAGGTTGTTTTCAATATTTATGTTTCTTTCTCTTTTGTAAATAAGTTCACTTGTATCTTTTTAAAAAATTAGACTCCACATATAAGTGATAGCATATGATATGTATTGATATCTTTGACATATTAAACTTAGTATGATAATCTTTAAGTTCATGCCTGTTGCTGCAAATGGCATTATTTCATTCTTCTTTATTACTAAGTAATATTCCATTGTATATATGTATCATATCTTCTTTATTTATTATTTTTATTTTTTAAAATTTTTATTGGGGTATAGTTGCTTTGCAATGTTGTATTAGGTTCTACTGTATAGCCAAGAGAATCAGCTATACAAGTATATATTTATTCCCTCTTTTGGAGTTTTCTTCTGGTTTAGGTCATCACAACACTGAGTAGTTTCCTATGTTCTACAGTAGGTTCTCATTAGATATTTATTTTGCACATAGCATCAATAGTGTATATATGCAGCTGGTGACTGCAGCCATGAAATTAAAAGATGCTTACTCCTTGGAAGGAAAGTTATGACCAACCTGGATAGCATATTGAAAAGCAGAGACATTACTTTGTCAACAAAGGTCCGTCTGGTCAAGGCTATGGTTTTTCCAGTGGTCATGTATGGATGTGAGAGTTGGACGGTGAAGAAAGCTGAGCGCTGAAGAATTGGTGCTTTTGAACTATGGTGTTGGAGAAGACTCTTGAGAGTCCCTTGGACTGCAAGGAGATCCAACCAGTCCATCCTGAAGGAGATTAGTCCTGGGTGTTCATTGGAAGGGCTGATACTGAGGCTGAAACTCCAGTACTTTGGCCACCTCATGCAAAGAGTTGATTCACTGGAGAAGACCCTGATGCTGGGAGGGATTGGGGACAGGAGGAGAAGGGGATGACAGAGGATGAGATGGCTGGATGGCATCACCGACTTGATGGGCATGAGTTTGAGTAAACTCCGGGAGTTGGTGATGGACAGGGAGGCCTGGCGTGCTGCGATTCATGGGGTCGCAAAGAGTCGGACACGACTGAGTGACTGAACTGAACTGAACTGAACTGATCACTGGGAGAGTGAGGGTTGGGGGGAGAACCAAGAGGGAGAGGATATATGTGTACAAGTAACAGATTCACTTCCTATAGAAACTAACATAACATTGTAAAGCAACTATTTCTGTTATTTAATTGCTAACTTGCATTCAACTCTTTTTGCAACCACATGGATTGTAGCCTGCCAGGCTCTTGTGTCCATGGGATTCTCCAGACAAGAATATTGGAGTGGGTTGCCATTTCCTTCTCCAGAGGATATTACAAACCCAGAGATCGACTTGCGCCTCCTGCATTGGCAGGTAGATTCTTTACAACTCAGCCACCGGGGAAGCTCAAAGCAACTCTACCCCATTATTAACACTGGGACACTGACCCATGATGTAGGATTCAGTATTGCGCAAGGGTATCACCTGAAATCCAGACACAGCTGTGCCTAGGCTAACAAAGTAAAGGTGTCAGAATTTCCTTCGCGTAGAATTAGAGAAAGGATAATGGAACCCACGCTGCTGTGTATACGTAGCAATGGATGTACTACCAGCAGCCAGAGAAACCATCAGCTGGTTGTGCTTTACAGGAGCAAGGAGTTTGCATCACAGCGGAGGAGCTCAGACTTGGGGGACCGTAATGTCCAGGGGGAGACATCACCTCCTTCCTTAAGGTTGCTCACCGGAAACCCGAGCCCTAGGAAACTCTCAGGAGGAAGATGGTCAGGACCGTGGCTTCTTGCCATGCCCAGCAAGGGCGAGCAAGCTCCGTGAGGCCCCGGGGCAGACCGCTGGTCTCATCGCTGGGGAAGCCACATCACAGATGCCGCGTCAGACGTGCTGATATTTTAACAGAATGCATCAACACGGCTGCTGGCGCTCTGTATGTGGGCTTTTATCTGGCAGCTGGCTAACCGTTATCGGGGAGGATTAAGAACAGTTTGCCTGTAAGAGGCAGGAGCAGCAGCACACGTTCCCTGTTGCCCCAGAGCTGTGTTCCTTTTCCTGCTGTTTCTCATCCTGCAGTACACAGGGACCTCGGTCAGGCTGACGTTCTAAAGGGCATCACGCTGGTTTACTCTGCGCAGGACATTATGCTCATTAGACCTGGTGATCAGGAAGTCACAAGGATTCTAAACCTGTCAAAGCACATGTCCCAAGAAGTAGGCGTGAACCCCGTGGACATTCAGCAGAACGCCATATCAATCAGATGTGCAGTAAAACGACAGGGTCTCCGTCTTGCTGGGACGTTCCCCTCCAAGATAAAGAGGAAGAAACTGCACCATGCACCTCCTGCTGGGAAGACGGAGCTGAGCAGTTGGTTGGTAGCTGGGTTTTGGAGGCCACGCATGGTTCCCTTCAGAGCACGTCTGTGAGAGGGACTTCTCTGGCTGTGGACACTCGCCGCCTCCTTTCTTTCTGTGCCCAGCCCCTCTTGTCCTCGCCTCCCACCCACCTTCCACTTCTGCAGCCCTCGCGTCCCTTTTTCCTGAGCCTCTATCTATTTTCTATTCCATGGCAGTTGCAAGGAGGATATATTCATTTTTTTCTGAGCTTAAACTGCTGTTAAGTGAGAGGCACACTTTCATGCAAACTGTTTTTCAAATCCACTTTATCAAAAGTGAACTTCATCTTTCCAACGTGTACTATATGCAGAAGACTGACTATTGGAATGGCGCTGTTAATTTGGTAACTGGATTAAATATTCTGATAACTTGTTAAATATTAGTATTTACTGAAAGAGAATGCTAGGGCAGGGTAAGAGTGCTTTTTCAAATGGACACTGGTTCCACTATTTGACTTTTTTTTTTTTTTTAAAGATTATGGTGTTCAGTTTGTTCTTTTTCACTCAGATTTAGACCTTAGGAAGGAAGAGTTTTTGGTCTTAACACACATAGCCAATGAATATTAGCTAAGTGTTATGCTGGTGTGTCTATGAATATTAGCTAAGTGTTATGCTGGTGTGTCTAAGAAGTTAAAAATGATATAGAAAGAAAGTATTAAAGGTATCCTGAAGGATGAAAATATGAAATTCTTAAGATTTATCAAACAGGAAGGCTAGACCACACAGGGAAGAAACAGCCGAAGAGTCAAGTATTACACAGCTAATAGGGCAGACTCTCTGCTATTTTTGATGTTCTTCCACTTACAAGCTGACAGTTTGAAAAAATATAAATGTGACTGCTTGTTTTTCTTTTCTTTCTTTCTTTCTTTTTTTATTTTTATTTTTTTTGGTAAAGTGCATTGCAGTCTGTGTTTGCAGTTTAGGGTGGTCGTCTTCCTGTACTTAAGTACAATTCACCATGCTCCTTTATCTGCTTACAGCCTGGTTGGGGTTTTTACCCTCTGATAATCAGTTCATACTGTTCACACTATTCACACTGGAGAAGGGAGTGGCAAACCACTTTAATGTTCTTGCCTTGAGAACCCCATGAACAGTATGAAAAGGCAAAAAGATAGGACACTGAAAGATGAACTCCCCAGGTTGGTAGGTGCCCAATATGCTACTGGAGATCAGTGGAGAAATAATTCCAGAAAGAATGAAGAGACAGAGCCAAATCAATAACAGTACCCAGTTGTGGATGTGACAGGTGGTGGAGGTAAAGTCTGATGCTGTAAAGAACAATATTGCATAGGAACCTGGCATGTTAGGTCCATGAATCAAGGCAAATTGGAAGTGGTCAAACAGGAGATGGCAAGAGTGAATGTCAACATTTTAGGAATCAACAAACTAAAATTGACTGGAATGGGTAAATTTAACTCAGATGACCATTATATCTACAACTGTGGGCAGGAATCCCTTAGAAGAAATGGAGTAGCCATCATGGTCAACAAAAGAGTCCAAAATGCAGTACTTGGATGCAATCTCAAAAATGACAGAATGATCTCTGTTTGTTTCCAAGGCAGACCATTCAATGTCAGAGTAATCCAAGTCTATGCCCTGACAAGTAATGCTGAATAAGCTGAAGTTGAATGATTCTATCAAGACCTACAAGATCTTTTAGAAATAACACCCCCCAAAGATGTCCTTTTTGTTATAGGGGACTGGGATGCAAAAGTAGGAATTCAAGAAACACCAGAGTAACAGGAAAATTTGGCCTTGGTGTACAGAATGAAACAGGACAAAGGCTCATAGAGTTTTGCCAAGAGAACACACTGGTCATAGAAAACACCCTCTTCCAACAACACAAGAGAAGACTCTACTCGTGGACATCACCAGATGGCCAACACCGAAATCAGATTGATTATATTCTTTGCAGCCAAAGATGGAGAAGCTCTACATAGTCAGCAAAAACAAGACCGGGAGCTGACTATGCATCAGATCATGAACTCCTTATTGCCAAATTCAGACTTCAATTGAAGAAAGTAGTGAAAACCACTGGACCATTCAGGTATGACCTAAATTAAATCCCTTATGATTATACAGTGGAAGGGAGAAATAGATTTAAGGGACTAGATCTGATAGACAGAGTGCCTGATGAACTATGGACAGAGGTTCATGACATTGGACAGGAGACAGGGATCAAGACCATCCCCAAGAAGAAGAAAGGCCAAAAAGCAAAATGACTGTCTGAGGAGGCCTTATAAATAGCTACGAAAAGACGGGAAGTGAAAAGCAAAGGAGAAAAGGAAAGATATACCCATTTGAATGCAGAGTTCCAAAGAATAGCAAAGAGAGATAAGAAAGCCTTCCTCAGTGATCTGTGCAAAGCAATAGAGGAAAATAATAGAATGGGAAAGGCTAGAGATCTCTTCAAGAAAATTAGAGATACCAAGGGAACATTTCCTACAAAGATGGGCTCGATAAAGGGCAGAAATGGTATGGACCTAACAGAAGCAGAAGATATTAAGAAGAGGTGGCAAGAATACACAGAAGAACTGTACAAAAAAGATCTTCAAGACCCAGATAACCACAATGGGTGTGATCACTCACCTAGAGCCAGACATCCTGGAATGCAAACTCAAGTGGACCTTAGGAAGCATCACTACGAACAAAGCTAGTAGAGGTGATGGAATTCCAGTTGAGCTATTTCAAACCCTAAAAGATGATGCTGTGAAAGTGGTACACTCAATATGCCAGCAAATTTGGAAAACTCATCAGTGGCCATGAGACTGGAAAAGGTCAGTTTTCATTCCAATATCTAAGAAAGGCAATGCCAAAGAATATTCAAACTACTGCACAATTGCACTTATCTCACAAGCTAGTAAAGTCATGTTCAAAATTCTCCAAGCCAGGCTTCAGCAATACGTGAACCGTGAACTTCCAGATGTTCAAGCTGGTTTTAGAAAAGGCAGAGAAACCACAGATCAAATTTCCAACATCTGCTGGATCATCGAAAAAGCAAGGAAAAAAAAAAAAGAAAAAGCAAGAGCGTTCCAGAAAAACCTCTATTTCTCCTCTATTGACTATGCCAAAGCCTTTTTGTGGATTTAAACTGTGAAAAATTCTTCAAGTGATGGGAAAACCAGACCACCTGACCTGCCTTCTGAGCAATCTGTATATACATGTCAAGAAGCAACAGTTAGATCTGGCCATGAAACAACTGACTGGTTTCAAATATGAAAAGGAGAACATCAAGGCTGTATATTGTCACCCTGCTTATTTAACTTATATGCAGAGTATATCATGAGAAACGCTGAGCTGGATGAAGCACAAGCTGGAATCAATAACCTCAGGTATGCAGATGACACCACTCATTATGGAAGAAAGTGAAAACTAAAGAACCTCTTGATGAAAGTGAAAGAGGAGAGTGAAAAAGTTGGTTTAAAGCTCAACATTCAGAAAACAAAGATCATGGCATCCGTTCCCATCACTTCATGGCAAATAATGGGGAAACAGTGGAAACAGTGAGAGACTTTGTTTTTTGGGGCTCCAAAATCACTGCAGATGGTGACTGCAGCAATGAAATTAAAAGATGCTTGCCCCTTGCAAGAAACGTTATGACCAACTAGACAGCATATTAAAAAGCAGAGACATTACTTTGTCAACAAAGGTCCATCTAGTCAAAGCTATGGGTTTTCCAGTAGTCTTGTATGGATGAGAGAGTTGGGCTATAAAGAAAGCTGAGTGCCAAAAAATTGATGCTTTTGAACTGTGGTGTTGGAGAAGACTCTTGAGAGTCCCTTGGATGCAAGGAGATCCAACCAGTCCATGCTAAAGGAAATCAGTCCTGAATATTCATTGGAAGGACTGATGCTGAAGCTGAAACTCCAATTCTTTGGCCACCTGATGCAAAGAACTGACTCCTTAGAAAAGACCCTGATGCTGGGAAAGATTGAGGGCGGGAGGAGAAGGGGAAGACAGGGGATTAGATGGCTGGATGGCATCACCGACTCAATGGACATGAGTTTGAGCAACCTCCGGGAGTTGGTGATGGACAGGGAAGACTGGCGTGCTGCAGTCCATGGAGTCGCAAAGAGTTGGACAGGACTGAGCGACTGGACTGAACTGAACTGCTCAGTTAATGTGTGATTGCCTGTAATGATGCTAGGATAAAGTGTCTTTCTCTGCAAAGGAAAAAAAAAAATACTTCTGTGATACTTTTATTGGACTAAGAGAGGCTTTGAAGTTTCACATACGGCCTGAAGCAAGAGAGAGGGAGAATGAATGCTATATCCAATTCAAGCTGTGGTTGAAGGTGTTCAGAGAAAAGGAGGTGTGATCTGGGAGGTCCTGGAGATCCCAGTGGCATTCCTCAGTTTGTGAGTCACAGCACACTCCCCTCGAATTCTGAAGTAAAGCCATATCCCCCTGTTGGACATAATAGCCCTCTGTTTTGGACAAAATAATCTGAATGTGCTGCTGGCCACTGGCCGACCTGCAGTTCCTGGCAGTGTTCCCAGCAAAGAAGAGTGAAGCATGTTATGTGTGGCGATCAGTCTGATAAGAAGTTTGCAGAATTTGAGAACCTCTTCAGACAATAGGAAGACATCCACTCTGGTTAAAGATAAAAACTCATGGTGATGAATAAAATGTTTGGGTTTTATTCAGATGATTAAACATTTGGGTCATATGGTAGATGATCCTTCAGGATTGCAGGACGTGTTGGAATATCACTTAGCTGTCAGTAGAGAGCCATCAGACATTTTCAGCATCAAAGAAAGATGAGGAGAATCTGTTTCTGATGCACAAACTATTATCAATACGAAGATGCTTCAATTCTTTCACTGTGATAGTTTTCATAAATTGTGTATTGATTTTAGAAAAAAAAATACATCTCTATTGAAAACTTGCTTCAAAATAAGCAAGTAGACCTTCCTCTCAAATTCAACTATTTAACTGTTCTGCTTTTTAATTTAGCACAAATTTTGTTTCATATAACAGAATATATGGCTGCTAGGAAAATAAACAATATATAATTTAGAAAAGGGAAATAGCATTTAATTCACAAATTAACTGAATATATTATCAGTCAAGCAAAATTCTAGCTGATGACTTTTCATCTTCACTCTCTTGCTTAGTTCTGTATTCCTTTATTTTTGTCATGGATCCTGTTTCTAGGGAGATATGAAGGCTATCGCTTGAAACATAGACTGAACTTGATACGCATGTTCCATTTCTTTGAGGTTGATTTTTCACTGTCTCCAGAAGTAAGACAGGAGTTGAAATGTTTTTATTACTTTGGATAGGTTAAAGCTCTTTTACTCAATATATATGATCTAGAGAACATTACAGAATTGAGGTTCTGATTAGCCTGGGTAGGACACAGAATAACCCAGGCAAGGCGTGATTATTTCTTCTGTGCAGTGCAGAAGTCTGATATTGGTATGTAATGAACCATTTGTCTAAGTGCGTCTCAATGGTAGAATCAAGCTGAAACCCAGTTGTCAGTGGGCTCTGCTAAATGAAGCTTCCAGTCTTCCTGTTCTTGTTACATGTGGGAATGTTAGAGAAAAGAAATGGCTTTAAGTACAACTAGGCCTTTACTGGCAGAGGAAAAGCATTAAGATTACTGAAGTTTTATTTTCAAAGGAATTATTTTCCTCATTTAAAAAGGTTCCAATTTTCCCTTAAAAACAAATTAAACCAACACGTACCTTTCTTTGCATTTTATCTTTAATGTTTAAAATGAAATTAAAAGGTCATAAAATTAGCCAGAAAGGATGTTTAATACATGGAGCTTGGTGGGGCACATAAAATTCTGGCTTTGAAGACAGACAAGTGCTCAAATTCCAGGCTTGTTAATTCTTAGCCACAGTTTTTTTCCTCCTAACCTTTACTTTTTCCTGTGATGAGTATTAGCTGGAAATAAAGATAAGCTAATACCTCCTTTATACTATTTCAAGAACAGAGGGGGAAATCTGGAACAAATGAAGGCCTAAGGATTTTTCACATAATAAACTTCAACGTTTCAAAACTGTAAATGATTTTCCTGAAAATAGAAAAGAAAGCCAGAGTTTACTTCAATAACTATTGATAACATTTGGATTTCATGGTAAATGTACTGGTACATGTGTGTTTTCCTTTATTTTGAATTTACTGAAAAACCCATGTATGTTTTACCACATTTATTGTAGACTGTAGTTAAATAATTCATACTGAGTTGAGAAACACTGTTTTGTAGAAAATACATATCTCTTCTTCTCTTGGGAACAGTTAAAATGCAGATCAGAGCAAGTCATCTCTCTATGCAACACTGTCAAATAGCTTTGTACCTCACTTCAAATAAAAAACCACAGTCCTGGCAATGAATCACACATAGGAAGGTCATTCAAATCAATATGCCCAGAACATTCCCCATCAATGCCTATTATTTCAGCATGATTATTTACAGCACACTTTCATCTTCTAAAGTGTGGAGCTCCGAGGGTAAGTCCTGGTCACCCTATTTGTGAGGCATTCTGTATCTGGCCCCTGGTAACTGCTCAGCTTCCCCTGTTCCGTCCTTGCTCACTATCCTGAGCAAGGCTCTCTGGTGATTCCTCGCAGGTACCAGACGGACCCCAGGGCCTTTGCACTGGATCCTGTCCACCATGCTGTTTCCCCCACAGCTGTGTGGCTCACTCCCTCACTTCTTTCAAACCTTGACTCAGTGAAGCCTTTGCTCTCCATCTTATGATCCCATTCTTTCCAGGAGAGAGAACTCACATCAGAATTAAAAAGAGAAAATTTCATGAAAAAGCTATTAGTTAAGTATGGAGATTTGTGAACGAGACAACTGGAAACGGGGCAGTGAGAATATGAAGGTATCAGAAGTCGCAGCTGCAGGAAACAGCTGCCATCCCTAGGAGATATGAGGAAACAACTGCAACGATTACAGTTGAGAAGCTGGGATGTGAGCTTGCAAAGCTCCGGAGGATGGGCTCCACTGGGTGGGCTCTCTGAGCTTGGAGGGAGTGACCATGGGCTCAGGCACTAGAGAAGCCACCAGCCAGCAGGGCTCATAGGGATGTGAGAAGACGGACTTTGAAGTCCATAAAAATGGGCTTCAACTGCTTGAGAGGGCATGGGAATGCGGCAGCAAAGTGAGCCGACTAGAACCAGGAAGTCAGACGGAAATGAACAGGAAGTAGGAGGACGCTTCCCACTTCCCGTCATCGTTTGTCTCTAGCGCCCCCTACTGGAGAGTGTTGCAGGGAGCAGGCGGGCCGAGCGGATTTCAACGCTGAAATCCCAGGTCCAGTGGGAACCAGTACCACTCAGAAAGGATGGGGGAAGTTAGAAACTGCAAGGAAGATGTTTAATACTTAGCACAACAACACGTTTCCTACTCTTAGTTCAGTTCAGTCGCTCAGTCGTGTCCGACTCTGTGACCCCATGGACTGTAGCACACCAGGCCTCCCTGTCCATCATCAACTCCCAGAGCTTGCTCACACTCATGTCCATCGAATCAGGGATGCCATCCAACCATCTCATCCTCTGTTGTCCCCTTCTCCTACTGCCTTCAATCTTTCCCAGCATCAGGGTCTTTTCAAATAAGTCAGTTCTTCTCATCAGGTGGCCAAAGTATTGGAGTTTCAGCTTCAGCATCAGTCCTTCCAGTGAATAGTCAGGAATGACTTCCTTTAGGATGGACTGGTTTGATATCCTTGCTTTCCATGGGACTCTCAAGAGTCTTCTCCAACACCACAGTTCAAAAGCATCAATTCTCCTGCGCTCAGCTTTCTTTATAGTCCAACACTCACATCCATACATGACTACTGGAGAAACCATAGCTTTGACTAGATGGACCTTTGTTGGCAAAGTAATGTCTCTGCTTTTTAATATGCTGTCTAGTTTAATCAAAGCTTTTCTTGCAAGGAGCAAGCATCTTTTAATTTCATTGCTGCAGTCACCATCTGCAATGATTTTGGAGCCCAAAAAAGTAAAGTCTGCCACTGTTTACATTGTTTTCCCATCTATTTGCCATGAAGTGATGGGACTGGATGCCATGATCTTAGTTTTCTGAATGCTGAGTTTTAAGCCAATTTTTTTCTCACTCCTCTTTCATGTTCACCAAGAGGCTCTTCAGTTCTTCTTTGCTTTCTGCCATGAGGGTGGTGTCATCTGCATATCTGAGGCTATTGGTATTTCTCCCGGCAATCTTGATTCCAGCTTGTGCTTCATCCAGTCCGGCATTTCACATGATGTACTCTGCATATAATTAAATAAACAGGGTGACAATATACAGCCTTAACGTACTCCTTACCGATTTAGAGCCAGTCTGTTCCTCCATGTCCAGTTCTAACTTTGCTTCTTGACCTTCATATAGATTTCTCAGGAGGCAGGTAAGGTGGTCTGATATTTCCATCTCTTGAAGAATTTTCCACTGTTTGTTGTGATCCACATAATCAAAGGCTTTGGCATAGTCAACAAAGCATAAGTAGATGTCTTTTGGAACTCTCTTGTTTTTTCAGTGATCCAGGAGATGTTTGGCAATTTGATATCTGGTTCTTCTGCCATTTATAAAACCATCTTGAACATCTGGAAGTTCACTGTTCATGTACTGTTGAAGCTTGGCTTGGAGAATTTTGAGGTGTGAGATGAGTGCAATTGTGTGGTAGTTTGAACATTCTTTGGCATTGCCTTTCTTTGGAATTGGAATGAAAACTGACCTTTTCCAGCCCTGTGGCCACTGCTGAGTTTTCCAAATTTGCTTGCTCATTGAGTGTACCACTTTCACAGCATTATCTTTTAGGATTTGAAGTAGCGCAACTGGAATTCCATCACCTCCACTAGCTTTGTTTGTAGAGATGCTTCCTAAGGCTCACTTGACTTTGCATTCCAGGATGTCTGACTCTAGGTGAGTGATCACACTGTCATGATTATATGGGTCGTGAAGATCTTTTTTGTACAGTTCTTCTGTGTATTCTTGCCACCTCTTCTTAATATTATCTGCTTCTGTTAGGTCCCTACCATTTCTATCCTTTATTGAACCCATCTTTGCATGAAATATTCCCTTGGTATCTCTAATTTTCTTGAAGAGATCTCTAGTCTTTCCCATTCTGTTGTTTTCTTATTCTCTTTCTTTCCTTAGTGCTTTTTATGTAAGTGCCGTGTGTTTTCCTATTTCTGGCATTTATTGGTCATCTGCCTTAAAATATAAGCTTCACTATGACAGGGATATGTGAACTTTGTTTAATGCTTTATCCACCTAAAAATATTCCTGGCATAAATGTGGTCCTCAGATATTCAGAATGTTAATATGAATAATAATAACCCTCACTTATGCAATATTCATTATATACATGGTTCTATTCCATGTACTTAACATATATTTGGTCTCAGAGATAATTCTGCACCAATTTATTATCATCCTTAACTGATAGGTAAGGAAACTGATGTGTAAAAATGTTACCTTGCCTTAACTCATTATTATTGATAAGCTAGAGGGTCAGAGTTGGAATCAAGGCAGTTTGTTCTAAGGCTTGCATTCTTAATCATCGTGTGAAATTGAAAATACCAATAACAATACTAAATGCACTATTTCAATTTTCCACACTTCACAAAGCCTAACTATAATATCCTAAAGCATTACTTTATGTCAAGTATTTGAACAGGCTTAATAATTAAGAAGAAGTATTGTTATCAGATTTATCTCTAACCTTAATATGAAGGGTAAATAAAATTGACAATAGAGTGCCCTTTGAAAGATGTTGCTATTGGTAATAAAAGCAAATTTCTCAAGGATTACTTAGGCTAACCAGAATAAAAATTTCTTTTGAACTGCCTTTGTTTAGTTCAGTAAAATAAGAATTCAACTCACCAGACTAACGTCTCATGAATATTGTGTCAAACTGTTTGTGTTATGAGTCCGGTCTGCTCGGCATGGTGTGCAAAAAAAGCTTCTTCTGACCCAAACCTCTATTTTTCTTATGATTAATATTTTATTAAGGATTAATAAATACCCAAAAAAGTGCCAAAAAGAAATACAGTAGCATTCATCTCTGTAGTCACAGAGGGAGATAATCTTTCTTGATATACAACATGTACACCATCTTGTAATACTTATCTTGGAGTTTTACCCTCAAATTTCAGAGCTGTCTTAGAATAAATAATTCCTTTAAAAGGACAGTACATTTTATTAACAAAATGGAGAAAATAACTCAGTTTCGATTGACCTCAAATGCTTTAAAAACCTGTTAAAATGTTTCTTTTTCTTTAACGCCAGGATTCGGGTTGTCCCTATGGCTGTGTCCACACACGAAATAAAGCAGGACCACACTGGGGCTGATCCCGTGGGACTGATGAGCAGAGACTTAGACCCACCCTTTCTGTGGCAGCTGGTGTCTCCTTTGAATCACACTCGCTATTCTTCCAGCATCTTTGTTTTACATTTACATATGTGGAGATTTTCCAGGCTGTGGATGTTTGCATGATGTGTGTCAAATTTAAGAATTAGAGACTCACAGTCTTTTCTGGCTGTTTTAGTAGTAATTGTTGTTGTTGTCCAGTCACTAAGTTGTGTCAGACTCTTGCAACCCCATGGGCTGTAGCACACCAGGCTTCCCTGTCCTTCACTATCTCCTGGAGTTTGCTCAAACTCATGTCCATTGAGTCGATGATGCCATCCAACCATCTCATCCTCTGTTGCTTCCTTCTCCTCTTGCCCTCAGTCTTTCCCAGCATTAGGGTCTTTTCCAATGAATCAGATCTTCACGTAGGATAGCCTAAGTATTGGGGCTTCATCTTCAGCATCAGTCCTACTAATGAATATTCAGGGTAGATTTCCTTTAGGATCGACTGGTTTGATCTTCTTGAGAGTCCGGGGAACTCTCAAGTCTTCTCCAACACCACAGTTTGAGAGCATCAATTAAGACATGGATGTTATGAGAAAACCCAAAGATATTTAATAAAATGTTTCAGTTATTACATATCATTATTTTCACTGTATGTGGTGTTGGAGAAGACTCTTGAGAGCCCCGTGGACTGCAAGGATATCCAACCAGTCAATCCTAAAGGAAATCAGTCTGGAATATTCATTGGAAGGACTGATGCTGAAGTTGAAACTCCAGTACTTTGGCCACCTGATGCAAAGAACTGACTCCTTAGAAAAGACCCTGATGCTGGGAAAGATTGAAGGCAGGAGGAGAAGGGGAAGACAGAGGATGAGATGGTTGGATGACATCATCAAATCAATGGACATGAGTTTGAGCAAGCTCCGGGAGTTGATGATGGACAGAGAAGCCTGGCATGCTGCAGTCCATGAGGTCGCAAAGAGTCAGACATGACTGAGTGACTGAATTGAACTGTAGAATAATTCTATGTGTATATATACATATATATATATATATATAATTTATATGTACATATGTATATATTAGATATGCACACATGTATCAGCAATATACATGCATATTTGAAATAATTGTCAGTGTTTGACCTTTTTCTTTTTTTCCTGTAGATGGGAAGTCTCCTGCTCAGGAATTGGGACCTCTACACCCTATTCTGCTGATGTCAACGTGTGGACAGGTGTCAGCTTTCAGCATCAGTTTCCCCTGCTTCACAACTTGGTAAGTTGAACAACATCTGTGACTTATTTTGTGCCTTGTACACTTTTATTTTTTTAAAGAAAGTAATTTATGAAGGACTGTGGAAGTTACAATGGCTTACTTAATTTACTCAATTTTAATGACAATGAATTTCTTTTGACGTATTGCTTTGGAATCCTCCTGTGTTGGGTTTAAAAGAAGAAGAGCTGTGGGTCATGGTTTCTGGAGTCTTCATGTGCGGACGTTTGATTAGCTGACTTCCACTGGCTATTTCAAGTAGTGAATCTCATGACTGGAATATGGCATCTGGTGTGATCTTCTTGAAA
The DNA here is from genome assembly GCF_910594005.1 of Cervus elaphus. Classification (NCBI taxonomy): domain Eukaryota; kingdom Metazoa; phylum Chordata; class Mammalia; order Artiodactyla; family Cervidae; genus Cervus; species Cervus elaphus. The sequence goes on along the minus strand of NC_057841.1, from coordinate 11,350,301 downwards.
TTGGAGAGTTTAGGCTTTCCAAAAAGTACTGCATTTCTAGGATGTACATTTAAGTCTTAAGAATGTGCACTAGCCTCATGAATTTTTATGCATGGTTTTCATAGAAAGGAAGATGTTAGCGCTCAAGGAGAATCATCTGCAGCTGTATTTACAGACTTGACCAGCATTGTCTGTGAGAAAACAGAAACTAGAAAGTAAGAATGTTACGATAATGTTCATTAAAATTTCTAACATGGTATGTTAGTGCCTCAAATACAATCTATTGCTACAACAAAGTTGGCAGTCAACTTGATATTTAATCTCCCAGAGAAGGCTTGATTTCCAGGCCTTGTGTGTACATTACAGAACAGATTTCTATCCCTTATTAAAAATGCTAGGCTAAAGAATTCCCTGGATAAGGAAATGGCAACCCACTCCAGTATGCTTGCTTGGGAAATTCCATGGACAGAGATTAGCTTGGTGGGCTACAGTCCATGGGGTTACACAGAATCAGACTTGACTCAGCAACTAAACAACAAAGATTATGTTTATAAAAAATTTATACTCTAGAGCAGAACATTTTCTTAATATTTTAGAATTAGATGAGCTTCAACCTTCAAGTTAATACTGGAATGAATTTCAATCTGTTCTTTCAAATTTTGTTTTGTACATCTTGTCTTTATTGAGACACACATTGCATCTTTTCTATGTCTAAGCAAGAACAACAACAAAAAAATGGGGGTGAAAACACAAATTTAATGTTATTGAAAATATTTCCTTATGGATTTGGCATTGGGAGTAGATAAAAATGGGCTTCCCTGGTGGCTCAGATGGTAAAAAATCCACCTGCAATGCAGGAGACCTGGTTTGATCCCTCGATATGGAAGATCTCCTGGAGAAGGAAATGGCAACCCACTCCAGTATTCTTGCCTGGAGAGTCCTGCGGATGGAGGAGCCTGGTGGGCTGTGTCCATGGGGTCGCACAGAGTTGGACACAACTGAAGTGACTTAGCATGCATGAATGCATTGGAGAAGGAAATTGCAGCCCAATCCAGTACTCTTGCCTGTAGAATCCCAGGGATGGAGGAGTCTGGTGGGCTGTCGTCTGTGAGTCGGACATGACTGAAGCGACTTAGCAGCAGCGGCACCTGGTATTCTTACCAGGAGAATCCCATGGACAGAGGAGCCTGGTGGGCTACAGAACATGGGGTTGCAAAGAGTCAGACACACAACTGAGCAACGAACACTTTCACTGTTTGCAGCACGGCATGTCTTATTTTCATAATATTTGGAATAATTTATACACGCAAATGCATATTTGGACAACTCATGATAAAAGCAATCTGTCAAGACTGTTAATATGTGTAACCCTTGTAAATATTTCAGCAAGTCTTCTGACTGTTTTGGGAATAATTGTGCCCCTGTAAGTTTATGATCAAGGGAAACAGTAAAAATAACTATCATGATGAAACACAGCCTATTCTTCTATAGATTATTGGCTATTTTATATTGTCATGGCTGAGTCTCCATCTTCTCTTCAGTGGCATTTGGATAGACAGTTTCTTCAATGAACTAGGAAGTATAAGTTAGGAATACATTGAGAAAACTGTGCAAGGTATCTTGTTCCAAAGAAAGAATAATTCCTCTGTTAATATTTTATAGCTTCATGCTAATGAGGAGATTCTTCAGCTAGCAAGAGAGCAATTTAGGCCACAAAGTAAAGGTACCTTAGTAACTTGGAGGAGAAATGAACACTGAAATCTTTGCTGGAATGTGGGGGCTTTTTCAGTGTTTGCAATCTCTGCTAATAAGGCATCCTGCTTGGTTATCAATCTGCTTGGCCCTCACTAGCTTAAGGCTTGATTTGAAAACCCCCAAATCTTCCTTAGTTGAAGGAGAGTTGGGATGAGGCAGAGGAACATTAAAGGAAACAGTACAAATGAGGTCTGTTAGCAATGATCAAAAGCAAAATGTGAAGGAATGTTAGCAGGAAGAGGAGGGTTATCCTTTTCTAACTCAAGCTAATGATTTTTTTTCTTCCTTTAGACTCAACTAAGGATCTTACCTCAAAGCCCCTGAGTGGGAGGTTTTTTTCTTGTTTTGGTTTTAAATTTTATCCTCCAGAATGTAATTTCTAAAATATATTACCAGTGTGGAAAGAGCAGTGAATTAGACTCTGAAAGACTAGGCATCTTTTGGGGGCTGTGCCCTTTACAAGCTGTGGCCTTCACCAGGATAAATATCGTCTTCTCTAGAATGAGAATGTGAGCAGTTGATTTCCTTAGCCTCTATCGTGATTTTACATTTCTTTAGAATTATACCACCCTATTAAGTGTGTGAAAACGTCTTTCCTGTCTGGAAGGTTCATTTATTTAGGCTTGCCTGGTTTAGCAACATGATATGGAATCACTGTACATTCCATTTCAGTAAATATTTCTTTTTTTATTGAATGGGTAGTAACTCTGCAGCATTTTTTGCTAGTCTTATGAGCCATGTAAGGGCTGCACCTGTCATTGGTCACACTTCGTGTGAAATGCAAATGTTGCTGTTTTTCCACAAACTTGTATTTTCTCATCATGACCTTGAAGAGAATGAATATGATACCATTTTTTTATGTGCTAGATTTTGACCTTGAAAGAATGTACGCATAAAAGATTTATGTATCTCCAGGCTGTTTTGCATGTTTCCTCCCCAAATCATCTTAGGATATCTGTTAGTAATTATGTTGCAAAGAAATTTATACAACACAATTGAACTTTGGGGTATGAGATGCTAATATTAGCAGCTTACGAGATGTGTAGATATAGTTGCTGTTCAGTTGCTATTCGTGTCTGACTATTTGTGTCCCATTAACTGTAGCACAACAGGCTCCTCTGTCCTCTACTGTCTCCAAGACTTTGCTCAAATTCATGTGCATTGAGTCAGTGATGCTATCCAATGATCTCATCTTCTGCCATCCCCTTCTCCCTCCGTCTTCAATCTTTCCCAGCATCAGGGTATATAGAAACCGCTAGAATGGGCTAATAGGTGAAAAGGAATATTGATACTACATCAAGTCATTAAATGAAATTTGTTTGCCCTTGGAGATTTTTTGTACATTGGTTATTGTCATTTTAAAATACTGACACGCTTTATAAAAGTGATTTTTCAAACTTTGATAATTTTAGTTGTGAAAATAGATGGAGATTTTCCAAAGGGTTGATTGAGGTTTTGAAAGGGTCCATGAACAAAGATAATTTTAAAGGAAAACATTTTGGGATCTTCTTCATATTTGATGTCATACATACATACATATGCACAACACCCGAATACAATTTCTTATGATTAGTAAGTCTTTTATTCTCTCTGTATACCCAAAGACAATTGTTTTGCTTTGTTGGTGTTCTCTAAAATGTCACTAGGGGAAGTTCATATCAAAGTAGACAAAAAAGTATAGGGCAGCCAGTGTTAATGTGACTTACCATTATTACCATCTGATTTGACATACTTCACACAATTTATGGAGGCCATTTGGTAAAGCATTTAGCTATTTCTTGGAATTTGGGTTACTTTTTGTGGCAGTGGATGACATTAGATAAGAAAAGTAACCTTCAAGAACCTGGCTCAGCTTATGATGTAATTTAGAGCGACTTGGACCAGATTATTGTAAAAACAAGGATTTCATGACTTTCTTTCTTCCTGTGACTATTATCCTGAGTGAAAGACACACATTTGGCAGAACAGAAGTTTTGGTACCACTTTGGTTTGCTACTTAAGTGCAAAAATCATCTTAAAAGTGACCATCTTCAGTCCTTTTCTTGGAGGCCTAACATATATGTCCCCTGTACAAGGGTAGGTGACAGGCGACCTGGGTTTATGGAACTATGGAATCTATTAAAGGATACCCCCAGAAGGAGGTTAGTGTCATCAGAGCGTGGGTGCCTGGTGACAGAACAGGGCAGGCGGTCTGGCCAGCATTGGGCGCTGAGATTTAAGGTCTGCGGTTGAGTAAGGAGAAGCCACTGACAGCAGGAGCTGGGAGAACTGTTCGCAGTGGACAGCAAGAGTGGCCTGCTGAGCGAGTGTCCCACTCAGCTTCCCACAGCCTCTCTCAGCAGCCCAGGGACCTGTATCATCGTTGACCTCCATCCGTTTCATGGGTCCTGAATGTGATGGGCAGCCATCCCCAAGGAGAGATCTTCCAGAGATTTAAAAGCTAGAGACCCGTTAGGTTGTTAGTCATGTAGAAGGGATTTGCAAGGATGATGCTCCTGGGTGACACTGGATAGTGCATAATGCTATATCTTCCAGTTCATAGTCTTTTCTTCTACATGCACAGCTTGCCATCAACCTCGTCCCACTGTTCTCCATCTCACGTAGTACAGTTTCATCTCTCAAAGTCCACTTTGAGTATTTCTATACTTTTTGGACATGAGTTTGAGTAAACTCCGGGAGTTGGTGATGGACAGGGAGGCCTGGCATGCTGCGATTCATGGGGCAAAGAGTTGGACAAGACTGAGTGACTGAACTAAATACTTTTTATGTCTCTACTTAATTTGTCAACCATTTAAAATACAGTTCCTGCTTTATTGCCCTTACTTACTTATTCTAACATCTGTGTCATTCTTGATTTGCCTTGATTGATTTCTCTACCAGTCATAAATCATATGTTCTTTTTTCTTTGGAATCCAGTTAAATATTGCTAAACATGCAAATATTGTGTGTTTTGTATCATTGGCTATTAGAAACAGGTTTGTTCTTGGACACAGTTAAATTACTAGAAAGCAATTTGTGTTATTAGGGGTTTACTTTTTTGGAAGGATTAGGAGGGGGCTGTGCTAGTCTAGGACTCTTTATTTGAGGTGAAATGCTACAGCCAGAGTAACTGGTGAAGCAGAATTCAGTTTTCATTATGTTTTTTGGAAAGTTTGAGATGATGTAAAGTGTTCCGACATGAGAAAAATGTTAGGTATAACTATTATAAAAATAAGTGAAGATGGACCCTTTATCATTTGAGAATACATTGGCTTACATTTGTTTAAAAATCAATAATGCTATATTTTTGCAAGTAGTTAACAGTTATAAATGAATACAGAATCAGGTGTTCAATACTTAAAATACTATTTCCATGTAAGTAATCTGATGTTTATGTGCACTGATCATATCATGCATTCCATTGGAACTGCTTCTCTTTACCTCCTTATTAAGTCTAGTTTGTGACATTTCCTCTTTACTATCACTGAAAATATATAACATACTGCCCTTGCACTTACAATTGTGGGATTGACTATTCACGAATCTGATTATCAAAATGATTTAGATATTTGCTCCAGATTCATTCATAGCTTGTTGGTAAAGTCATTGCAATCAACATTTTGGGTTTATTTAAAAAAATATTTGGCACATTGTGTTTCTGATCTTTATCATTCTATCATTTCTCTTCTGTCTTTGGCTATCATAGCTTCTAGTAGCAGTACCTTTATTAAACAGTATTCTCTGGGTTTGAGTAATACTTTGTTTTTTCACATGTTCTTCAGAAACTCTTTCAAAGTGTTATTTGCATAACATCATATTACCTTACCTCCATATTAAATCAAGATTATTTTCTTCATGTGTTCATTTAATTGCCAAGAATGTCAGGAATGTTTTGCATATATTTTCAGTACCTGTGAGAAATTGAATTTTCCTTAAATTTTCACTGACGTGTGAGTATTTCAATTACTGCAGCCCAAAACTATAAAAGTTTTAAAAGACCAGGGCATGCATTTGTTTACAAACAGTTTAAAAAACAAAACTGGCATAAGATGCTATAAGAAGTTGAATAGGATATTAATGAACATTTCTTTTCATCCTGGTATGTTCAACTGCATTTCATAAAACAAAGAGCTTTAAATGCTATCATGGAATAACTTAATCTGGAAAAATTGTAGAAAGTGATGAGTAATATAAAATAAACATTATTTTTTCCAAACATTTATTTTTAATTGAAGGAAAATTGCGTCACAGTATTGTGTTGATCTCTGCCGTACATCAGATGAGTCAGCCACAGGTGTAATGTGGTCCCCTCCCCCTTTCACCTCCTTCCCACCCTTCTAGGTTGTTACAGAGTCCTGGCTTGGGTTCCCTGCATCATACAGCGAATTCCCATTATTTATGTATTTTATACATGGTAGTGTCCATGCTTCCATGTTGCTCTCTCCATTCATCCCACCCCCTTCTTCCTCCCCCCCAACCCCTGTTCTCTGTCTGTGCCTCCATGGCTGCCCTGTAAATGGGTTCATCAGAACCATCTTTCTGTATTCCATACATATGCATTGATATGTGACCTTTGTTTTTCTCTTTCTGACTTACTTCGGTCTGAATAGCAGGCTCTAGGTTCATCCACCTCATTAGAACTGAGTCAAATGTGTTCCTCTTTATGGCTGAGTGGTATTCCATTGTATGTGTGTGGTTATTTTATCCATTCATCTGAGGATGCACATCTCCGTTGCTTCTACATCCTAGCTATTGTAGATAGTGCTACAGTGAACAGTGGGCTACAGTTTTGGTTTCCTCAGGGTATATGCCAAGTAGTGGGATTGCTAGATCATATGATAGCTTTCACTCCTGGATTTTTGAGGAATCTGCATACTCTCTTCCACAGTGGCTGTATCAAATTACATTCTCACCAACAGTGCAAAATGTAGAATAAACATTCTTTTAAAGATGAACTGGCAAGGTCAAAAGTGAAGATGAGGTCGGAGGTGGTGAGTGGTCTCTGTGGCTTCGGCTATCTTGGGGGCACTGCCTGTCTCTATATCAAAGAGGCTTCCTCTAATTATTGTGTTGAGGGCACTCAAGACTGGACTGATGTAAAGCATGAGGACTTTATTGAAATTCTTTCAAACACTCAGCCTTATTGAAGATTTACAACTTCAGTGAAAACAATTGGAATTTAAAAATAATTCTGGTCACTGTCGAAGAAATCATAGGCCATTCTGTTTGTCTTTACTTGACTGCCACAGAGGATAAAAATCACACCTAAGAGTGGGTAACAACAGACTTGCTTTCTGTTTAATGTTCAAATATGCATTTTCTCTGTGTTGAGGGAACCGTCAAGCTAAAATATTAATATGTGTGGGGCTAGGCTTAAACTAGCCCTGGACCCCTGGCAAAACAAAAGCGACTGTAGAGGAACACACACTAAGATGCTTTTGTGGTCTAATTCACATCTCATGAGAAGGAAGACTCAGGAGCAAGTGTCAGTGAGACAACAGACAGCAGAAACAAACAATCCCCCCCCCCCCACCTCTAAGTTTCCAGACTCCAGCTAATATGTTTAAACTATCCAAGAAGTAGAAACAGAGCCAATAGCATAAGAAATATGCCAGATCAAAAAAGAGAAGGCATATTGGAGCAACAATGGCCTTGCCTTTTACCTGCTGGAAAAGGCTGAGTTTCAGACACTCTTGTGTTGTAGTTAAAGGGAGGTTGGGAGGGGGCAAGATCTCAGGCATCCAGGCTGGGCTTAGCACTGGCCCACATCTCTCACTCCCGGAGGATCAGTCATCTGGCCTGTGCAGGTGGACAAAGAAGGAGAAGCAACTGAGTCATGAGCTCAGAAAAAAGAGAAGGGGGCTTTGCCCCACACCTTACCGTCATTGTCTCATCAAGTCAATTCTGTTTACTTCCTGGGTTGTGAGTCTTGCCCTGATGACACAGGGAGCCGTGTGATAGTGGCATGGATGAATTCAGTTCTAGTTTCTGGTTTTTTGCAGACTTTGGTTCCTGTTTTCTTTGATATTAGACTTTTTAAACTTTTCCCTCAGTTCTTTTAGCCTCTTCCTGTCAATCCCAAATCCTTGCCCATTATTCAAGTTAGCCAGATTTAGTTACTATGTTGTTGTTGTTGTTGAGTTGCTAAGTTGTGTCTGACCCTTTTGCGACCTTGTGGACTGGAGCCCATCAGGCTCCTCTGTTCTTGGGATTTCCCAGGCAAGAACACTGGAGTGGGTTGCCGTTTCCTTCTCCAGGGCATCGTCCTCACCCAGGGACTGAACCTGCATCTCCTGCATAGGCAGGCAGGTTCTTTACCTGCTCGGTCACTTGGGAAACCCTTGGGCAGGTAATGAATCTTCCTGCAATGTGGGAGACCTGGGTTTGATCCCTGGGTTGGGAAGGTCCCCTGGAGAAGGGCACAGCTCTCCACTCCAGTTTTCTGACCTGGAGAATTCCATAGACTGGATAGTCCATGCGGTCTCAAAGAGTTGGACACAACTGAGCGACTTTCACTTTCACCTGGGAAACCCTTAGTTAATGTGTCTTGCATACAAAGAATTCTAAAAAATACAAGATAGAATATTAAAAAGCTACTCTCTCTAATGTAAAATGTACTTGGGCCCTATACATAGCCTGTGGGCAACCTTTGAATTTATATACTCAGATATTTCAATGTCAAAACATGCAGTTGACCAAATACTGCATTTTTTTTAATATAATTTTTTTTAAACCATGGTTAATGGTACAGTCTTATGTCTTACTCAACATTTCTTCATTTGTAACTTAATTTAACCTCTTATAACTAGAATGTGTGTAAGTATGTATGGCTTAAATGTATGTTTGTGTATTTTAAAAATGCAACTTTATCTTAAATTCCTTTTGACTGTTAGTTACGTTAAATTGAATTATAGCTGTTTATATTTCATTTTGGTTGAAAAACCGTCTTTCTAGTAAAACTGATTTGTGTAATCTTCAAAGTGGGTATTCAAATTGTTTCCTATAATGAAATACATGTCTTCATTACCCGAGACATAAAAACTTATAAAACCCCAGAACTAAAAAAATGTAAGTCTTTTGAGACTTTTATATTCTATATTTTGAAATACAGACAAATATAATCTATATGTTTAAATATATTATCAAATATATATAAATTCTACTTATGTACCATTAATCCCATTATGTGCCATGTATTTCTAGAGAGTTAGGTAGTTTTGATTTATATATAATTTCTATTTTAATTATCAAAACTTAAGTGATGCTGCTTCACTGGAATTGGTCTAAACTGACACACATTTATGAAATTATTAAATGATGTTTTAATGATTTGAAAATGATTTATGCCAAAAATAAGGGTGTTAGATATTTATTGAGTACTACAATTTATGATTTACAGTTTTTTTCTGGGGGATCTGCTATGGTGTTTATGAACTAAATTCGAAAGTTTAAGTAAATGCTGTAACAATAAGGATTTAGACATTTGGTGGCTCCAACATAAAGAACCTGCCTACAATGCAGGAGACCTGGGTTCTATCCTTGGATCAGGGAAGATCCCCTGGAGAAGGGAATGGCAGCCTACTCCAGTATTATTGCCTGAGAAATTCCATGTTTAGAGGAGCCTGTGGACTGTTGTACATGAAGTCACAAAGAGTTGAACACCGCTGAGCAACTAACACTTTCACCTTTGAGACATTTAGTAAGTCAGGATCACATTTTTGTCTCCCTAGATAGATAGAGTTTTATTCAATTGTAGGAGGTAAGTCTTAACAAGAAAAACAAAACTGGTGGTTTATTTCTCTGTCCAATTCTACTTTACTTAGGAAAAAAATTATGAATTCGGAGGTAAAGAGATTATAAATAAAGGCAGCAATGGAAATAGCTTTAAAATTAATTTAGTAATATTTTTTCTCTCCTCAAATTACTATACTGAGCTAAATTATAGGACTATCATAGATCTTTACAAAAGAAGTTTTTAATTAAAACCTGAAAGTCATTTAAGCACACACAAAAGATTACAAATATAAATCTTTTTGTTATTTTCAGTATAAATTGTTATTATTTGATGGCTAGCCTTGTAATTTTAGTATATGAGACCACTTTAAATGCAAATTCTAGTGATGACTACATGCAACTATTTGTATATATTTATTGCTACTCAGTACATAAATATATGGACATGTAGAAATAAATGTTGGAAAGTCATACTTTTAAAAAATATTTTCTTCTTTTCTGTTTAAGAAATACATCCCATCCTCTTAACTGTCATAGTTTGGGAGTTCTGGGGAAATGTGACCATAATGAATTTGGACCAGTTTGAAACAGCTTTGAAAAAAATCAAATTCAATAATTCTGTGAGCACACTTTGAATAGAAACAATAGTTATTCAATGGCCATTTGGCTGAGCAAATTGACAAAGCAATGACCTTGATAGATGAACTTATACCTACCAACAATGACTGTGACATTCACTTAAATAAAAAGCCCTCCTAGAAGTTCTGGGGAAAGTAAAAGATGTTTTGGATGGATAGACTCATCCATAATTTTTATTTTTATTTTCATTCAGAGTTTTATTAGAGTTTAAATATTGAAAACTTTTCAATGATGAGCCACGAGCATCTTAAGGAACCTTTATATCTTTCAAGTTTTGACTTATATTAAACTTGAATCTTAGATGCTTACAATTTCCGACTCAGTCTATTAGCAAGTCATATAATGTTCACATTTAGTATATTATTTTTAAAGTCATTAGCGTAATTGACACCACATTTTTCTGTGCCTCCTTTTTCTCTAGTGGGTAGTATAATGAATGAATGTCAGGAATTTGAGAAGCTTGTAAAAGTTCAACGGGGTCTTAAACTCAATGCACCAAGACGTACCATTGATAGAGAACAAGTTACTGCTGCAGTAAATATCATGAATGTGGAATACAATTCAGCTTCTATGAGTAATGAAAAAATTTTATTGCCATTTAGTAGAGTGTGATTTACATGCCTACTGTTTAAAGAATACTTGAGTGAGAACAGAATATATATTAAAAAAATGAGACCAGTCTTCCCTTATTCCTCAGTATTTTGCTGAGATGGTATAAAAAAATACTCTAAAATTTTCTTGGTCAAGAATCTCTGATGGGAGTTTAAATCAGGTCCCTTAAATAGGGACACCGGACTAGTGAAATGCAGTAAGGGTATTCAGTAACTAATAGGTAAGGGAAATCCTAGTGTTGTCTGTAGGAATAAAAGACAAGCCATGGTTTTTGATGCCTCACTAACAGCTCTTTATTACCGAATGAACTCCCTTCGCCAGATATGGTTTTCAGTTTTTCCTCCATCAGTTCAGTTCAGTCACTCAGTTGTGTCCGACTCTTTGCGACCCCATGGACTGCAGAACACCAGACTTCCCTGTCCATCACCAACTCCCAGAGCTTACACAAACTCATGTCCATCGAGTCAGTGATGCCATCCAACCATCTCATCCTCTGTCATCCCCTTCTCCTCCCACCTTCAATCTTTCCCAGCATCAGGGTCTTTTCCAATGAATCAGATCTTTGCATCAGGTGGCCAAAGAATTGGAGTTTCAGCTTCAGCATCAGTCCTTCCAATGAATATTCAGAACTGATTTCCTTTAGCATGGACTGGTTGGATCTCCTTGCAGTCCAAGGGACTCTCAAGAGTCTTCTCCAACACCACAGTTCGAAAGCATCCATTCTTTGGCACTCAGCTTTCCTTACAGTCTAACTCTCACATCCATACATGACTACTGGAAAAACCATAACTTTGACTAGATGGACCTTTGTTGGCAAAGCAATGTCTCTGTTTTTTAATATCCTGTCTAAGTTGATCATAGCTTTTCTTCCAAGGAGCAAACATCGTTTAACTTCATGGCTAGAGTCACCATCTGCAGTGATTTTGGAGCCCAAAATTAAAGTCTCTCACTGTTTCCATTGTTTCCCCATCTATTTGCCATGAAGTGATGGGACTGGATGCCATGATCTTAGTTTTTTCTAAGTGTTGAGTTTTAAGCCAACTTTTTCACTCTCCTCTTTCACTTTCATCAAGAGGCTCTTTAATTCTTCTTTGCTTATCTCCTCCATAGCAAGGACTAAAAGTATAACACAATATTCTTTCTTTTCAAAAGATGTTTCTGTAGGTTTCTTTAGAGCATCTCTACCTATGTTCCTGAAGATTCCTGACTATTCTCCACTGTTCCAGATTTTCTCCTAACAACAGGTGATACCAGAAGAGCTGTCAGGATGGAGCAGATTAGAATAAAGCACCATCTCCTGTGGTGCTGAAGTTCTAGGTAGGAAACAAGACTGAGAAGTAGATGGTCTTGGGCTTCCCTGGTGCCTCAGTGGTAAAGAATCTTCTGGCCAGTGTGGGAGAATGGGTTCAATCCCTGATCCAGGAAGATCTCACATGCCTCAGAGCAACTGAGCACGTGCGCCAGAGCTGTTGAGCTGCGCTCTGGAGCCTGGGAGTCACAGCTGCTGAGCCCATGTGCCACGCCTCCTGAAGCCTGTGCGCCCTGGGGCCCATGCTCTGCGGCAAGAGAAGCCGCCCCGATGAGAAGCCGGAGCACTGCAACTGGAGAGTAGCCTGCAATGCAACCAACACCCAGCGCAGCCAACGCTGAACAACTAACATAATGTATTAAACAACAGGTAGATGGTCCTTTCTTACCATAATCCAGAGGAAGGTCAAAAAGGCAAGCGAGGAAATGCCTTGTGATCTAAGATCAAATTCCCTGGCAAATATTGTGACGTAGTCATCATTTTCCTCCTGTGTACCCCTCAACTGAAATAATAGTTAAATTAGTTTCTCAGTGCTGAGAAAAAGGTGAAAATAGAGAGTTCCTTGTTGAGGGTTAACCAATAACCTGTGCTCCTGCTCAGTCACTCAGCTGTGATCCACTCTTTCTGACCCCATGGACCTTAGCCCGCTGAGATCCTCTGTCTCTGGATTTCTCCAGGCAAGGATACTGGAGTGGGCGGGCATTCCCTCTGTCTGGGGATCTTCCCAACCCAAGGATTGAACCTGTGTCCCCTGTGGCTCTAGCATTGTTGGGCGATACTTTACTACCTGAGGAAGCCACCTAGGAAGCTCTTCCCAATAAATACGTGAAACATAATGGTTGTACTTAAATTTGAAAAATATATAAGAAATGATGCTTCATTTTTATAGGGCATATAGCATATATTTGTGGTTACATAGATTTTGTTCTTAGTATATATTCATTAGGATTTTGAAAATATATGGATTTGGCATTTAGAAAGCACAGTACTTGTATTTTATTCTTTAGGAATGATTTGGGAATAAGAGTACTATATGTGCAGTTCAGTTCAGTCACTCAGTCATGTCTGACTCTTTGTGACCCCATGGACTGCAGCACACCAGGCCTCCCTGTCCATCACCAACTCCTGGAGTCTACCCAAACCCATGTCGTTGAGTCAGTGATGCCATCCAACAATCTCATCCTCTGTCATTTCCTTCTCCTGCCCCCAGTCCTTCCCAGCATCAGGGACTTTTCCAATGAGTCAACTCTTCACATGAGGTGGCCAAAGTATTGGAGTTTCAGCTTCAGCATTAGTCCTTCCAATGAATATTCAGGACTGATTTTCTTTAGGATGGACTGGTTGGATCTCCTTGCAGTCCAAGGGACTCTCAAGAGTCTTCTCCAACACCACAGTTCAAAAGCATCAGTTCTTCGGTGCTCAGCTTTCTTCACCATCCAACTCTCACATCCATACATGACCACTGGAAAAACCATAGCCTTGACCAGACGGACCTTTGTTGGCAAAGTAATGTCTCTGCTTTTTAATATGCTATCTAGGTTGGTCATAACTTTCCTTCCAAGGAGTAAGCGTTTTTTAATTTCATGGCTGCAGTCACCATCTGCAGTGATTTTGGAGCCAAAAATTAAAGCCTGACACTGTTTCCACTGTCTCCCCATCTATTTCCCATGAGGTGATGGGACCAGATGCCATGATCTTAGTTTTCTGAATGTTGAGCTTTAAGCCAACTTTTTCACTCTCCTCTTTCACTTTCATCAAGAGGCTTTTTAGTTCCTCTTCACTTTCTGCCATAAGGGTGGTGTCGTCTGCATATCTGAGGTTATTGACATTTCTCCTGGCAATCTTGATTCCAGCTTGTGCTTCTTCCAGCCCAGCGTTTCTCATGATGTACTCTGCATGTAAGTTAAATAAGCAGGGTGACAATATACAGCGTTGACATACTCCTTTTCCTATTTGGAACCAGTCTGTTGTCCCATGTCCAGTTCTAACTGTTGCTTCCTGACCTTCATACAGGTTTCTCAAGAGGCAGGTCAGATGGTCTGGTATTCCCATCTCTTTAAAAATTTTCCACAGTTTATTGTGATCCACACAGTCAAAGGCTTTGGCATACTCAATAAAGCAGAAATAGATATTTTTCTGGAACTCTTTTGCTTTTTCTATGATCCAGCAGATGTTGGCTATTTGATCTCTGGTTCCTCTGCCTTTTCTAAAACCAGCTTGAACATCTGGAAGTTCACTGTTCACATATTGCTGAAGCCAGGCTTGGAGAATTTTGAGCATTGCTTTACTAGCGTGTGAGATGAGTGCAATTGTGCGGTAGTTGGAGCATTCTTTGGGATTGCCTTTCTTTGAGATTGGAATGAAAACTGCCCTTTTCCAGTCCCGTGGCCACTGCTGAGTTTTCCAATTTTGCTGGCATATTGAGGGCTGGACTTTCACAGTATCATCTTTCAGGATTTGAAATAGCTCAACTGGAATTCCATCACTTCCACTAGCTTTGTTCGTAGTGATGCTTTCTAAGGCCCACTTGACTTCACATTCTGGGATGTCTGGCTCTAGGTCAGTGATCACACCATCATGATTATCTGGGTAGTGAAGATCTTTTTTGTACAGTTCTTCTGTGTATTCTTGCCACCTCTTCTTAATATCTTCTGCTTCTGTTAGGTTCATACCATTTCCGTCCTTTATTGAGCCCAGCTTTGAATGAAATGTTCCCTTGATATTTCTAATTTTCTTGAAGAGATCTCTAGTCTTTCCCATTCTATTGTTTCCCTGTATTTCTTTGCATTGGTCGCTGAGGTAGGCTTTCTTATCTCTCCTTGCTATTGTTTGGAACTCTGCATTCAGATGGGAATATCTTTCCTTTTCTCCTTTGCTTTTCATTTCTTTTCTTTTCACAGCTATTTGTAAGACCTCCTCAGACAGCCATTTTGCTTTTTTGCATTTCTTTTCCATGAGGATGGTCTTAATCCCTGTCTCCTGTACAGTGTCATGAACCTGCATCTATAGTTCATCAGGCTCTCTGTCTATCTTTAAGGCATTTTATTTTCACTTTCCTTGCTTCTATGTTTTTTTTTCCTTTTCTTTGCTCCCCATAGGTAGTTTTTCAGCTTTAAAAATTAGAGATTTACACAAAATTCTTGATGACCTATTTTGCCCAATTATTTCTAGTGTTTCAGGTTATAGTGTCAAGATAAACAGAGGCACATTCAGACACAGAGAGTAAAAATTTCTTCGGAATAACTCTTCTATATGAATTTTTCTGCCCCAAACAACTAACTATTGCTTCTATTCAAACTGATTCCCTTAAACTTATAAAGATGACCTTGTGGCCTTATACAAAGAAATTTGACTCATTTCATCTCAAGAGTAGTATTCTTACTTGTCCTTAAAAATAATGTTTTTTGCATTTACATGTTTATAACTGGGAGGATTTAGGAGGCAAGCTGGAGTAACCTCGATGGGACTGAGGTGTAAAAGAGTGCAAATAAAGTTGCTGCTCAGACATCACAAACCGGCAGCAGTGAAGCAGGAACAGAGCATCTTGGGAGCCGCCAATGTAAACACCTGTGCTTCTCCCCAGGGCAGTATTCCGAAGTAGCTTAGTCAGCACAGTGGAGCTGAATCAGGCTCATACCCTCCTTGGATTCTTTCCTTCTGGTCACTCATGTCTGACACCTACTGTGTTGGCCCTACTCTGGGGTGAATCACTGGGACTCTCAAGCCCTGGTGCCCATGCTTTGCATAATCCCTTTCTCTCGATCGTGAGTGGGGCCAGTGACTTGCTTCTAGCCTAAATAATAAAGCCAAAGTGACCGCACGCCACTCCCATGGCAAAGGAGAAGGCATTTCACAGATGTAATTAAGATCTCGAATGGATACATGTTGAGGCCATTAAGAAAGGAAATTATCCTGGGTGAGTTTGTCTGAAATAGCTATCAGCCTTAAAAGATGGACTGAGTTTTCCTCAGTTGAAAGGCTCCAAGCAGCAGACATTTCTGTATTGGCCTGAGGGACTATGGGGTTGGCCAAAGAGTTCTTTCCATAACATCATCCAGAAAAACCTGAATGAACTTTCTGGCCAAGTCAATGCCTGTCTGCATGTCAAGGAGCTGTGAGTGGCCTGTAGGAAATGCAGAAAGCTATCATTGCTAAGTGCCACCTCCAGCTGACAGCAAAAACCGGTGACTCTTAGTCTCATGGCTGCAAAGTGAGGAAGTCTGCCAACAACCCAAGTAAGTGTGGAAGAGGAGGCTGCCTTAGTTGGGCCCCCAGTGAGAAGGCAGCCCCGTCAACACTGTGGTTGTAATCTCGAGAGACCTTGAGGGAATCCAGCTAAGTGTTGCCAGATCCCTAACCCACACTTCCTTGCTATGCAGTGTAAGTAAACTAATAGATTTATGTTTCAGAATAGAGAAGGATTGACTTCAAGGCCATTGGTGTTACTCAAGAGACAATTCACCTTGATGCTGAAGTGGTTGATGGTAGTCGTTGTTTATTAACCTTGTCCTCTTTATAATTAACCTGTTTTCGTAACTTTATTTTGAATAGTTTATTCTAAAATTAGGCAAGCTCTAAAACCAATTTCAAATACGCTTCTTAATGTTTCTTTACAGTTTGTGTGCCTTTATTCTTGGTAAAATATTTGTGTTACGTGATAATGCCTTGTTGTTGTGTGTGCACTCAGCCGAGTCTGACTCTGTGCGACCCCATGGGCTGTAGCCCACCAGGCTCCTCTGTCTGCAGGATTTCCCAGGCGAGAACACTGGAGTGGGTTGCCATTTCCTCAGATCCAGCAGATCTTCCTGAGCCAGGGACTGAACTTGCAACGCTGTGTCTCATGCATTGGCGTGTGGATTCTTTACTACTCATGCCATCTTAACTATAAGAGCATTTGGTTGAGCTGTACCATATTCTGGCTTCTAGAGAAGGGTGTTAACATTTGAGTATATTTGTCTGCTCCGTCTGCTCATATCCTGCCTTGAAGAAACAGTTCCAATACTGTGGAAAAGTGATGTAAAAGGGCATTTAAATTCTGCCTGGTGGATCTAGCCCATATAGTGTTTAGTGAGCCTGGGTGTCATTCAACACAGTGGGACCCCGTTTCCTTACCTGTTTCTCCTTCTCAGTCATATATAAGAAAGCACTTGCAAAAGAGACACAGATGTAAAGAACAGACTTTTGGACTCTGTGGGAGAAGGCGAGGGTGGGATGATGTGACAGAATAGCATTGAAACATGTATATCATCATATGTGAAATAGATCACCAGCCCAGGTTCGACGCATGAGACAGGGCACTCAGGGCTGGTGCACTGGGATGACCCTGAGGGATGGGATGGGGAGGGAGGTAGGAGGGGGTTCAGGATGGGGAACACATGTACACCCGTGGCGGATTCATGTCAATGTATGGCAGAAACCACTACAATATTGTAAAGTAATTAGCCTCCAATTAAAATAAATTTAAAAAAAGGAAAGCACTTGAAAAGCACAGTGGTCTAAATAAAAGATTACAAACCTGACTCAGTGTGTGATGATGTGTCTGATACCATGTGGGATGCGAACAGTGTGAACCTAAGTGGAATGATGTCAGTCTTGGGACCAGGGCAGTGTGGGCAATGATGCTTTGAGAAGGCTAAAGCAGGAAGCTGAGAGCATCTGGGTCCATCTGCCGCCACCCACTTCATGTCAGAGGCAACTTGTTTTGTGCTCTTTCACTGACACATCGTTCTGCACGTTTATGTCTCGTGCCATCTGGATGGTATGGTTCACCCTACATCCTGCCACGTTCCAGTTCAGCGTCTCACGTCCTGGGTGCGCCATTCCTCACTGTGGGATTGGTTCCCTGGCACCGTATTTCGGGGAATGTCTACAGAGCACAAACTCACCCCACCACGCAGTCACTGTTTGCTTCTCCACCCTCCGCCAGCATCTCGTTGGCAACCGCCCGGCCCCTTGCTGCAGCCATGGTTTGCTCTTTTTGAATAGATCTTTCCGTTCTTAAGAACTGTGATACGTCATCTGTTTAACAAATGCAAAGCTCTGTCAGATCCCTCACTTTGTACTAAAACTGCTGGCTAAATGTTCGCTTGTTCTTTCACTGATTAATTCATTTATCAACATCAGAAAGCGCATCAAAAGCGTACCACCAACTTGGCATTGTACTAAGTGCTGGAAACACAAGAATAGATGCTCTTGTCTTTAAGGATTTTAAAGTCAGTGCACTAAGGGGGGTTGTTGACTAGATCATCGTGCCTTTGTGGCCTGTTGCTGACTGCCTCTTTAGCACTAAATCCTGTATCCTTGGCAGAACCTTTCTAGGGAGAGAACAGCAGGGAAACCTTATTTTCTTTGCTTGGCATGACAGACCTCTAACTTCCCGGTGAATTAACTTTTCTGCAGCCACGTTGCAGAAAGCTTAGTCCAGTGGGTAACTGGTATGAAAGAGACATGTGGGCTTCGATGGGACTCCAGGAGCTGGTATCTGCCCCTCAATGAGTGGTTTTCATGAAGGTCTATCTGAGGATTGTTTGCATGAAGATTTAAAGCACCGTATAAAGTCCAGGACAGAGGTAGACAGATTAACCTTGCCCAGGAGGGGAAGCTCTCACTTTGAAATGTGAGTAAAGGCTGCACAGATGCAGCCGTTACTTTAAAGACATATGTGCAAGCCAGCAGAAAGGACCTGAATGACGCTGAACTTGAGATGGTGACGGTAGACCTCCTATAAGGCTGTCCTCATTGCTTGCCTCTTCTTAGCTTGTATATTGAAAGATTTTTTCATATATCTTATTGTTGTTTCATTGCTAAGTCATGTTCAGCTCTTTGCAACTCCATGGACTGTAGCATGCCAGGATCCCCTGTCCTTCACCATCTCCCGGAGCTTGCTCAAACTCATGTCCATCGAGTTGGTGATGCCATCCAACCATCTCATCCTCTGTTGTGTCCTTCTCCTCCTGCCTTCAATCTTTCCCAGGATCAGGGTCTTTTCCAATGAGTTGGCTGTTTGCATCAGGTGGTCATGGTATTAGAGCTTCAGCTTCAGCATCAGTCCTTCCAATGAATATGCAGGCCTGATTTCCTTTAGGATGGACAGGTTTGGTCTCCTTGCTACCCAAGGGACTCTCAAAAGAGTCTTCTCTAGCACCACAGTTTGAAAGCATCAATTCCTTGGTGCTTATAATTATGTAATTATGTTCTGACCCCTTACCACCTGAAGCTCTGACTGTCATCTGCTGATTGCATGTTCTCAAATGAAACCTTCTAGCCATCTACCTGCTCTGATTTCTGTGAAATACGGGAGACTTTACATTATCATGGTGCTCTACTCCTCTGGTTGGGTTCCACTCACTGGTGTTTCCTCAAGGCTCTCTTTCAAGTTCTCAAATATGGGTCTCTGCCACAGAGACAGATGGAGATGTTATTGATTATATCACAGAGGAGTGAGACAGAGGTGAGTGGAGGAGGAGAGAAAAGCAAAGCACAGCTAATGAGATGAAAGTCCTGTCTTTTCTCTTCTCCCAGATTTCCTTTGCAGCTGCCCCAGCATTGAAGGACTGTTCTCATGGCCTTTTCTCTGCAGTGATTCTGAACTGGGTGACTTCTCACCCTTTCCTCCAGCATTTTCCTCTAAAATTCCAGTGATGCTTCATAGATGTTTGCAGAGTAGTGTCTTCTTTATTCCATAGCCTGTGTGATCCCTTAGAAGCTGGACTTTCCAGACCCCATCTTTCATTGCAATCTCAAACTAAAAAAAAAAAAAAAAATCTCAAAGACAGTGAATTCTGGCAAATTAGCTGAGTTCAGAAGTGGTTTCTAGTTTTGAATACTTACTTGCATTCAGTTTTTCTCCAAAGTTTGACACATGAACATACTAGTCTTTAAAAGGTAATAGAACTAAATTTGTTGAGTAAATATGTCCTAAATGAAGACATCACTGTTTTAACATCCTGGAGCATGGGGTTTGGACTACTTTTGTTGTGACTGAAATATATTTCTATTAGGGAACTTAGTAAGCACTCAAAAGAATAGAATTTGCATTGTTTAATAGCACCATATTTGCTTAAGCTTTATAGGTTGTTTTTCAGTTGCTAAGTCATGTCCAACTCTTTGCAACCCCATGGACTGTAGTGTGGGATGTTAACTTGCAAATTTAATTATCACATAATTTAAAATATTGCGTTTGTGACTGCTAATAGTTATGATGAGTATGTAGCATATGAGTTTGGAGACAAGTTCTGGGTCCAGGATTGACTGGTGTGTTCCTTTAACAAGAATATTGGGTTGGCCAAAAAGTTGTTTGGGTAAGATGTTATGGAAAAATCCAAACAACTTTTCAGCCAACCCAAAACTTCCTCTCTACTCCTTGGTTTCCTCAAAATTAAAATTAGAATTCAGTATTATTTCTCAGGACATCCTAGGTAGGTTCATAAGTTCTGGCAAATTCTTTGACAGTCAAGAAGGAAACGGTACCAAATTCACAGGGCTATTGATTGGATTCAATAAAAGGACACAGGTATCGAGCTCAGAGAATTGTCCAGAATGTGGTTGATGGTTCAGAACTCTTGTAAACACATCCCTGCTTCGATTTCTTCTCCCTGTTGACCCTGTGCCCATTCTAGTGTGTCTCATTTATGAAAAAAGCTAGAAGTAGATGAGAAATAGGCGCATTATGTTTTGAACTGGTTTTGCAGGCAGCGTTGGAGCACTTCAGATGTAATTACGGTTGCTTCTTGATGGGATCGCTGGCAATTTCCCATTGCACAGAATTACTTTTTTGTTTCACTAGACATCTTTTTGTTTTTTCTTCCCTCATATTTAATGAATTGGATTGAGATGCACCGGAAAGGTTTTGTGGTCTTCCCTGATGATCCTGAGGGTGTGAGAGGATTAAATGTAAAACCAAATTGCTGCTTTCCCCTTTTCACACAAGAGCCATCCATTCAACAGAGAGAGGCGGGCACCTCTCCTGGAGCACCTCGGCGTGCAGGGAAATATTGGTATTCGAATTAGAGTCTAATCAGGAGAAGCAGACAAAGTGACGTGTTTCAGCCTTGTCTTTTTCGTAGCCAATTACCCCAGACTCCTAGTGTTCATGTCTTCTATGCACTTTCTTTAATTAGCGCTTTAATAGCTCAGCTTCAGAGAGCTGGTGCGGGAGAGAACTTTCCCCAAAACTGCCAAATGGTCACAAGCAGGAGGTGATTAAATTTCGTCTCAAGCAGTAGGTGTCTGCATGCATCCTTTGTGTCACTCTGTGTTTTTCGAGATGTGTTCCCAATAACTCCTGACCAGAGGGATGTGATGCTGTCAGTAAATGCATTTGAAAAAGCTGCCTGGCATCATTGGCCCCTGTCTGTATACTATGGATTTACATCAGTTTTCTTAATAAGGGTATTGCCTCTCCATTAAGCAAGCACTGGTTTATGTTGGGTGGGGAAGAAAAAAATTATTTATGTAGAGGTTGTTTTATTAGCCCTGAACTGAGAGGAGAAACAATTTTTTTAAATGCTGCTTCATCCTTTTATTAGCCCTTCATGTTTTAATTATGGATGGGGCTCAATGGAATATTCTTGGCTTAGAGCATTAACCCCTTTGATTAGATACGCTGGTTCAATTTTATGTAAACTGTGTTGATAGCCAATAATTAAAACAAGAGGAAAACCTCATCTTAACATATCTTGTAGGATTTGAGGCAGTAGCTTCCATAATATGATATTAAAGAGATAAAGTCTCTGTGGAAATTTGCTGAAACTTGGGTGGTTTCTTTCTTTCACGTTTATCATCTCTGAATTTAGGATACATATTATGATTAATGTGAGAAAAAACTGCTTCAGTGGTACCCCTTATCATTAATGGCACCATATGTATGTATAGTATGAATCTTCCCTGGTGGCTCAGACGGCAAAGTGTCTGCCTACAATGCGGGAGACCTGGATTCAATCCCTGGGTTGGGAAGATCTCCTGGAGAAGGAAATGGCACCCCACTCCAGTATTCTTGCCTGGAAAATCCCATGGACGGAGGAACCTAGTTAGGCTACAGTCCATGGGGTCACAAAGAGTCAGACACTCCTGAGCAACTTCACTTCACTATGGGTAGTATACTGGTTTTCGGCTCAGTGTTTGTCTTAATGTAAAACAGCTAGCATTAAAAACCACAGTACTTTTTACAAAAAGTGATTGTGTGTTTTACTACTAACAAGATAGGGAAACATGTCATCAATCTTTTCTTTATGTAATGACTTATCCTTATTGAAAACCATAGTACTTTTTGATTTAAATTATTAAGTCTAATTTCTTTGAGGAATTTTCCCCCATACTCGTATGTATAAACACAGCACATATTTAATAAAGAAATCTTTAAGTGCAAGCATTATCAATATACTAACATCTTGTCATGCAAAGTTCAAACAGTCAAATGGACATTTTTTTTTTTAAAGATTAACTTAAAATTCAAGGCTTGCATAAAACAAATCAAGTAGTTGGCCAGAATAAGAGAGGCCTGCAAGGTATATGACTGAAGGACATTCTTAAATGCCATGACCTTACTCATATCAGGTAGTGTCAGGATGTACACACCTTGTTTCTCTCGGCAATAAAAATTGAAAGTTGAAAATGAGAATAAGATTAAGGGAAGGGACTAATTGCCACTATTGGGGGTGGCAATTCTTTTTAGTGTAAAAGATATACCTTTTCCCTTAATTATGAAATTAGTTATGTTTACTCAAAAAGAAAATGAATATTTAAAGAAAAATATGAATACTATATGTTAACATTTAGACGGTAGCCCAGAAGATGTTTCCATGGAAATACACACACATAGAATCATACTGTAGTGCTGTTTGAAAACTGTGTTTTCACTTTAACATTACATTGAAATAATATACACATTAATGTAGATAAGTGTGTGTAGTTAGTCACCATGGAATAGTTCCTTAGTGTTCCCTTGTGTGAGCATAAATCAGTAATAAAACAATGGCTAAATTTCTCTAATATGTGCCAGGGGCAGTTCTCAATGCCTCATATTCCCCATTTCCACAAAAACCTGTGAGGTGTGCACATTAATTCTTAACATTCACAGGAATCCTTTGATGGGAGAACTGAGACTTGGGAGGAGAGAGTGATTGGACCAATGCTACCCAGTCAGGAGGAGAAAAGCCTGGACTCATGTTCAGGGCAAATGGCCTGAGTCCTGAGACTCTCACCTCTGCAGCATTCCTGTCCTAGATCAGCTCTACCGTGGGGGCGGTTTAGTTGCTCTTAATAGTTTTGCTCTATAAAGAGTATAATGTCTATCCTTTTATACATTTTTTTTGGTGCAGTTACAGTTTCTTAGGATATATTCCTTAGAATTTTTTTTTTAATGTATTGTTCTATTTCCCTCCAGTTTTGTTTCAGTAATATACATGCCCAGACAGGTTTTTATTTTATTATTTATTTTAAACTTGGAGTGTAATTGCTTTATGATGTTGTGTTCATTTCTGCCATACAACAAAGTGAATCAGTTATATACACACATACATACATACATACATACATACCCTCCCTCTTGAGTCTCCCTCCACCTCATTCATCCCGTCCTTCTAGGTTGTCGTAAGTCACACAGAGCACCAAGCTGAGTTCCCTGTGCTATAGAGCGCCTTCCCACTGGCTATCTAGTTTACACATGGTAGTGTATTGGTTGGAGAAGGCAATGGCAACCCACTCCAGTACTCTTGCTGGGAAAATCCCATGGACGGAGGAGCCTGGTGGGCTGCAGTCCATGGGGTCGCAAAGAGTTGGACACGACTGAGTGACTTCACTTTCACTTTTCAGTTTCATGCATTGGAGGAGGAAATGGCAACCCACTCCAGTGTTCTTGCCTGGAGAATCCCAGGGACGGGGGAGCCTGGTGGGCTGCCATCTATGGGGTCGCACAGAGTCGGACCCAACTGAAGCGATGCAGCAGCAGCAGCAGTGTGTTGGTAATGTACCAATAGTGTGCCATTCTAATACCATTAGAATGCGCTTGTTCTCCTATGTCTTCACACTTACTGTGGACATATAGCACTTCTAAGCATGGGTATGTGGTTTCAGGTGAGGAACCAGCCAGGAATGAGATGGGATGTCTGAATCCTGACTGCCATGCTCTTTTCTACATTTTTCCTAAAGGGTACCTATCGATACAGTTTGCGATGGAAATAAATGTTGACTGGTTTTCTCAACTATGCAAATACTGATAAATTCACAGCGCACCATGATGCAGAGATCTCTGTCAACTATTGGGTCAACACATATAGCTTTTTTATCAGATGTTTCAGAAATAACAGCTAAATAAAATTTGAAGTGAAGTGAAAGTAGCTTAGTCGTGTCAGACTCTTTGCAATCCCATGGACTATATAGTCTATGGAATTCTCCAGGCCAGAATACTGGAGTGGGTAGCCTTTCCCTTCAGAAGATCTTCCCAATCCAGGGATCGAACCCAGGTCTCCCTCATTGCAGGCGGTTTCTTTACCAGCTGAGCCACAAGGGAAGCCCAAGAATACTGGAGTGGGTAGCCCATCCCTTCTCCAGTGAATCTTTCTGACCCGGAAATCAAACAAGGGTTTCCTGCATTGCAGGTGGATTCAAATAAAAATTTTATTTTTCAAATGAAATTTGAAAAATAGTTGCAAATCCTTCAGTATTATTATGTTCTTTTGAAGTCTCCAAAAGAGTCTATATAGTAGCTGGCATTGCTTTCATTTACATTTTGGTTTGGACACAATATTTCATTTTTAGAGAAAGGCATAGAAATTCATACATCCTCTTTGACTTGATTCTCCAAATGACGGCATTTACCTTTTGACCTCTCTCTCTCTCATACAGTTTATATTAATGTTATTTTTTTATTCTAGGGGAAGCATTATAGAATTTGTTGCAGAATTGTTACAGACTTTAGTTTTCCTAAAAGCAAGAATGTTCTCTTTGTAACCATTGTATACTCCTCAAACAGGAAAACACCATGGATTCAATACTATTAGAGGAGCTACAGACCTTATCTATTTCCCCCATTGTCCTGATTGTGCCTTCAAGACAGAGCTCCAGATCATTCCTTGCATTAAGTTTGCACATCCCTTTTGTCTTCTTTAATCAGAAACATTTCCTCAGCCATTTGAAACAGTACAGATAATGAGCATCTATCTGTAGAAAATCTTTCAATTTAATTTCACTTTTGGCAAGAAGATGTAGAAGGGATATTGTGTTCTTTTCAGTGCCTCATTTCATGATGTATGAAGTTGCTTTGTTCCATTACTGGTGATGTTCGTGTTGGAAAAGGTGGTGTATATCGGGTTTGTCCATCGACAAGTGAATATTTTTTTCTTTGCAAACAGTCAGTAAATTGTGGGATGCTTGAACATTATCCTTTTACTAGAAATTCCCTCTGCTCTTTTTACTGTTCATTGGTGATTCCTGCTTTAAAGATGAGGCTGATCGTCAGACCGTGGTTATCTCACGATTCTCTGTCAGGAACAGGCTTCTTCTGCTTCTACAGGGAGCTTGCATATTGCTCATAGAGGTGACTCAGTCTGGGTTATCAGTCTGCTATCAGACTTGGACGCCTCTGGGTCCAGTTGCAGAGGATGTTAGTTTTAGGTTTTTACTTTCTATAAATATACTGATATTAACAGAGCCATTTGTGTATGTGGATATGTGACTGAACAGACTGGTGTGTGCTCATCCTTTTTTCTATATATTTAAAAATAATCTGTATGTTTCCTTAACTGGACTATCCATCCCATGAACAGGCAACTTTCAGCCCAGTTCTTCAACTGGAAGACTAGATAAAGTCTTTCCAGTATGGCTAGACAAGTCGACTCTTCCAATTTCAGTGAATTTTAGTTATTTCAGTATGACTCCAAAAGCACAAGCATAACTGTTACTTATGCTTTCATCTGTGATGGTCTTCATTTTATTACGTTTCCAATTCCCATATAAAAAAGAGCCACATATGCAGGGTTAGTGAATGGTCAAATAGAAACTTTCGAGTTATAACTTTTCCGTCTTTTAGTTGCTTACCTGCCGCTATATATATATCCCATCTCATATAATTTCCATTTTTGAGTCAAGAATGGTTGGAACTGTGCTTGTTTCACAATTATGTGTCAGTAACAGCTGATTCTTTATCTTCGATGTATTAACCCTAAACTGCTGCTAAAATCCATAGCAGGCTAACAATGTGTAATCACCATTGGCTGGCTAACTGTCTTATTTGTATGTTATATGTATTTGTATGTCGATTCAAATTGACATCCAATTTGAATCAATGCTCTGCGTGACTCTGGAGAAAAGTATCATGAAATTGGTCGATCAGTACTTTATACAAGTTTCACATGGTTTGTCATTTTAATGATCAAATACCAAAGTAGAAACATAAGTCCATATTTCCATGGCTTATTTAGAGGTGCTTTTACTTTTTATTAATCATCAACTTTTTTTTTTAGTTATCAAGGCCAAATTTTGCAGAAAGCTAGTAAAACTTGTCTTGAATTCCTAGTTGAAAGGATGGTCATAAATCAGGTGATTAGAGGGGCTCCTAAGAGACCGCAGAAAGCCACATGGTGTCTGAAAAGATAGTTAACATGATGAAAGGGTGCTGAGTTAATGAGATGGTTCAGACTCTTTAATTTAAAGGTACTGGTGCATGGAGAAAGAGAAACCTTAACGCCATCCTTCAGCCCTGTCAAAGGAAAACGTAAGTGAACCCTTATGGTTTGGGAGACAGAGATCCATGCAGATTGTAAAATCAGATTTTATTATTATCACTTTGCATATATACATCTCAGCAATCTCTACATACATTTACATATACAAATACTTAATGTAGCAGTTTTACCGAGTTTTTGGAATTGCACAGATATATAAGGAGATATTACAGAAATGCTCATTGAAGAATTTAATATAGTGACATTCTAAAAAGAGAATGCCCAACAAATAAATGCTGCATTTGCATATAGTGAAGAAGTGGGCAAGAAGTGAGATTTTAAAGAGAGGCTAGCTTTTTAAAATTATGTGGTGGATTTCTTTGAGAAGACAAATGATCTCCTGGCATATGGAGTAAGAAATGCAATTTATAACAGGACATCGTATTTCAGTATATGTAAAATCACTCACACACAACACCATTCTAGCAGCATGAAATTTCAGTCCTCAGACAGACTGGGAGAAAGTGATCTTATTCTCTGTGCATGTTTTTGGCACAATCAGACTCACTCCCTGTGGAAGAGTTTGTGTGCTCTTCAATCTGATGTCTCCAGTCTACCCTCCCTCATGTTTCATGCATTCCTCTCTCTGTTCCGACATTCTCATCCTCGTATCCAGCTGATGATCTCATCTCTCTGAGGAACCGGAGTGATCAGGGATGGAACTGCCTGCCCGCACCCCATCCGCTGGCTGGTCCGTGCCTCTGCCCACAGACTCAGTGCTTCTCCCTGTTTCTACAGGGAAAATCCTTGCTTCTCTGTAGGGCTGATTCCTGCACTTGGGCACTAGATCCCATGCCTTTGAATTTATGTATGAACATCAGTCTGGCAATTTCCCCCTCCTTCTGATTCTCAGTGCTCATTTCACTTGAACTATTAGCAGCATTTGGCATAATTGATCAATCCAGTCTCCTTTGAAATGCTCTCTGCATTTGGTTTTGAGAAAACGAAGCTCTCTGACTTTTCTCCCTAATGCCCAAGCCTTCCCCATTAAATACATTTTACTGGTATTTCCTCAACTGCCGTGCTTGTCCACACTTACTCCATTGGGAATCCCCTTCAGCTTTTTGCCTTTAACTGGTATCTGAATGTTAATGATTTCCAAACTGATACCTTTAGTGCAAACCTCCCCCTGAACTCCAGACTCAATCTGCACTTGGCATTTTTCCTGGGGTGGCTAGAGGTAGTGCATACTGAATACATCCAAAAGTAAAATCTTGATATTCTGTCAACCAAATTCACTCTTTCAGAGCTTCTTCATCTCAGCAGGTAATATAAGCTTCTTTGTTTTTTTAAGTTTTCAGGCCAAATAAGCCTAGGTTTCCTCCTTGACTCTCTATTTTATTTCGTGTGCCATATCTCATCAATAGTCAATTCTGTTGGATTCAAAATAAATCCAGAATCTGACCACTTTTCACTTCCCCCATCATTCCCTTGTAAGCCTCCATCACCTCTTATCTAGGTTACTGCAATGGCCTCCTAATTGGTTTTGTTTCCTGCCCTTTAGTTTATTCTGAATGCAACAGCCAGGAAAGCAATTTCATACAATATGTAGTATATATTTACAGAATACAATGTGATGTTTTGGTATACATTGTAAGATGACTCCCACAATCCAGCTAATTAACATATCTATCACCTCATGTACTTACTTATCTGTGTGAGATAAGAATATTTATGATCTACTCTCCTGGTAAATTTCAAGTCATAATTTTTAATTTGAGTCTCCATGCCCTCCATTAGGTCTCTGGTACATATTCATCCTGTATAACTAAAACTCTGTACCCTTTCATCAGCATCTTCCTATCTCCCTCACCCAGGCAGGCACCTGACAACCACTATTCTCTTCTGCTTCTGCATTTTTAGATTCTATATATATGTTTAGATTTGAAATATTATATATATATATATATATATATATATAATTAGTCTTTCCATGCCTGGATGATTTAATTTAGCATTATGTTCTCCAGGTTCATATACTTTGTTGCAAATAGCAGGATTTCCATCTTTTTTATGGCTGAATCATAAGCCTGTGTGTACACACAAGGACAAATCACATTTTCTTTATTCCTTTATCAACAGACACTTAGGCTCTTTGCACACCTTGGCTCTTACAAGCAATGTTGGAATGAACGTGCAAAGATTCTGATTACATTCTGCTTGGATACCTACCCAGGAAAGCACCAGATTAAATGGTAGATGTATTTTTTTAACTTTAAAAGAAACCTCCAATTTTTTTTTTTTTTTTTGCATAATGGTTCTACCAGTTTATATTTCTGCCAACAGTGCACAAGGCTTCTCTTCTCTCCATGCCCTTGTCAACACATGTTCTCTTGCAGTTTCGGTAGTAACTATTCTGAAAGGTGTGCGGTGGTATCTCATTGTGGTTCTGAACTTCATTTCTCTGATGATTAGTGATGGGAAGCATTTTATTGTATACCAGTAGACCATGTGTGTATGTGAGTGCTCAGTTGTGTCCAACTCTTTGTGGCCCCGTGAACTATAGCCTGCCAGCTCCTCTGTCCATGGAATTTTCCAGGCAAGAATACTAGCATGGGTTGCCATTTCCTCCTCCACGGGATCTCCCTTATCCAGGAATTGAACCCACATCTCCTTCCTTAGCAGGCAGATTCTTTACCACTGCCCCACCTGGGAAGCCAGACCATTTGTATGTCTTTTCCTAAATGTCTGTTCAGGTCCTTTGCCCATTTTTGAACTTAGTTTTTTTCTTGCTATTGAGATGTTTGAGCCACTTCTATGTTTTGGATATTAACCCCTTCTCAGATGTAAATTTTCAGCTTGCAAGTACTTTTTCCCATTTTGTAGGCTGTCTCTCTACTATGTGCCAACCAGTAGCTCTAGGTTTTATTTGTTATAACACTAAGGCTCTTAACTTCTCTTCTCTCTTTTTCTTTCAACTGCTATTACTATGCCTTTTCTTTTGCTCTTTAATCTAAGTTTAATATTGATAACTTCAATAAAATCCTTGTTATGGTTTTGATTAAAATTTCATTTAGTATATTCATAAACTTAGAATTGATGTCTTTATGATCTTGAGTTTCCCCAATAAAGTATAAGTAACAGTTCTATTTATTTCTTAAAGTTTTCAGTAAAGCTTTATAACTTTCTATTTATAGGTCTTGCATAATTTTTTATTAGATTTATTCCTCGATGTTCTATAGTTTTTGTTTTGTTGGTTGAAACTGGTGACTTTAAATGGTGACTTAAGAATAAAAATGGTTTATTTCTAGTGGAGTGAACTAGTTTGCAACAAGAAAATATGGAGAAAATCTGGAGGAAGGAAAAAAATATTAAACCATGTATATAAACAGTTCAGAGAGATGTTACCTAAATTAGGATCATTTGCTGATCTGACATAGGCTAGGACCTCAGAATCTGGGTTTGAACAAAGTGGAAAGCTTCTATTTTAAGATAGGAATCATTAGAGCTTTTGACCAAAATCAGAGATGTGAGAGTTCTCAGACACAAGGCTACTTGTATGCTCCACATACTTGCTAGATTCAGATGCTTCCTGTAGAAGGCTAAAAAAATTCAGCTGACTCTACAAAATGAAATAAAATTTCCTGCAGGAATATGGTGTTTAGGAGTTAAAGACATACTATAGGGAGGATCTGAGAACAATGTGTATGACCTAAATCAAATCCCTTATGACTATACAGTGGAGGTGAGAAATAGATTAAGGGACTATATCTGATAGACAGCCTGATGAATATGGACAGAGTTTCGTGACATTGTACAGGAGACAGGGATCAAGACCATCCCCAAGAAAAAGAAATGCAAAAAGGCAAAATGGTTGTCTGAGGAGGACTTACAAATAGCTGTGAAAAGAAGGGAAGCGAAAAGCAAAGGAGAAAAGGAAAGATATTCCCATTTCAATACAGAATTCCAAAGAATAGCTAGGAGAGATACGAAAGCCTTCCTCAGCGATCAATGCAAAGAAATAGAGGAAAACAACAGAATGGGAAAGACTAGAGATCTCTTCAAGAAAATTAGAGATACCTAGGGAATATTTCATGCAAAGATGGGTTCGATAAAGGACAGAAATGGTATGGACCTAACAGAAGCAGAAGATATTAAGGAGAGGTGGCAAGAATACACAGAAGAACTGTACAAAAAAGATCTTCATGACCCAGATAATCAGGATGGTGTGATCACTTACCTAGAGCCAGACATCCTGGAATGTGAAGTCAAGTGGGCCTTAGAAAGCATCACTATGAACAAAGCTAGTGGAGGTGATGGAATTCCAGTTGAGCTATTTCAAATCCTGAAAGATGATGCTGTGAAAGTGCTGCACTCAATATGCCAGCAAATTTGGAAAACTCAGCAGTGGCCACGGGACTGGAAAAGGTCCGTTTTCATTCCAATCCCAAAGAAAGGCAATCCCAAAGAATGCTCAAACTACCACACAATTGCACTCATCTAACACGCTAGTAAAGTAATGCTAAAAATTCTCCAACCCAGGCTTCAGCAAAATGTGAACAGTGAACTTCCAGATGTTCAAGCTGGTTTTGGAAAAGACAAAGGAACCAGAGATCAAATTTCCAACATCCGCTGGATCATAGAAAAAGCAAGAGAGTTCCAGAAAAACATCTATTTCTGCTTTATTGAGTATGCCAAAGCCTTTGACTGTGTGGATCACAATAAACTGTGGAAAATTCTGAAAGAGATGGGAATATGAGACTACCTGACCCACATCTTGAGAAACCTGTATGCAGGTCAGGAAGCAACAGTTAGAACTGGACATGGAACACCAGATTGGTTCCAAATAGGAAAAGGAGTATGTCAACGCTGTATATTGTCACCCTGCTTATTTAACTTATGTGCAGAGTACATCATGAGAAACGCTGGGCTGGAAGAAGCACAAGCTGGAATCAAGATTGCCAGGAGAAATTATCAATAACCTCAGATGTGCATATGACACCATCCTTATGGCAGAAAGTGAAGAGGAACTAAAAAGACTCTTGATGAAAGTGAAATTGGAGAGTGAAAAAGTCGGCTTAAAACTCAACATTCAGAAAACTAAGATCATGGCATCTGGTCCCATCACCTCATGGGAAATAGATGGGGAAACAGTGAACAGTGTCAGACTTTATTTTTTGGGGCTCCAAAATCACTGCAGATGATGCTTGCAGCCATGAAGTTAAAAGACACTTACTCCTTGGAAGGAAAGTTATGACCAACCTAGACAGCATATTAAAAAGCAGAGACATTACTTTGCCAACAAAGGTCCGTCTAGTCAAGGCTATGGTTTTTCCAGTGGTCATATATGGATGTGAGAGTTGGACTGTGAAGAAAGCTGAGCACCGAAGAATTGATGCTTTTGAACTGTGGTATTGGAGAAGACTCTTGAGAGTCCCTTGGACTGCAAGGAGATCCAACCTGTCCATCCTAGGGGAGATCAGTCCTGGGTGTTCATTGGAAGGACTGATGTTGAAGCTGAAACTCCAATACTTTGGCCACTTCATGCAAAGAGTTGACTCATTAGAAAAGACCCTGATGCTGGGAGGAATTGGGGGCAGGAGAAGAAGGGGATGACAGAGGATGAGATGGCTGGATGGCATCACCAACTCGATGGGCATGAGTTTGAGTAAACTCCGGGAGTTGGTGATGGACAGGGAGATCTGGCATGCTGCGATTCATGAGGTCGCAAAGAGTTGGACAGGACTGAGTGACTGAACTGAACTGAGAACAATGTGAAGAACCCAGATCCTTCCCTTTCCCCCAGCTTTATTTAGGTATATGAGAATTACAGACAGGAATTTGAAAATAACTATGATTACTATGTCGACGTCAATAGAAGTCCAGAAATAAAATAGAAGAACAATAAGGAAAAAACAAAACCAAACCCCCCCAGCATAGTTAGAAGCAGAAAATGCCTAAACTTCAAGGTAACTCTATTTTATATGTAAATGAAAATGAACCCATCACATTCCAGCCAGCCATCTCTTCTAGTCTTTCCCCACCTACCCTGAGGGAAATTGGGGGAAGGGAGAAGGAGCTGGCAGTGGGTCTCAGATTTGTCTAACTTCACCGTCAGAGAACAAGTGTACCCTGAGTCTGAAAATTCTAAAATAAGTGTGCTCTAGATAAGCTCAGGGTCTACCGGGAAGGGAGTTAAAAGACCTGCCATTTGAAGCTGCAGTCATTGAAATGCAGACCTTCTGGGGGAGAAAAAGACGCAAAAGGAAAAAGAGAGGCATCCTTTGAGAACTGGGTGGTGAAGGGGAAGAGAAGCAAAAAGGGGAATTTAAGGCTGTAAAACAAAAAATGAAACCAAATGTACTTCATTGTACTGCCAGAGTAAGGGAATAAAAGTTCAGAATGTAAGAATTTTGGAAAACTTTTATCCATAAGCACTTTCAGAAGAAACGTGACCCAGGAGGAGCTTCGTGCAACCAAGCAATGACTGGGAACATCCCTGCAAAAGGACAGATGATGGATGCTTAATAAACATGAAAACTAAAACAAGTGGGACCAGTGCTGGGAGACTTTGGTGTGCAATTGCTGTGCTTGTGACAAAATAGCTATAATTCACGTGGGAAAGGTAAGAGAATAGGAACACAGATCATTGTTATATAGTTCAGTTCAGTCGCTCAGTCATATCCGACTCTTTGCGACCCCATGAATCGCAGCACGCCAGGCCTCCCTGTCCATCACCAACTCCCAGAGTTTACCCAAACTCAAGTCCATCAAGTTGGTGATGCCATCCAGCCATCTCATCCTCTGTCATCCCCTTCTCCTCCTGGCCCCAATCCCTCCCAGCATCAGGGTCTTTTCCAATGAGTCAACTCTTTGCATGAGGTGGCCAAAGTATTGGAGTTTCAGCTTTAGCATCAGTCCTTCCAAGGAACACCCAGGACTGATCTCCTTTAGGATGGACCGATTGGATCTCCTTGAGGTCCGAGGGATTCTCAAGAGTCTTCTCCAATACCACAGTTCAAAAGCATCAATTCTTCGGCGCTCAACTTTCTTCACCGTCCAATTCTCACATCCACACATGACCACTGGAAAAACCATAGCCTTGACTAGACAGACCTTTGTTGGCAAAGTAACGTCTCTGCTTTTTAATATGCTGTCTAGGTTGGTCATAACTTTCCTTCCAAGGAGTAAGTGTCTTTTAGTTTCATGGCTGCAATCACCATCTGCAGTGCTTTTGGAGCCCCCCAAAATAAAGTCAGCCACTGTTTCCCCATCTATTTCCCTTCTTTCTATTCCTCATCTATCTTAGTTTTCTGAATGTTGAGGTTTTTTTTTTTTTTCTGGTTACATGCTTTATTTTTTTATTTTTTAATTTTTTTTAATTTTTTTATTAGTTGGAGGCTAATTACTTCACAACATTTCAGTGGGTTTTGTCATACATTGATATGAATCAGCCATAGATTTACACTTATTCCCCATCCCGATCCCCCCTCCCACCTCCCTCTTCACCCGACTCCTCTGGGTCTTCCCAGTGCACCAGGCCCGAGCACTTGTCTCATGCATCCCACCTGGGCTGGTGATCTGTTTCACCATAGATAGTATACATGCTGTTCTTTTGAAACATCCCACCCTCACATTCTCCCACAGAGTTCAAAAGTCTGTTCTGTATTTCTGTGTCTCTTTTTCTGTTTTGCATATAGGGTTATCATTACCATCTTTCTAAATTCCATGTATATGTGTTAGTATGCTGTAATGTTCTTTATCTTTCTGGCTTACTTCACTCTGTATAATGGGCTCCAGTTTCATCCATCTCATTAGGACTGATTCAAATGAATTCTTTTTGACAGCTGAGTAATATTCCATGGTGTATATGTACCACAGCTTCCTTATCCATTCATCTGCTGATGGGCATCTAGGTTGCTTCCATGTCCTGGCTATTATAAACAGTGCTGCAATGAACATTGGGGTGCACGTGTCTCTTTCAGATCTGGTTTCCTCAGTGTGTATGCCCAAAAGTGGGATTGCTGGGTCATATGGCAGTTCTATTTCCAGTTTTTTAAGGAATCTCCACACTGTTTTCCATAGTGGCTGTACTAGTTTGCATTCCCACCAACAGTGTAAGAGGGTTCCCTTTTCTCCACACCCTCTCCAGCATTTATTGCTTGTAGTCTTTTGGATAGCAGCCATCCTGACTGGCGTGTAATGGTACCTCATTGTGGTTTTGATTTGCATTTCTCTAATAATGAGTGATGTTGAGCACCTTTTCATGTGTTTGTTAGCCATCTGTATGTCTTCTTTGGAGAAATGTCTGTTTAGTTCTTTGGCCCATTTTTTGATTGGGTCATTTATTTTTCTGGAATTGAGCTTCAGGAGTTGCTTGTATATTTTTGAGATTAATCCTTTGTCTGTTTCTTCATTTGCTATTATTTTCTCCCAATCTGAGGGCTGTCTTTTCACCTTACTTATAGTTTCCTTTGTAGTGCAAAAGCTTTTAAGTTTCATTAGATCCCATTTGTTTAGTTTTGCTTTTATTTCCAATATTCTGGGAGGTGGGTCATAGAGGATCTTGCTGTGATTTATGTCAGAGAGTGTTTTGCCTATGTTCTCCTCTAGGAGTTTTATAGTTTCTGGTCTTACATTTAGATCTTTAATCCATTTTGAGTTTATTTTTGTGTATGGTGTTAGAAAGTGTTCTAGTTTCATTCTTTTCCAAGTGGTTGACCAGTTTTCCCAGCACCACTTGTTAAAGAGGTTGTCTTTTTTCCATTGTGTATCCTTGCCTCCTTTGTCAAAGATAAGGTGTCCATAGGTTCGTGGATTTATCTCTGGGCTTTCTATTCTGTTCCATTGATCTATATTTCTGTGCCAGTACCATACTGTCTTGATGACTGTGGCTTTGTAGTAGAGTCTGAAGTCAGGCAGGTTGATTCCTCCAGTTCCATTCTTCTTTCTCAAGATTACTTTGGCTATTCGAGGTTTTTTGTATTTCCATACAAATTGTGAAATTCTTTGGTCTAGTTCTGTGAAAAATACCGTTGGTAGCTTGATAGGGATTGCATTGAATCTATAGATTGCTTTGGGTAGAATAGCCATTTTGACAATATTGATTCTTCCAATCCATGAACACTGAATGTTGAGTTTTAAGCCAACTTTTTCACTCTCTTCTTTCACTTTCATCAAGAGTCTTTTTAGTTCCTCTTCACTTTCTGCCATAAGAATGGTGTCATCTGTATATCTGAGGTTATTGATATTTCTCCCAGCAATCTTGATTCCAGTTTGTGCTTCTTCCAGCCCAGCGTTTTTCATGATGTACTCTGCATATAAGTTAAATAAGCAGGGTGACAATATACAGCCTTGATGTACACCTTTTCCTATTTGGAACCAGTCTGTTGTTCCATGTCCAGTTCTAACTGTTGCTTCCTGACCTGCATACAGATTTCTCAAGAGGCAGGTCAGGTGGTCTGGTATTCCCATCTCTTTCAGAATTTTCCACAGTTTATTGTGATCCACACAGTCAAAGGCTTTGTTATTTAGTTAGTAGGTGCTAATTAAAGGATATCATTTAAAAAATTGAAACACTTCTTTAATAAGAGGACAGAGACTGAACATTTAAAATGTTGTGAGTATCAATGTAATAATTAGGGTAAAAGCAGAACTTTTCTAAGTGTTCTGCATCTTGAAAAAATTAAGTCAACTCTTGGATAATTGTCCTATCATAGATATGTTGTTCTGTTCTTGCTTCATTTATATCTGATCCCATTTCTCTGCTGTATTTTCACCTGCTCCAAGCCCATTATCTCTAATCTAATCACTAGACAGGTTACTGCTTCTTTGGAGCGTATAAAGGTGTTTAAAATGTTCCCATATTTTTTTAAAAATGAGGAGATCTTTATTTCTTGCTACTGCCTCATTTTTCCTGAGTAGTTCTGAGATCATATTTGCTAGGAGCGTTGGAATCTAGAAGATGGGTTACAAGAGCCTTTTGTACCCTTGGCATCATAGTGTTTCAAGAGAAAGTGCTGGGCAGAGGAGCCTGGTGGGCTACAGTCCGAGAGGTCACAGAGTCAGACAGGAAAGAACTGCTGACACTTGCCCTTTCACTGTGGGAGGTGGGACCCCGAACTCCAGAGTTTCAGTCCTGACATCGGTACTGCAGGATAGCTGGTATCAGGCAGTTACAACCCTCTCTTTGTGCTTCTACTTTCTCATCTTATAAAGCGACACCTATATTATCGCTATTATTGTTTTCATGATGACGTTTATTCCACTCTTTTGTTTGCTTTTTACACGCATGTTTAGATTAAACCGTTTGAGAAGATTTTCTGCATCATGTTCATCTTTATATTTTCCTAACTGAATGAAGCTTTTGGCACATAAAAGCTCAAATATTTTTAAATGACCTTATGATTTTCACTGATTATTCATGGGTGAAATTGTGTATTTATATACCTATCTTATGGGAGATCATATGTCTATGGTAAATTTTATCTCAGAATATCACTTTACCAGAATAATAAGACTTATGTGTGTAGGTGCCTGAAGCTTATGATGATACATACCGTTTTGAACCAGCTTGCATTAAAAATTATAATGTCATAATTTGTTAAAATATACAGCATCTTAATTACGTCATATTATCATACAACACAGATTAACTTGTGTCATATGAAATACCCTAATCTATAGCTTTTGTAGATTACTGAAATTCTTTGTTTTTAGATTTTATGTCAAGATTTTTCACCCACAATATTTTGCAAAATAATACTGGAACTGAATATATGAAGGTATGAAAACTGGTTTTATTTTGAAGAGATCATTTATAGCCAAAAGCATGTATTTTATTTTACTCAGATTTTCATAGAACACATTATTTCTACACTGTGATTGGTGTGTTTTTTAAATCAGCCTCCCCTGGAGACAATCATTTTCTTATCACTTTTTGCCTACTTGAACTTCAGTGGCACAATTAACACCTATATAATTTTTCCTTCAAATTGCCTTCAAATTTCCTTCTAATTCAGCAGTGTAAAACAAATCTTACAAATACTCAGAATTTTTTAAAGATTAAAATTTTCTACAAAACTGTGACAGATTTTGGATATTTTGAAAAGAAATTCTGTCTTTAGAAAGATTTAGTTAGAAATATTTGACCTAAAAATCAACACATAGTAAGTTAATATTCCTGGATGAGAAAATAGGGGAAAAAACCTTAAGTCATACAATTTAGAATGTAAATAACTCATGGGTATTTAATGAAAACTATTACTTTAAGAATAATAAAAAGAATAATTACAGTAAATTGAAAGATGGTACAAAGGCAAGACTTTAAGATTTGTGAAGTGATAAACTATTTTTGAAAAATGCAATCAGATAATATAACTGAAATATTTAAAGGGAAATATATAATGCCATAATAATAATAAACTAAAAATAAAATGTAAAAAATAGAATTGAATGACTTGATAATTGCAATATTATCAAAATTATTATCAAAAGAGCATTTGAGAAATTAAATTTTAGAGGATAAAATGGGGAAAATAAAGCTGAGTTATTTATTCCACATGGATGAGAAGTAGCAAATAATGTTTCATTCTTGCTATTTATAATTAGAGTAATTTATGTTCTGATACATTGTTTAAGGCCTTAAAATTAGCTATCAGAATGATTTGAATGTATATATTGCAAATCACTAGAGAAAAGTAAGAATAAAGATAAAAACCACAGGATGAGAAAACAAGACAAAATATGTGGAAAGAATATATCAAAGGCCTCCTTTATTGCTTTTCTTTGAAGTTTAAGATTCCCTGATCCAGGCATCACTGTAACTATTTCAAAAGTCTAAGAATTAGAGACACAAACTAACCAGTTATCCTTCTAGCTGTGGCTGCATCCAGTCCTACAATATATTAAAAGTGTTAACCTAGGAAGATTATAGTGTTCACACAATTGGGCAAAACACTGGGGTTTTGCCAAATTTGTAAGATTTTATTTTATTTTTTCTGTTAAAATATATTTTAATTGATATGCATACACATTAGGTGCGCCAATAGTAGCTAGTACTCAGCTCAGGAATGATAAGGTTACCAGCACCATGGAGAGTGCCCCTGAGCCGACTGTCAGTCATGTGGCTCTTAGACCTACGTTCACCACCATCAGCTCTCTTTTTCTGTTTTTGAGTTTTATGCAAATGGGATGACACAGTCTGTGCACTTTTGGGTGTGTCTCCTCCCCCATTGGGATTATGTTTGTGAGATCTATTCGTGGTTCTGTGTGCACCAGTGGTACATTATCGTTGGTTTGTAACACTGCATCACAGGAATATGTTACATATACCTAGTCTTTTTGAGTTTTTCCAGCTTTGGCCGATAATGAATAGTGCCTTTCTCCCTCTTTCCTTTCCACATATATGATACACCCACTTCTGTTGAGTTTATAAGAGTAGAATGTCTGGAAAATGGTGTGTGTAAACATCTATTGGCAAGCACATTTTTGAAACAACTCATCGAGGTCAGATGATGCTTGACTATGTTTGGCCTATAAGGACGTGATTTTATGAGAATACTCATTGTTCCACATCTTCATCCATACATACTATTTTCATTTTTGTATTTCACCCATTCTGATAGTATGCAAAGTACATCACTGTGGGTTTATTTACCTTTGCCTCTCCAACTAATAAGGTTGATAACATTTTCAGATGTCATTGACCATGTAGAGTTCCTCTTCCCAATCGTTACTGTATTTCCCTGTTTTGTTTGATAAGAATAGTGGTTAGCAACAAGCTATTCCATCAGAGCGAGAAGTGGAAATGTCAGTGTCTTGATTATGAATCATCACCCTAACTGACCCTTATGGGTTTTGTTTTTTCTTGCTACAGAATTTCTTGCTAGTGTTGTTTTATTTGTTACCAATGAAACAAGTCTTTCATATAGTGGTATCCATGGAATGTCAATAGCAGAAAATTAGTGAATGTACAACTACTTAATTCATTACTATTTTTCCCATCATTGCTTTTTTTGTCCCTTAAAAACAAACAATAATGAGAAAAAATCAGGTACATTTATTTTTAGTGATTTCAAAGAACAGCTATAATAACACTAATGAATGTAATGAGAAAAGAGGATATTAAAAATATAACATTGAGTGGCTTAACCATTTGCCACTATACACCACACTGCTTAGAATAAGGAGATATTTGAAAATGAGCATAAAGCTAATATTTGAATCACTTTGTGACATTAATCACATATTTCTATGAAATCCACACATTTCCAATTAGGCCTTTCAGGATATATTACATATTTTAAAAGGTTAACACTTGAAATCTCTGGGAAATACCATGAAATTTTTGATGTGAAATTTTTATGTATGTGAAAATACCATACATCATTATTTAAGAGACAGCATATCCAGTTTAGAGCCTTTGTGAAGAGGATTAGCTGCTAAAATACCAAAAGAAACTCATATATTAATGTCTTCTTGTGGATACTTAGAGTTTGATGTTTCAAAATAACATGAATGTTATTCTAACATTTCGAACATTTGTCAGAAATATCAAAGCTTTTAATTATATTATCTTGACAAATATAATGTATATGAAAAAATGATAGTTGATTTCCAGCCTTTTCCAACATATCTGGGATTTCTGTTTACACATATAAAAAGGCTATTTAATCACTTTTAAATATCACTTTTACCTCTTGTCTCTAGCATTTATCTCTACTAGAATTGTGTTTACTTCTAAAACAGATACTTTATTATTTTGTTGAAATTGGCCTAAGTTTGGAATGGATAAGTTACTAACCTAATTGTCAGCTATTATATAATTTTTTATTGAGTTATAGTTTATTTATCAGAGAAGGCAATGGCAACCCACTCCAGTACTCTTGCCTGGAAAATCCCATGGGCAGAGGAGCCTGGTGGGCTGCAGTCCATGGGGTCCCGAAGAGTCAGACAGAACTGAGCGACTTCACTTTCACTTTTCACTTTCGTGCATTGGAGAAGGAAATGGCAACCTACTCCAGTGTTCTTGCCTGGAGAATCCCAGGGACAGCGGAGCCTGGTGGGCTGCCGTCTATGGGGTCGCAGAGTCGGACACAACTGCAGCGACTTAGCAGCAGCAGCAGCAGCAGCAGCGGTTTATTTATAATTTTAGGTTCCAGTGCACAACATAGAGATTCAGCATTTTTATAAATGATGCTCCGTTATAGTTATTGCGTGATATTGGTTATGTTCCCTGTGCTGCACAATGGATCTCTGTACTTTATTTGCTTTATGCATAGTCAGTGGGTATCTCTTAATCTCCTCCCCCTTCCCTGTCCTCCCCTTCCCTCTTTCAATGGCTATCACTAATTCTCTATATCTGTGAGTGTCTCTGTTTTTGTTATATTCATTAGTTTCTTTTAGATTCCATGTGTAAGTGGTAACATACAATATTTGTCTTTTTAAAACAGTTTTATTGAAGTGTAGTTGACTTATGATGTGTTAATTTCTGCTGTGTGGCAGCGGCTCAGTTACACATACATCAGTATCTTTTGCTGTCTGACATTTCATTAAGCATAATACCATCCACGTCCATCCATGTTGTAAATGCTGTAATTTCATTTCTTTTTATGGCTGAGCAGCATTCCATTTGTGTGTGTATGTGTGTGTGTGTATCACATCTTCTTTATCCATTCATCTGTTGATGGA
This sequence comes from Cervus elaphus, assembly GCF_910594005.1. Taxonomy (NCBI): domain Eukaryota; kingdom Metazoa; phylum Chordata; class Mammalia; order Artiodactyla; family Cervidae; genus Cervus; species Cervus elaphus. The sequence goes on along the minus strand of NC_057841.1, from coordinate 11,308,943 downwards.
CACTTGCATTGCCTCCATATCTTGACTATTGTGAATAATGCTGCTGTGAACATTGGGGTTTGTGTATCCTTCATAATTAGTGTTCTAATTTTCTTTGGCCGTATATCCAGGAGTGGATTTACTGAGTCATATGGCAATTCTCCTTGTTGTTGTTGCTTTTTGAGGAACTCCTATTCTGTTTTCCATGGTGTCTGCATCAATTCACATTCCCAGCAACACTGTAAGAGGGTTACCTTTTTTCCACAACCTCACCAACATTTGCTGTTTTCTTTTTGCTGATGGCTATCCTGACAGGTGAGGGGTGATATCTCATTGTGGTTTTGATTTGCATTTCCCTGGTGATTAGAGACTGTCTTTTCTCCATTGTATATTCCTGCCTCCTTTGTCAAGCATTGATTGACTGTCTGCACATGGATTTATTTCCGGGCTCTCTCTTTTTTTTTTTTCCCATTGATCCCGGTCTGTTTTTGTGTCAGTACCGTATGGTTTGATTACTGTAGCTTTGTAGCATTGTGAACTTAGGAGGTATGATACCTTCAGCTGTGTTCTTTCTCAAGATTGTTTTGATGATTTGGGGTCTTTTGTGTTTCCATAAAAATTTGAAAATTGTTTTGTTCTAGTTGAGTGAAAAATGCCGTTGGTATTTTGATAGAGATTGTAGTAAATCTGTACATTGCCTTGGGTAGTATGCTCATTTTATCAACATATCTGAACACAGTATATCTTTCCATCTTTCCCTTTTGCGTCATCTTCAGTTTCTTTCATCACAGTCTTTTAGTTAGGTCATCAGCTAAGTCACCAGATTTATTATTGAAAAATAAACTAATGTTCATAAAATATTCCACATAGTGCCTAGTAGATGAGTCTTAAGATAAAAATATCTGTGAAGTAAAAATAATAGGAGAAAAAATAGAGCAAGATGTTAAAGATGTTTAAAAACAAATAGTGTCAAGATTCAGAAGTACAAAATAAATGTTAGAACTAAATTTATAGAAGTGGGAAAAAATAGAAACTGGTATAATTGAAAAATTCAGTGATTTAATAAAATTCATTCAGGAAACAGAACTATAAAGTATCAAAACAGAAAGTAGAACTGAAGAACCCAATTAAAATTCACAACCCCTGGGGAGGCTGTTCACACCCTGATTTGTTGATTTATCATTCTAACACATGACAATGAAATATCTTGTGTCAACAAAGCCCCCATGCTGCGATAACTTTCTGAGAGGAAAAATAAAGTTTTCTTGAGAAATAGATGTACTTTTTAAATTTGCATGAAGGTGGGTTGGAGGTGTCTAATCAGGAATCTTGAAACTATCTATTTAGTAAACCCATGAATACTATGTGTTGCATTTCTAGGCAAAGAGCAGACTTAACTAATTATAAAAATACTAAATGCTTCCAGTTTTTAATAATGAATCCAAATTATAGAACTTAATGTGAAGATCTATTAGAAAAAAATAGATAAGTATAAGATGTGGAGATGGCTTTCCTGGTGGCTCAGTCAGTAAAGAATCTGCCTGCTATGCGGGAGATGTGTTGACTTCTGGGTGGGGAAGATCCCCTGGAGAAGAAAATGGCACCCACTCCAGTATTCTTGCCTGGAGAATCCCATGGATAGAGGAGCCTGGCAGGCTACAGTCTATGGGGCCTCAAAGAGTCAGACACGACTTAGCCACTGAATAATAACAGCAAAGACGTGGATGAGGAAGTTCTGTTTGATAATAAGCAGAGAGAAGAAATAAGATTAAGGAAAACAAGTAGCAAAACATGAATATTAAAAAAAAATTAGGCTGTGGCCAAGAATTTTCTTTCAGTCAAATAACATTATTTTGAAAGTGAGATTTATAAACAATTTAAAATTCATAGCCTTCTGTTTTCAGAGGAAGCTTTAAATTAGTGGAAATATTTTTCACCTCACTTAGCATTGTTTTTTATTTTCATAAAAACCTGACTTAATGTTTTTATTTTTAAATGTAACTGTTTCACTGTCAAAGAAAAAAAAAAATGTGCTCCAGCTAAAATAAACAGAAAACAGGAAGAAAGAGCCTTAGTTTTCAGGGAAATCGCAGTATGCCAGATGGCTCATGTGTTAATAGGAATATTAAGATGATCTGTGCTGACTCCAAAAGTCACCATTTCAACCAGCTTCCTCAAATATGACTAGTACATGAAAAGTTTTAAGGACAGTATTTATCAGAAGGACAAATATAAATATCACAGCATTAATATATACAGTGTATATACCTTATACTATTAACATAAACATAATATGTTTATGTTGTTGTGGTTGAGATGCTAAGTCGTATCCAACTCTTTGGGACCCCATGGACTGTAGCCTGCCAGCTGCCTCTGTCCATGGGATTTCCCAGGCAAGAAGACTAGAGTGGGTTGCCATTTCCACCTCCAGGGGATCTTCCTGACCCAGGGGTTGAATGCATGTGTCCTGCATTGGCAGGCAGATTCTTTGCTGCTGAGCCACCAGGGAAGCAATATGTTTATAGTTCCAACTCTAAAGAGTTTTATGCAATTGAAAAAAAAATGTTATCCCCAGTTTACAAAGCCTTTCTCCTGCACCCAGATGCAGTGTACCACATATCTGCAAAATATCAATCATAAGACTAAAATTAAGTTGTAGTTATCAAACCTATTTGCCTTCGCTCTGAAGAATGATTTCTCTTTATTTTATATTTCTTTGCCATTAATGAGGATGTTACTATATTGGGTTGCTTAGTGGTACGATTTGCATAATATGGTACAATACTGTTTATCCAATGTGAGGAGTATCATTGATTAACAAAAGAAATGAATCTATATCAGCTGTGTGTGATTGAGAGAATGATCGGAAATCTTGCAGGTGACATCAGGTAGATGGTAGTGTTGAAACTAATATCTAAGAAGGCACATTTGATACAATTTGATGAGATATATTTTGTACTTCCCATGATTTTCTCAAAAAGTTCAGCACCTCCCCGTGCACTGACAAGACTGCTACTGTCCTAGGGAGAGTGTTTTCAAAATGTCACTAATGTCATAGACCTGCTCTTAATACTCATAAGTGAGAAATCGGGATAAATAGAAATTGACATTTGTATTCCCTAAGTACTTATTGTCTGACAGATACTTTTCAGGCTCATTGCTGATGCTGGAGAGAGAAAAACACAGTGTCCTGTCCTCAAGGGATCTGTGTGGACCTGAAAACCAGAATGTCTTTTTTTTTTTTTTTCTTTTTATTCCCTAAAGAGGTAACTCCTTTAAGTTAGGCAGCACTTAATACACACATAAGAGTCAAACTCGCTTTTAACAGTGTTTACTGCCGCAGTGAGAATCTATAGAGAGAACTTCCTCAGGCTGAATTTCATTTGAAGATAAGATATCAAAAGGCCTGTTCTGGAGTGCGGGGGCCAGAGTTTCACACTGCAGCTGCCTCAATAATATCACATTATTTTTGTCTTTCAAAATGTTTTCTTGAAAACACAACCATTAATCCTCTCAGTTAAAAAATGCATAGGATGAATCGAGCATCACTTACCACCCCATCTTGTCCTCTCAAACATGTCACCAAGAGGGTCACATACCGATGTGCTTGAGTGAAATGCCATCATGTGTGTTTCAATCACGTGTACGAGATTGAATGTGCTCTTTCTCTAATTTCCTAAGGTAAAAGCTAAGAGTGATTAATTGTAGTTCTTCTTTCCTGGTTCATGCATTTAGTATTATAAAATTTCCCTGTAAGAACTGATTTAGCTGCATTCCACAAGTTTTGAGATGTTATATTTTTATTTTCATTTCCTTCAAAGGAATTTTTCTGTAATTTCTCTGAGACTTCTTTTTTTGACTCATGCATTATTTAGAAGTGTGTTGCTTACTTTCTGAATTTTTGGAGATTGTTAGATTTATTTCTCTTGTTGATGTGTTCTGTGCCTGGGCTAAGTCGCTTCAGTTGTGTCTGACTCTGTGTGAGCCCACGGACTCAGCCCGCCAGGCCCCTGTGTCCATGGGGATTCTTCAGGCAAGAATACTGGAGTGGATCGCCACTCCCTCCTCCGGTGGATCTTCCCGACCCAGGGACTGAACCTGTGTCTCTTATGTCTCCTGTATTGGAGGCAGGTTCTTTATCACTAGTGCCACCTGGGAAGCCCTTTCTATTGTTGATACATAACTTAATTCAAGTACCCGGTGTAAAAGCATATGTTGTATGATTTCTATTTAAAAATTCATTTAAGATATTCATTTAACTATCTATTTGGATAATATTTTCTGTGAACTTGAGAAGAATGTTTCCTGTTTTATTAAATGGGGTGTTCTATTAGCTTTCCTGATGTCTCAGAGGGTGAAGAATCTGACTCCAATGCAGGAGACCTGGGATTTGATCCCCTGCAAAAGGGCATGGCAGTCCACTCCAGTATCCTTGCCTAGAGAATCCCATGGTCAGAGGAGCCTGGTGGGCTACAGTCCATGGGGCTGCAAGAGAGTCAGACATGACTGAGTGACTACGGTTTCTTTGGTGTTTCTCTTATGTCAGTTAAAGTAGTTGAGACTTCTGTTCAGATTATTCATAACCCTCACTAATTTACTCCTTACATGTTTTATCAGTTATCAGAGAAAAGTGCTAAAGTCTTCAAGTAAATTAACAGATGTGTCTCATTTTACCTCTTTAACCCATCAATCTGTGCCTTATAAATTTTGAAACTGTTTTTGAATGCATACTCATGCAGGATTATGTTTCTTCGAGAATTGACTCATTTGTATCATGTAATATCCTTCACTATTCCTAACAATTTCCATTGATCTGAAATCTAACTGTCTGAAATTAGTAGAGCTATTCCAGTTTTCTTTAGATTAGTTTTGGATCATTTATTTTTCTACATCCATTAACTTCTAACCACCTAAATCCTTAGATAATAAGTGTATGTTTCTTGTACACAGTATATATCAGGGTATTACTTTTGTTTCCAATTTGGCTAATTTTTACCAGATCATGGTATCTGGTTCCATCACTTGATGGCAAATAGATGGGGAAACAATGGAAACAGTGACAGACTTTATTTTCTTGGGCTCCAAAATCACTGCAGATGGTGATTGCAGACATGAAATTAAAAGACGCTTACTTCTTGGAAGGAAAGTTATGACCAACCTAGACAGCATATTAAAAAGCAGAGACATTACATTGCTGACAAAGGCCTATCTAGTTAAAGCTATGGTTTTTCCAATAGTCATGTGTGGATGTGAGAGCTGGACTATAAAGAAAGCTGAGCACCGAAGAATTGATGATTTTGAACTGTGGTGGTGGAGAAGACTCCTGAGAGTTCGTTGGACTGCAAGGAGATCCAACCAGCCCATCCTAAAGGAAATCAGTCCTGAATATTCATTGGAAGGACTGATGTTGAAGCTGAAACTCTAATACTTTGGCCACCTGATGAGAAGAACTGACTCAGTGGAAAAGACCCTGATGCTGGGAAAGATTGAAGGCAGGAGGAGAAGGGGATGACAGAGGATGAGAGGGTTGGATGGCATCACCGATGCGATGGACATGAAGTGTGAGCAAGCTCTGGGAGTTGGTGATGGACAGGGAAGCCTGGCGTGCTGTAGTTCATGGAGTCATGAAGAGTCTGACATGACTGAGCAACTGAACTGAACTGACTGGCTATTTTTTAACCAGTTTGTTTAAAATATTTATGTATTTATTATTAATTATATAATTATTAATTATTATATAATTATTTATATATCAATAATTATGATAAAGTTGGCTTAAAACCTACCATCTTGCTAGCTATGTTCTATTCATTGTATCATTTTTCCTCTTTTTCTGTCTTCTCATTTCAAGTGAGATTTTATGACTCCATCTAGTCTCTTCTATTGATTTACCACATAATCTTTTTGGAGGGAACTTTTAAAATGATTGTCATAGGGTTGCAATGTACATTTTTAATTAATCTGAGAACCCTTCATACTACTGTACAGCACTTTACATGCAGCGAAATAACTATAGAAGTGCACTCCAGTCACTCCCTTCCGGTTCTTCTGCCATGTTATCGTTTGTTTCAGTTCGGGTCATGACTGTGTGAGGTGCTTGTCTACAGTGCGGGGTAAGTGCTTCTCTGCGCTCTCCGTTCTATCACGCAAGCAAGAAAATCATTTTGTCTTTCCTGTTGTTTTCCTTGGTGTGTGGGTAGAAGGGACCTAACTGCAGCATTCTATATCTTCGAGCTGAAATTGAAATTTAGGTCTTATTTTATAGGTCAAAACTAAGCATCATGTCATTTTCCACGTGGGTTATATAACCATGGATCCTTGTGTCACTCAAATCTTTTATCTTTTTGTCCTCTCTTAAATTCAGACTGGATGATCTTTGTCACCTTTTGGATGTCCCAAAGATACCTTAGGTGCACTGTGCTTCAAAATAGAACACGCATTGCCTTCCTTATTTCTTAAAATCTTTTAATTAATGGTCAGTCCAGATGCTCAGAATCTCCCTGGACTATTTACTGTATTCATTACTCTATGTCTAATCATTCATACCCCTAACTACTTACTATTTGGCCCATGTTCTTATTGCTCTTGTGAAGGACTTATTTTCCCTCTCACTTGGGTACATTTTAAATACTTACATCTTCTAAGAATGTTAAATGTTTATTTCTTCCTTAACATAAGTCTTTCCATGCCACCTGCCTAACATCTCTGAGCTTTTACTTATGTTACTTTCTTAAAACACCCTAACACTTTTGAAAGCAGGAGTTAACTTTTAATAAGTCCCTAACTTTATCCAAATTATTTCTACACCTTTCTTCTAATAAATGTTCCTCCAGCAACTCTTTGCGTTGAACTCTTTGGCTAGAATAAGTGCTTCTCTGGAGCTATCAGAGAACCATGGCTCTGTCACAAGGAGGTTAGGAGGCTGCACGGCTCCCAAAATATCTGTATTTAGGTTATTTTCTCTACAGTACCTTCTTTCAGGTCAAATAGGTTTTTTATGTTTGTCTTTGTTTCTCCAGCATTTGAGTCAATTTTTTTTCTTTTAACTTGAATAGAAAGAGAGACAATTGTAACTATTGAGTTGATACCTTATTGTTCCAAAGAATACAAAGGGATTTCTTCATAGAGTTCATATAAGTTCAATCATTGTATTTAGTTTGGTTTTGGTTTTGATTTGGCGCTTTTTTAGCTTTAACTCTTTTTTTAATGCTTGTATATTCCAACATAGAATGGTCTATGTGGGCAAAGGAGGTTCATTTTTTCCTGGCTTTCATTTTTCTAAAGTACCTTGGGTTGCTAAAGTTCCAACTGCCCAAGGCAACTGAAGGTTGGAGGCTCTCTACGCTTCCCTCCACCGCTCCCTTCTAACCTATGAAGCTTTGCTTCAGCTTGCCACACTAATGATGTGGACTCAGGTGGTGGTTGATATATACTGACAACTATCTCCTGGGAGCTGTGGGGTTGGAGAGTATCCCCTGGGAAGTTATGCAGCATGTTTAGTAGGCTTTCCAGGAGCAGAGGGATCATTGTATGATTTATTCTTCAAATATTTCACATTTAGTTTTACCCTCAGTTTCACGCTTCGTCATTATGGAAACTTGAACAAACTGTGTAGACTCTGATATCAGAAACAATTTGGGATTGTTATATGGTTTTCTGATGAGACATGATGCTTCCCCCATGGGGTCAGTCAGAGTCGCTTTTTTTAAAATTTATTTTTTATTAAGTTTTTTTTTCCATTTATTTTTATTAGTTGGAGGCTAATTACTTTACAATATTGTAGTAGTTTTTGTCATACATTGACATGAATCAGCCATGGATTTACATGTGTTCCCCATCCCGATCCCCGCTCCCCGCTCCCGCCTCCCTCCCCATCCCATCCATCTGGTTCTTCCCAGTGCACCAGCCCCAAGCACTTGTCTCATGCATCTGACCTGGGCTGGTGATCAGAGTTTCTTTAAGGAGAAGAAGAAATATCACTGGGGCATCAGGCCCTAGGGAGGCAGCAGCGTGAACGCTCCGCAGTCCGTGTGCCTCAGGTGTGACGTAGCATTTTCCATCCCGCGCACCTTTCTGGGGCATGGAGTGCCAATCCCGTGATGTGTCTTGAGGATCTACTGAGTCATGCAGCAGACACAGTTTTGTCAATCCTTTCTCCCCACTGGTAGGATGGATGTCGTTGCTGGTCTCTAAGAGTAAGAGTGTATCACGCTACCTGCTTGTCCCTGTGTTGTTCCTTTAATTAATGTTCAAACTCAGTCTAAGATATATTCAGAGTGGTACCATCACTCTAACATGAATGCCCTTCCTGGACATAAGCTACTGATGTCTATCGGGTGACAGTAAAGTACAATAAAAAAGGGCACACATTTAAAGATGACCTTGAAGGTGTTGCCAACATCCTCTTTTAAAATCAGTTCTATACATAGTAATTCTCCATTTTTGCGGGGGGGGAAATAACTAAACCTGACTTAAGGGTTCATTTGCTAGATGATGCTCTGTTATCTAATACTTGAAGAAAAAAAGAAACTCATTTCTGATTCAGGCAACTGAGTCACTATTTTAAAATCTCCACTGCAGTTCATTTCCTACCTGGACTGAGATCTTGTGATAGATTCGTTAGGTTCTAGGTTACCATGGCAACAAGTCATTATTTCCAAAAGTAATTTGACACATCTCAAGATTTTGGCCCTTCTGTATTCCTATATGGTGCTACAAAGAAAAAGTGTTAGTTAACTTTAGAATATTTCTACTGGAGGCCACAAGGGAAAAGTACAGTATTTTCCTTCAAAACTGCGAGCCCTAGAGAAAGCTTAATTGAGATTTTTAGGAAAAATAGTCCATTGCGGCATAAATCATACTGATGCCACATTTACTTTTCAATCTTGCAGGCTTTATGGAAAAATACATATAGGATTAGTTGCATTTTTTTTTCAATTAAAACTAAACATAATGAAATAGAAATAAATGGTAAACCCATTTGAAGCTTCATCTTCTCCTACCTTATTTATAATGACAAGTCATATTGCTGGCTTTTTACTAGGTGACAAGTCAATCATGGAGTTTTACTCATGTAATATCATCTAACAATCTACTTTTTACTTTAAAAGCTTAGAAATAAAGGACAGAATACGTAATATATAAAGAATTGTTATGATAATACACTGTTCAGTGCACATGGAAATTATTTTCTAGTTAGCAAGGCACCAAGGGTATCCATCATTTTCTTAAGCTTCAGGAAGTGAAATCATCAGTTAAAAAACAATCTGATATGGAAAGACATTAACTCACTAATTGACCGTGTGGAAGGCATTGCGCTACTTTTTTCTATAATGTTAGTTGAATTTCATGTACCACTCGGCTGTTCGGGGTGTCATATCTATAGTTTATATATATTTAGGCTCAGGAAAATTAAATAATTTTTGATTGTTAATAAATGAGAGAGAATTAGCTCCAAATGATTTAGTTTCTTATGGTTCAGGAGTTTGTGTTCTTGCCATGATGATGTATAGCCCTATGTTTACTTCAATTAATCATATTGTCACCTCACATTCTATGAGACTGGAACTCTAGACAAGCATGTGTTGCTTATTAGAGAAAGAAACCGGGAAAGGTTAAAGAAAAACAGGGACAATTCTGAGGAAAGTGCTCTAGTGGCAATTAGACCTGGTCACCAGTCATTAGAACTGACTGAGCTCTTAAAAACCAAGATTTATACAGGGGTCAAAGGATCCCTGATAGGTTAGTTGGTAAAGAATCTGCCTGCAATGCAGGAGACCCCAGTTAGATTCCTGGGTCAGGAAGATCCACTGGAGAAGGGATAGGCTATCCACTCCAGTATTCTTAGGCTTCCTTTGTGGCTAGCTGGTAAAGAATCTGCCTGCAATGTGGGAGACCTGGGTTGGATCCCTGGGTTGGGAAGATGCCCTGGAGAAGGGAAAGGCTACCCACTCCAGTATTCTGGCCTGGAGGATTCCATGGGCAGACCATGGGTCACAAAGAGTTTGATGTGACTGAGTGACTTTCACTTTCAACGCACACAGTGTTAGTACTTTGGACACCTGATGTGAAGAGCTGACTCATTGGAAAAGACTCCAATGCCCTCTGATTGAGGGCAGAAGGAGAAGTGGGTGGCGGAGAATGAGATGGTTGGATGGCATCACCGACTCAATGGACAAGAGTTTGAGCAAATTCCAGGAGATGGTGAAGGACAGGGAAGCCTGATGTGCTGCAATCCTTGGCGTTGCCAAGAGCCAGACACGACTTAGCGACTGAACAACGGCAACCACAAAGGAGGCAAGGGAAGAGGTGTTCTGCCACAAAGGAGTGTTATTTCCATGTTAAGCAGTTTGTTAGGAATAAGCACAATTGTTGCATAATATTATTGCATATACTTTCGAAAGATGTATACCCTTGATGATTTTTAAACTTTTGCATGGGAAGTATTTTGGTATTAACTTGAGAAATCAATACATCATCAAGCAGAATCTTCTTTGTAATGAAGGGGAAATTATTTTTTGTAAGATTGTAAGTTTCGTGAGGTCCCTGTTAAGTCAGCGTCGTTTTCTTTTTTGTATTTTGTATTTTTACATTAGCTAGGCAGGTAACAGGCTCAGTGACTTAGTACAATGTAGGAAGTGGCAAGTTTATTTGGAGCTTTACTAGGTAATAAGATATGTTTCAGGAGCAACAGGAAGAACTATAAGCTTGTGTGTACTTGTGTGACACATGAATTAGAGTCCCGGGCCTTTCTTCCTCTTTGTATTGTGAGCTTCTTCAGGGAAGGACTCATGTTTGTTCCTTGTTGGATCCTGAAAGGCAGGCAAATCACAGCAAGTTTCTAAGTATTTATGGAATGAAATGATAAAGTCATTTGCTTTTGTTTTACATAGTTTGGAGAAAAGAAAATATTTTAAATATTAAAAAGGCTTTGTCATCTCATATCAACATTTTCCTTTCATTTTGCCCATTGACAAACACAAAATCAGGCAAAACAAACAGTAACAGAAATCAAAGAATGACTAGTTATGCTGGAAAATATACCAGATTATAATTAAATATTGAAGATTTCTCTATTCACTCTTAGATTAAGGGAAAATGCAAAATATGTACTTGACTCAATTAAAAAAAAAACAAAACCAAACACAGGGACATAGGAGGTCTAACAAAGGAAGAATCAACCACTGAATGAGCACAAGCTAATTTTCTTTGCGTTTTTAAAATCTACAGCATGTTTGAAATTAATTCTTATGACTTTATTATTCTTTAAACTGCTTTCTATCAACTATCTATCCATATATACAAAACAAATATTCTCAAAATCAAGAGTATGGTTCATCCCAAAGCATGCAATTTAATATTGTCTGAAGTATAGGTGAAGTACAGGTGATATTCTCAAATTAGAAAAATTCATATCCTTAGGAAAAATGTAGATTTTTTACTTGCTCTTACAGTTGAAATTCTTGTGTAATGATCAGAACTGTCTTCAGGGGCTACTGAGATTGGTGACACCACCAGTGTCTAAGCTACAGTTCTCATAAATATTGTTGGTATTGCAATACCTACTTCGATCCATGAGTAATAATTTTTCTCTTTCACTGCAGATGTTTATTACTAAGGAAAAATTGCCTCGAGAAACATCCATTCATGAAAGAGTCTTTATCATGGTGGCATCGGTAGCAAGATAGTAATTCAATGGGAAAAAAATTAGAAATTTAACTTGTGAACCTAAAATAAAAGTGGGCTATTAACATAACAGGCATTAGTGTGCTCTCTGGCTAATTAATACTTATTTAAAAATGCATTATTAGATAGAAAAGATGGAAGGAATGATTGTTGGTAATGAATAAAAATACTAATCCAGAATAGTATTGTTTAGTCTGCATTGATAATCTCATGAAGAAATGGCAAGACTCCATTGCATTAGTCCATCTGCTTCATAAAACTTCATAAAACTCACATAAATCCCTGTGTGTAGGTACAGGTCTCCTTCAAAACATGGCTATTTGCATGGAGAGAAGGGAATGGAAACAGGGGAACGTGGTATCATGGAAATGTGGGTAGTTTTTTCTTGCTAATTTTAAGAGTAAGCTGTAATATACTAAACTTAGTAATTTTTCATATTCTTTAAAAAATACAGAGTAATCAAAAGGAACATTTAAAAAAGTTAACCAAGCATTTTGCTAGTGTGGATATTTTAATAATTTTTGAAAAGTGCCATACTCTATTAAATACACTTCATTACAATGATGAAACTTTTGAAAAGGCTTTGTGTCTCCATCTGTGCATGCTGGAAGCACCCTTTGAATACTGAGTAACAGATGCTATATGCAATCTTAGTCGATAAAATCAATCCTTTATTACTACTGCTGTGGAGATATATTTCTGTATCCAAGAGCTCTACAATTAAGATTTTCCATATGTGAGACCAACTGAACAAATACTTTTATGCCATAATCAATTTTCTGCTAAGATGTCAACAAAATTTATATTATAGCAATTAGCTTAATATCCAGTAATAGTAAAGGCAAGCTTGAGCTTTTATAATAGCGCAGTATTCTAAATGAGACTTTTTAGGTGGGCAATGAATTAGTCAATGTAAAACAGCATCAGAGCTTCCCTAGTGGCACCGTGGTAAAGAATCCACCTGCCAATGCAGGAGATGCAGGTTCGATTCCTGGTTTGGGAAGATCCCCTGGAGGAGGGAATGGCAACCCACTCTAGTATTTGCTTGAGAAATCCCATGAACAAAGGAGCCTGGTAGGCTACAGTCCATGGGGTTGCAAAAGAGTCAGACACAACTTAGCAAGTGAACAACAACAACAAAATAGCAATAAGTTAGTATACACATGTGAATATTCCCACTAAGAGAGCCATCATTTCAAACAGTCTTCCTCTCCATTTATGCTTGATGTAAGTGAAAGTTGCTCAGTCATATCCACTTTGTGACCCCGTGGACTCTACAGTCCATGGAATTCTCCAGGCAAGAATAGTGGAGTGGGTAGCCTTTCCCTTCTCCAGGGATGCTTGATATAAACTTTATTTTAAATTGAATAACCGTTTCTTACAATCTCTCAAAGGGACTTACTGAACAGAATTTTAAAATTAGGCTTGACTCAAGCATCAACCCTTGTACCACAGAGAAGGGCATATGGATTGTGAAGCCAAGGAGACTGTTCCCAGTAAGTCTTCCCAGTAAGAGTCTCCAGGGTGCTGGACTTTGAGAAAGGTGGGTTTTTCTGTCTTCTCCCTCTGCTGCTGTCTGCCAGTTCTTTCTGCAGACTGCTTGAATGCTTCTGAGGTGCAAGATTGCTTCAGACTTGCTTATCTCAGAGGAACCCTGATGGTGATTTGTCCTCTCCTGTGGAAGAAAGTTCATAAATTTTATGAAGGGATTTCACAGCCAAGAGATAGTTGCTTCACAGTTGTGAGCTGGCCTGGCAGTGTTGTATAGATCTGAGATGACAAGAGAGATGATCTCCGATCTCTGGATACAAAAGGGATATCCCATCCAGGGAAAATACTAGTATGTTACTTACTCTGTTATTGTCTTACAGTCACCTAAGTTGTGTCCAACTCTTTGCAACCTGGGGACTGCAGCACACCAGGCTCACCTTTCCTCCACTCTCTCCTGCAGTTTGTTCAGATTCATGTCCACTGAGTCAGTGATGCTATCTAACCGTCTCATCCTTTGCTGCCTCCTTCTCCTTGTATGTTCACCCTCCCAGCATTCACATCAAGTGGCCAAAGTATTAAGGCTTCAGCATCAGTCTTCCAACAACATTCAGAGCTGACTTGCTTTAGGATTGACTGGTTTGATCTCTTTGCAATCCAAGGGACTCTCCAGAGTCTTCTCCAGCACCACAATTTGAAAGTATTGATTCTTCTGCTCTCAGCCTTCTTTATGGACCAAATCTCACATCTGTACATGACTACTGGAAAAAACATAGCCTTGACTATATGGACCTTTGTCAGCAAAGTGATGTCTCTGCTTTTTAATACACTGTCTAGGTTTGTCATAGCTTTCCTTCCAAGGAACTTAATTTCATAGCTTCAGTCCCTGTCCATACTCTGAGTAAGTGGTAACATTGATATATGAGCTAATGTTCATTGAAGCTTGCTAGTCATCCCTTCAACAGTGATTTGTTTATTGGGCACCAAATACTGTTTTTAGGTTCTATGAATCTGGGGGCAACTGGGGCAGATGAAATCTCAGTCCACATGGAGCTCATTCCTTTGTGAGGTGACAGACGATAAATGCAAACTTTGCTTTCCTGATTCAGGCTTCCTCTTTTTTCTTCTTGGTAGATGCTGCAGTAGGAGAATTACACTGACTTTGACCTTGAAAATTTTTCTCAATGGAGTCAAGGAAATCTAGATTAAAATTCTCTTCCAAAAAAAAAAAAAATTCTCTTCCACCTGTGTTTTCATCTTGAATAAAAGAGTTAGCCTTTCATCCTCCTCATTGACAAAGAAGATTTTATGGTCTCATGGAATACTCTTTATTGACTTTTCTTGGATAATGTGAGTTTATTATAAAGATATGGGTAGGAATATCGGATACAATGATACTAGACATATGGTTGACCTCAGGCAAACTTTCAGAACTTTTCAGGCAGACTTTCAGTACTTTCAGAATTGAAACATGTGACTATGGAGTGGATTAATTTTCTCCTCTACCAGTCATACATATATCCTCCAGTTTGGCAGGTTCTGTAACCAGCATCAACTGTAACCAGTTTTAAATCCTCCTCATTTGTCAGATCCTATTATGTTGGTAATTTAAATAGTTAAATCTTCACTGTAACTATAAATAAGTGTGTGACACAAACAGAGGAAGTCTTTGCTTTCCAGATTCAGGTATTTTCTATTTACTTCTTGATCAATGCTGCAGTGGGAGAATTACAAAGAGCTGGATTGATCCTGATTTAGATGCTGTTATTCTTCAGAGTCTGTACCATCATCAGGAACAACCTACCTCCAGGCTTGATCTAGTCTGATATTGAACCCCTACAGTGAATGTATCAGTTCACTATTAGGCACTTTAGGTCTGTGATTTCTCTTTGATACTTTTTCATACTTTCTCTCTGAAATCATCACATTATTCATGCATTGTTATCTCTTTCACTTTAGTAAGCATCTACTTAACAGTTACTTTAATTCTCTGTGAGGCACATCAAATACATGCATTTCATTAGAATTAGTTTTGAAGTTGTTTCTGGTCCTTCTGTTTGCAGCATCTTTGTTAGCCTTCATTTCCTCTGCCTCATAGCTTGTCTGCAATTAGCAGACACCTCTCCATCTTTATAGATGGATTTTGCTCAGGAAAAGACCTTCATCTATCTCTCTGGCCAAAGATTCTGAAGGCCTCCCCCAAGTCTTTCTCTCCCAAAGAAGTATTTAGGAAGCTTGGGTTTGAGCCGGGGGAGAGACAGGTTGCTCTCTAAGCTGCCTTCTCTGCTCTCCACCAGGCGGTTAGACTGCGTTGGACTCACCAGAGCTCTGAGACTGGCTAGTCAGGTATCTGTGGCACTGGATGCAATGATCAATCTTGTCCTCCACAAAGAGAAGCTGAGAGCTGGAATTCTTCATTCAGTTCCTCTGTGTTATACTTGGGGGAGGGTGCATGGTCTCTACCAGCTGTTGTCTCTGTTCTTCCCTGCATGGCTAGATGGTGCCAGACTCAGCAGGCATCCAGGATGGACGAGACACATGCTCCTTCTCTGGTGAAGTCAAAGCCCTGGATGCTCAGACCCTGCCCTCCCCTGGGTGAAGCTGAGAGCTATACGGTCTCTTCCCAATCTTACAGCAGCACAAGGGGTCAGGGACTCCAGTTAACTAGAGTGTGTCCTGAATATTTGTACTAACTTCAACAAGTGTGATTTTGTCTTCTAGGATGCTGGAGGTTTTCAATTAATTTCTCCATTTCCTATGGAGGGAATTTGTGAATTTTTGCTGAATTTGTGTGGTTTAGGGGTAAGAATGGCCCAGGATCTCCTATTCTGCCATCCTGCTGATGTCATTCTTATGTGAAAATATTTTCTAATTCAACTTCAAAATCTGTCTGATAAAAACCTGATGATTGTAGGAAATAGGATTTGCTTGTTGCAACATACTTTTTTATTTTTAGCAGGGCAAATCCTGACAGCTGATCCTGTGCTTTTTTCTTCAGGCCATACTTTCATTAGAGGATTTTTCTAACCCAGTGGATTACTATTTCTGTGACTTCAGTGATTTTGGTCTCTAATATATTTCTATATTTCTTAAGTATCTCTAATTTCCTTCCTTTACAAGATCATTATATACCTCATGGGTTCCATTCTGAGACTTCAGATATCATTTATAAATATGCTTAGGTGTCTAGGAAATCTTTACTCATGAAAGTATTTTTCATATATATAAATTGTTTAGCCAATGATAGTACAAATTTATCTTTAAAAAAAAAGACACATTATTTAAAAAAACACACATACACATTTAAATGACCAAACACCGACAGCTTGAAATCTAGCAAGGCTTAGCATCATCTCTGCTAATTGCTGCCATTGCAAATTAATGGGAAGCCTTTTAAATCTCCTGATAGTGGTTATGCAACTTTCTGCAGATAGAGAACTCTAGGCAGAACATAACAGATGCGGTCATTAATATGCAGCCGCACATGCTTCAAAGCTCTGGGTTTTCTGAATCATTCTCTACCTCATTATATGTCTCATTGCCAAAATAGATCAGTGAGCCTCCTGTCTCAGAGACAATGGAATGGTCCATTTTATGGAAGTCTTATTCCTTTCTGCTAAGAATTGAAGATGTAAAAGTTAAACTATAATCTCTTTGAGAAGATTATTTTGACAAAGCATATAGTTTAATCATTATTATAACTTCTAGGGCTAAAGTTACTTGTTTATTCTTGATCCAATTGCAGGAATACTTAAAATTCTGAATTTCCATGAAATCATTGATGGATTATTTTATGGACATCATCAGTGTTTCCAGTATTCTTAGAAAGAGACCAGGTATATCATACCAGAATTTGTATTAATTTTTTGTTCTTCTTTAAAACAAAAACAGTGGAATTTCTAAGGAACTTGCATTTATGTAGCCATTTAAAAATGTATATGTATACACATGTGTGTATGTTTGTGTACGTATGTTTATACACATTTATGTGCATGTGTCTACACACACATAGTATATACAAACATATATTAACAAAGGCACCTAGAACTAAGCAAATGGATAATATGAAATTAGCATCTTCCCTGTTCCTGATTGCTAATTTCACATTACTTATTTCCTTAGTTCCGTGTTTTGTTATGGGCTTCCCTGGTGGCCCAGTGGTTAAGAATCCTCCTGCCATGCAGCAGACTTGGGTTCGATCCCTGGGCTGGTAAGATGCCCTGGAGAAGGGAATGGCTACACTCCAGTATTCTTGCCTAGAGAATTCCAGGGACAGAGGAGCCTGGCAGGCTACTGTCCATGGAGTTGCAAAGAGTCAGACACAACGGAAGGACTAACACTTCTATTTCTGTTTCTTATTAAGCTAAGACTCAGATTCCACGTCCTTACAAATCTAAGTTGAGAAGTCAGACCGTCTCTGGAGGACTTGCAGAGACAGAGGCTCTCATCTCTTTTCATTAATGGTTGGGCATTTTTTTTCAGACCAACACCCCTATAAACAGCTATTAATACAAGAAAGAAAGTAATCCATGAAGACCTGGTGGGACTAGTAAGGTAGCAACAACCTAGGAGACTATGGTGCTGGAACGTAGTAGTGGTGTTAGTCACTCAGCCGTGTCCGACTCTTTGCAACCCCATGAACTGTTGCCTGCCAGGCTCTTCTTTCCATGGGATTCTCCAGGCAAGAATTCCGGAGTGGTTTGCCATTCCCTTCTCCAGAGGATCTTCCCGACCCAAGGATCGAAGCCGGGTCTCCTGTATTGTAGGCAGATTCGTTACCGTCTGAGCTACAGGGAAGATCCACTAGAAGGAAAGAAATCCCCAACAGGAGTAAATAATTCCCAATTTCCTCTGTTGTTCCACACACACACACCAAACTCCAATCTGTCTGACATCCTACTGGGTTTTCAAAACAGCAAGCCTCTGCCCGCTTCTGATTAACATCCTCTGTTGTCAGTCTAGGCAGAACCAGCATTACTACTTTCCTTGATGATTGCAGTGGCTTCTATTCCTTCTCGAAATTTTGTCACTCCCACCACCTTCCAAGCTACTTCAGCAGAGCAACCAGAGTAATCCTTTTAAAAATAAGTCAGTCATGCCACTAGCCAGCTTGAAACCTTGCAATGGCTTTTTATTCTCTCAGATGACATTTGAAATTAATCCAGTGACCCGATGCAATCTGGCTTTCCGTCAGCTCCTCGGATTATAACTGTGGCATCCCTCTAGTCTACTTCCACTCCAGTCTCAGTGGCTATATTCCTCTTACTTATCTTCCTTAATTTCCTCAAAATGAAAAATCTCCCTCCTGGGTGTACCCCTTATGGCTTTTCACTGTCCGTATCCTTTTCCTGGAATGCTTTTCCTGCCGGGTTGACATAAATCTCCCCTCCTCTTTGGGAAAATGTTTCTCTCTTCATTATGTCTCCTACTTTAACATCCTTAATACCCTTATTCTGCTCTATTTTTATAGTAAACATCACATTTAAAATATTATATAATATTCTTGTTTTGCTTATTGTTTATTCCACTTATGACCTCACTCATATAAGCTAAATTGCATGAGTAAGGAATTTTTATTTTCTTTACTAATATATCCCCATTCTTGTGAAACTGTGAAAATCAGAGAGGAACTAGAGTAACAACGATACTTACATGATTGAAAGAGTACACAGTAACTGCAAGGAGACCCTGAAAAGGATGAACAGAAAGTATTAAGAATAAAAAGACGGTGCTGAAGGTCAATTAATTGAAGTCTGATAGTGTTTTGGGTTTATCAACAAGGAGATTTGGCGATATGTCAGTGAGGACTGTGTCAGTGGTAATAAGGGGGATTAAAGCTAAATGGAAATGTTTTGGTAGGTTGTTTTAAATTTTAATTTAAGAGAGGTTCAACCAGTTTTAAGGAGAAGGATATGGCAACCCACTCTAGTATTCTTGCCTGGAGAATCCCATGGAGAGAGGAGCCTGGTGGGCTGCAGTCCATGGGGTTGCAAAGAGTCAGACACGATTGAAGTGACTTAGCAAATAGCTTTAAATGTTGATGTTAAAAGTAGGGAGTTCAGGGTGATGGGTGAGAGAGACAGAGAAAGAAGGAAAGGGAATGAGAATAAAATGTGAAAAAAAATGAGAGCGCTAAAGAATAAAGGATGAGCTCTCTGAGATCTCAGTAGGTGAGATCAGGAGCAAGAGTGAAGGACCAGCTGAGGAAGCCTCATTCACTGTATCCCCTGTCCTTCACTACTCCCAGAGGTGGTCAAACTGTAACAAGGACAAGGGATGAACATGTGGATCTAGATGCTAGAAAGTTACCAGGGAATCTGTTATATTGTTTTTTTTCTCTCAACGGTGTGAGGAAGGATAATATTTTCATATGAGGTAAACTAATGGGATTGGATGTTTTAGAAGAACAGGAAGAGTTTAAATAGACAATGAAAGATAAATATAGTTGCAGTATATGGAATAATACTCCGTGTCCGAACTTCAGCTAGGAATATTCAGTTCAGTTCAGTTCAGTTGCTCAGTCGTGTCCGACTCTTTGTGACCCCATGGACTGCAGCACGCCAGGCTTTCCGACCCATCACCAGCTCCCGGAGTTTACCCAAACTCATGTCCATCAGGTCAATGATGCCATCCAACGATCTCATCCTCTGTTGTCCCCTTCTCCTCCCGCCTTCAATCTTTCCCAGCATCAGGGTCTTTTCAAGTGACTCAGCTCTTTGCATCAGGTGGCCAAAGTGTTGGAGTTTCAGCTTCAGCATCAGTCCTTTGTAGATTAAGTCAAATAGCTCATGTAACAATCTGGTGAGTAGGCATCATTCCATTTCCGTGTGAAACCTGTAGTAAGTAATATACTGTGTGTCATACAGTAAATGTGCAGTTTTTGTGACCAGTAGCCATGTTCTAGAGCCCATGTTTTCAATTATTAAACTAAGAGCCTCCATAAAGGAACAAATGACTGATGAGGGAAACAGAGGAAATTAAAACGATGTGCTTGAAGACGCAGTTAAAGCTGAAGTTCCTATTATACTTCTTATTGGTTCTATTCAGTAAGTTGTATGATGAATGTATTTTTAGCAACATGTAGAACATTGATTGTAGGTGTGTAGGCTGACATTTGAATTGTTCATTGTTACAATTCAGTTTTTTATGTGTGTGAGTGAGAGAAAACTCTTTATTGAAAGATAGCTTTATGAAATTATGAAATGAATAGTGGTGGTTTGTTGGGGATAGAAACCTCAGGCAGATTCCAGTCTCTAAGTCTTGGCTTCTGCCTTCTTGCCAAACACTTTAGATGACAAAGTTTGGGTGAGCAAGTCCCTGGGGACTTTTGTCTTTTCTGGCAAGTTGTGCAGGCGCTATCTTGGAATAATTGAAGAAAACTGGCAAGTTTGAGTTTATATATTCTTGAACCCTGTAGTAAAAAATAGAAATTCTATATTTCTATAAAATGATAATACATATTTAATTGAAACTCTTATATGAGTTTCTAATAATTAGTGGCACAGTTTATTTATCCTGTTTAGGAAATCAAAATTCTACTGATGGAGTGTGATACACCATACATCTTTTAACTTTTGCTAAGTAGATCTGGTGTACATGTTAAACAATTTTGTAAAGGGACACAGAACCCAAATAGAAATTTAAGAGTCACACAAGCACATTTTTAGGGGCCAATATGAAAGTCTGCCTCACATTTTTGGAAGCCTCAATTGTGTTCTCACTGTGATCATGGGGCATCTCACTTGGGCAGAGGAAGGCACTGTGATGTCTCTGATGTGCAAAGTAAAAACAAGCTTTGAGTTATCTGACCTCTTCAGTGGGCACGTCTGTGATGACTTAGAATGCTGCATCAGATAACATAAGCAATATTATTTTGACCTGAATGGATATTGAAGGATAATCTAGCCAAGCATGAATATTAACTATTAGAGAATCCTCTAGCTTGACTTTGTATTTTCACCACCAGCATGAGTCTCGTTCATGGTGAGTAGACTCCCAAGTAACTGAGAATTTGAGGAGGTTATACTTACACTGGGCTTCCCTGGTAAAATGGCTCAGTGGTAAAGAATCTGCCCGCCAGTGCAGGAGACACAGATTCTATCCCTGGTTCGGGAAGATGCCCTAGAGAAGGAAATGGCCACCTGCTCCAATATTCTTGCCTAGGGAATCCCATGAACAGACAGGGCTGGTGGGCTACAGTTCATAAGGTCACAAAGAGTCAGACACAACCTAGTGATTGAGTACACGTGGACACACACTTTCATCATCAATGTAGAACCAAATGTTAGAGGAAAAAAATAAAGTGATTTTAGAATCACCTCCTAAGTGATCAATACAAAGATATTGAGGAAAACAAAAGAATGGAGGAAAACAAGAGAATGGGAAAGACTAGAGATCTCTTCCAGAAAATTAGAGATACCAAGGGAATATTTCATGCAAAGATGAGCACAATAAAGGACAGAAAAGGTATGGACCAGCAGAAGCAGAAGATAATAAGAAGAGGTGGCAAGAATACACAGAAGAACTATACAAAAAGATCTTAATGACCCAGATAACCACAATGGTATGATCACTCATCTACAGCCAGATATCCTAGAGTGCAAAGTCAAGTGGGCCTTAGGAACCATCACTATGAACAAAGTTGGTAGTGGTCACGGAATTCAAGCTGAGTTATTTCAAATTCCAGCTGAACTATCCTAGAAGATAAGGCTGTGAAAGTGCTGCACTCAATATGCCAGCAAATTTGGAAAACTCAGCGGGGGCCACAGGACAGGAGAAGTTCAGTTTTCATTCCAATCCCAAAGAAAGACAATGCCAAAGAATGGTCAAAAGACCACACAAATGCACTCATCTCAAATGATAGCAAAGTAATGCTCAAAATTCTCAAAGCTAGGCTTCAACAGTACATGCACTTCCAGATATTTAAGCTGGATTTAGAATCAGAGATCAAATTGCCAACGGCCACTGGATCATAGAAAGAGCTAGAGTATTCCAGAAGAACATCTGTGTCATTGACTACACTAACGCCTTTGACTGTGTGGGTCACAACAAACTGTGGAAAATTCTGAAAGAGATAGGAATACCAGATCACCAAACATGCCTCCTGACAAATCTATGTGCAGGTCAAGAAGCAGCCATAAGAACCAGACATGAAACAATGGACTGGTTCCAAATAGGAAAAGGAGTACATCAAGGCTGTATATTGTCACCCTGCTTATTTAACTTTTATGCAGAGTGCATCATGCAAAATCCTGGGCTGGATGAAGCACAAGCTGGAATCAAGATTGCCGGGAGAAATATCAATAACCTCAGATGTGCAGATGACACCACCCTTATGGCAGAAAGTGAAGAAGAACTAAAGAGCCTCTTGATGAAAGTGAAAGAGGAGAGTGAAAAAGCTGGCTTAAAACTCAACATTCAGAAAATTAAGATCACAGCATCCAGTCCCATTACTTCATGGCAATTAAATGGGGAAACAATGGAAACACTGACAGACTTTATTTTCTTGGGCTCCAAAACCACTGCAGATGGTGATTGCAGACATGAAGTTAAAAGATGCTTGCTTCTTGGAAGAAAAGCTATGACGAACCTAGACAGCATATTAAAAAACAGAGACATTACTTTGCCAGTGAAGGTCCGTCTAGTCAAAGCTATGGTTTTTCCAGTAGTCATGTATGGATGTGAGAGTTGGACTGTGAAGAAAGCTGAGCACCAAAGAATTGATGCTTTTGAATTGTGATGTTGGAGAAGACTCTTGAGAGTCCCTTTGACTGCAAGGAGATCAAACTAGTCAATCATAAAGGAAATTAGTCTTGAATATTCATTGGAAGGACTGATGCTGAAGCTCCAATACTTTGGCCACCTAGTGTGAAGAATTGACTCATTAGCAAAGAGAGAAAGATTGAAGACAGGAGGAGAAGGGGATGACAAAGGATGAAATGGTTGGGTGGCATCACCGACTTGATGGACATAAGTTTGAGCAAGCTCCAGAAATTGGTGATGGACAGGGAAGCCTGGCATGCTGCAGCCCATGGGGTCACAAAGAATTGGACACAACTGAGCAACTGAACTGAACTAAACTGACAATCATGGCACATACTTTCTGAACCAAATGCCAGAACTCATTTTCTGACAAATCCAAATGTGCTTTCAATAATAATAGGGCAAAACTTTTAAAATTGGACCTCTCACAGATTTTCTGGCACCTGTATTGATCTCCTGGAGAAGGAAATGGCAACCCACTCCAGTATTCTTGCCTGGAGAATTCCATGGACAGAGGAGCCTGGCAGGTTACAGTCCATGGGGTCACAAAGGGTCGGACAGGACTGAACGATTAACACATATAATGATCTTTGGAATAATTGGAGCTAAACTTCCTTCCTGACAAGCACTGATTTTGTGTTAGAGATGAGTGATTGCCTTATTTATAGGAATAAAAAATATGTATCTAATTCATTGGTGAGTGGAACTAATTATACAGGACTACATCTTAAAACTTTCAACTACATTATATAAATTTTCTGAGGATACAAGGACTATAAATGATGGAATGCTAGGGTTGCAACCTTCTTTTTGTTCAAGCCCAAGTTCTCGTGTTTCCTTCCTATCATCCTGTCTGCTAGGATGACTCGCCATGTCAGGCCCATGTTCTCCAAGGGAACCTACAGTCTGCTCACATATCTGTGATCCCCAAGAGAGATGACCTCAGAATAGCTAGCCTTTCAATATTATACAGCCATACACACGGGACTCAATAGTGTTGGTTTAGCCAAAACGTTTGGGTTTTTCAGTAAGATATTATGGTTCAGTCTAAACACTAAACTGACAAAAACCAAAAGCAACCATGATGAGCAAAATTATAATCAACTGAAAAATCAAGAGTTTGGGAAATACATTTGTAAATGCATGACAAAGCTCTAAGATTAATAATAGTAATAGTAATAATGCTGCAAAGTGCTCTTACAAATTGAGATAGATATAAATGGATAAATGAGAAAATGGGTAAATTATTTGAGTAGGAAATTCAGTGAGGTTTTAAGTACAACTATAAAAATACATATGTAAAATATAAAAACCTTACTGGTAGCTCTAACTATAAATTTATATAAAATTGGCTATCAGAATGCTGATAGGTAACATTATTGATTGGAATATATACAAAAATATTTTTAATTGATATGTTAAAGATTATTGCAGCTTTATTTAAGTGCAATATGGGAGTATTTATTTAAATTAAAATAATCAGTAATTCTACTTCTGCCATTTCGTCCCACATGGAGACCACTTGAAGGCCATTATACAAAAAACAGTGGAATGAAAAACTAAAACCTCAAGTTAAGGATCCCTGCAAAAGTGAATAGGGGCAGAAATTGTGGAATACAGGTTTCCCTGGGATCTGAATGTAGAGGATTCTCATGAAGCCTTTCGTAAGACGAAATAACATAGGAGCAAAGCAGCAATCACATTAGGGCATCCTGCTAACGGATGCAAGGGAAGTAAAGCCTGGATGCTTACAGGGTGCGAATCTCTGGCGGCTTGATGTTGTGAAACTGACGTGGGTCCCGGGGAAGGTGCTGGGGGGTCCCGCCCCCTGCTCAGGTACCTGCAGCCTCTACAGGGCTTGCTGCAAGACAGACAAAGGCTGAATGTGGTTTCTGCTTTTTGCAGTTTTTTTTTCATAAAAGTGAAAACCCTCTGTAAGTTGCTTTAGGTTAGCAAAACATGTACTGACGTGGGTCTTGTGTGAAAATGGAGTGGCATAAAGCAAACTTTCGAAGAGCAGGGGGTGCCTGTTTAATATACAGTGGGGCATCATGAAGAAAATGAAAGAATTGGAATTGTCATCTTGTTTTGGAGGGATTTCTGTTAATTGGGTAAAGCACGATCCCCAGCTGTGAACATAATTCTAATTTTATAGGACAAGGTATAGTGTGTATGTGTCTTTGAATAAACATGCAGTCATATAAGCTGGCAGAAAGTTATGGAAGGACATCACTGACATTGGTTACCTATGGGAGTGATTAGGTCCAGTGGGGGGAAAAGACAATAAAGATTGCAAAAGAGTAAAATAAAGATGTTTGTGATGACAGAAAACACATAACTTATGATCCTATTTAAATGAAAGTATATCCATGGGGTCATAAAAAGTCAGACATGACTGAAGCGACTAACCACGCATGCATGCATGTGTTAAGAGGTGTTTGTATAGCTTTAGTTCTTTTAAGTAATAGCCTCACTTGCTATATTTACATTCATGAGATGGAGTTTGTTTTTGTTAAGTTTCCTGCTATATTCTGAATTTCTGTCCCTGATTATCTCAACCAAACACACCTACTTAAGTCTGTAAAGCATAAAAAGGTAAAATTTGTTTATATGTTTAATTTATAGATGTGTGTCTCTGTGTCAGCATAAATACCCACACTTTTCTTTCCCATTGCAGTTATATCGGCATAGTCAATTACATCGCAGGAGGTCTTTGCTTTTTACTGGTTTTTGAAAGGTGTTAAGAAAGTTAAATTAGACAATGAAGCAGAATCCAAGCGTCTACAACTGGCTTGCTCTTTTAAATAAGCATTTTGTCATTGTCTTCAACTTCTAATGTAAAGATGTTTTAGAGACTCTCATTTTGAAGAAAGGAGGAGTGGGGATAATGAGAAAAGGAATAAGATATATGAAAAAAGAGGCCAACCGGCGTGGGAAAACTGGGTGTTCAGGGAGGTTTTCTTCAGCAGGTGACCCTGGAGTTGAGACATTACTAAGTCAGGAGTGCTTGGAGCTGAAGAAGTGATGAAGCCTGGAATCATAAGGCAGGATCAACTTTGCAAGTGAATATAATAAAGAAAAGAAAGCCAGTGCATCTTGCCTGGTTTGTGGTATAAGAAGAATGCCAGTAGTGAATAGTGAAGTTGGAGGGTTAGGTTTGGTGCAAATCTTTGGGGTTAGGGTGTTCTATTGGCCAGGTGACAAGTTTAGACTTTGTTAAGGTTTACTGAGATGGCACTGAAAGGTTCTGAGGGATGAGCTGAGGTTTGGGCTGACTCACCTCGTCAAAGATGATGCTGTGGTTTGTTTGGAAAATGCCAGGTGCATGTACACGAGTGGCAACAAGTTGATGAATTAGGAGGTTGTATCTGTTGTCCAAATGGCTTGAAATGATGTAATGCTTACAGATACAGGGGCCAGAAGATTTCTGTGACATTTCTCTGAAGCTCTGTGTCCTTTGGGTTTTGATGATGAAATTAGATTAAGATGAGATGCACAAGGGAGCAAATACTGAGAGAAATCCCAGATTTTTTAGCTTAAAGCAATAGGAGGGATGAGAGTGTCCTTTGTCAGTATGCGGCCGTTTTTCTAGAAAGTGTAACCTTAATAAGTGTGTGTTTATGAACCTTTGTTAGTGAATAGACATTTATATCAAGGAAAGCGCCTGAGGTGACATGTGAAATCAATTTGGGAACAATAAATTGGTATTTTCAGAGTTAACGACACACACAAAAGTAACAATGCTGCTTTGTATTTTGGATCACCAGTGAAATACTTCTTCATATATAACAAGATATAATTAAAAAGAAATAATAGGATTGCAATACAATAACACTACAGAATAGTTACACCAGTGGAAAAATAATCTGTCTCACTAAAGGCCAGATAAGTGCTTGGCTAAACGAACAGACAGAGAGACCTGCTGGCAGGTGTCCTGAGGCAATTCAGGAGTTGAAAAGAAAATCCTTCTCTGAGAAAAAATCTTCCTAAGAGGAAGGTTAGAGGGCAGACACCCTGGTCAGAGCTGAAAGGTCACTTCCTTGACAAATTCAGCAAATATTTATGCAGGTCAGTGAGATACAAGCAGAAAAAACATAAGGTTCCAGCCTCAGAGCGAAGCCCTGCTCATTTGATACCCACGTGGAGAAGGGCAAGCTCTCCTCCTCCCTCCTCGTCTCCCCTCTGCTCACCTCCTTCCTGACTGAACCTTCCGGATTCTGGAAAATGCCTGCGGCCGCACGCCTACTATTATGCACCAGAGGAGTGGGCCTGACGCCGCCTGTGCAGAGGGGTCTCCGGATGACCTGTACAGAATCACAAAACTTGACTCTCAACTATCATTTGATGATAATAAAGCCATCTCTTTGGGCTTCTCTGGTAGCTCAGATGGTAAAGAATTTGCCTGCAATGTGGGAGACCCGGGTTCAATCCCTGGGTTGGGAAGATCCTCCGGAGAAGGGAATGGCAACCCATCCCAGTATTCTTGCCTGGAGAATCCCATGGACAGAGGAGACTGGTGGGTTATAGTCCATGGGGTTGCGAAGAGTTGGACATGACTGAGCGACTAACACTTTCACGTCTTTCCAAGCTGACCCTTTATCAGATTTTTTTTCTATGTCCTCTATTTTATCTTATTAGACCTTTGAATGGGAGTGGATCTTTTCCTGCAGTGGATGTAATAAACTAACAAAGTATCACCAGTGCACAGAGATTGCAGAAATAGTATCTTCTTTACCTGGTGTTGTTCCCAAATCCCTAACCCAGACTCACTCAGAGTCATGGAAACAGTGCGTAGTGTAAATGGTCACTCATTGCATCCCTCCTTCTGACCTGATGTTGGGTAACTCAACATGAATGAAGCATTTTGGTAAGCCTATTGATTAGTTGGAGACAGACGGGTAAGCAAAGTCCTTCAGGGTGTGATTTATGCTGTGAATTCACAGAGAAGGAATGTGTAGGCCAGCTTTCACTGACCATGTTGCCTAAATTGAGGCTGAATGGTGTCCAAGAGTTAACTTGATGAACAGAGGAGGAAGCTCATTCTGGGTAGAAAATGAAAACACAGGTAAAGACATCCAGGCATGAAAAAACATGAAACTGTCAGGAGGAAGCAAACAAAATCGTGACTTTTAAATATTTTAGCTATTAGTGCATCTCTATTTTCAAGTGGGCACACTCTTGATTTTAAAAAAGTGCTTCAGTATATCTATCTATATATTTTTTTCTTCATTTATATCCAATTATTTAGCATAAAAGTAAACTAAATTTCAAAGTTTTGAAATTGCACACAAAAGTATGTATGTCTCTTTTTTTTTTCCTGATACTTTAGTGGGAGGAATTCAATTTTTGAGATGACATAATAAGCCTGAAAAACAAATTAATGGTAGTGAATATGATTTAATACATTAAAATTGGTTAAATCATTGTGGGAAAAAAATCATCCTTTAAAAACTAAAAGTAAAGTGGATTCTATTTATATTAACATGCTAATTACTATAAAAGTGAAGTACATATGAGATGAAATTATGAAGAAACTGCAGCAGATTATGACTTTTGTCAAAGTCCTGCAGCTGTAAACCACCACCATCTGTAGTTGAACAATTTCATTTATGATGTTTTTCAACCTGGGAGAACACTTGTATTGGGGTGCCTGGGTTGTCTTAATAAGGAGAGCATTGGGAAGGACCTAGTAGAAGACCCAGTCTTGCTGGTTGATTTGGGGAGAGAGTTTAAAGAAGTGGGCTTTGCTCTGATTTGGGATAGGGTTAATCCTACAATTGTGTGTCTTCATGAACCTTATCTACAAGGAGAAAAACCAAAACTTGAATAAAAATGTAATTGACAAAGAAGTAGCAAACATGGGTATGAGTCAGAATAGGTGGTATTTGATCATTTTTGTGGCTTGGACAGAGTTTTGTCAGTGTTCATATATTTTGACTTGGTCTTGGTTTTATTTGATCCACTTGGGTCATTCAGCGGTGTCCTGATACTAGAGTTTTGTGAAACTACTTATTTTTAACACAGAATAACAAGCCCTAGTCGATAGTACCAGGCAAGATCCTGAATATCAGGGAAATCTTTCCTGTTTCTGACTTTCAGGTTGTGATTCTAATAGCAGATAATAAAATGGAGAAGAGAAATAAATATCACTAAACATTTCTAAGCTCATCTCAGTGTGGAAGAATGTATAGACAAGTTTAAACGCTCATGCTGAAGCAAGTTCATGTTTGTAATGTATGGGGCAGACAGAAGGTTGATATCCTTAATAGATAGTTTTACAAGTCAAAATGGTAACTACATTGTTTAGGGAAAAAGAGATAGTTTCCATGAAGACTGATGATAATCCACTGATAAAGATTAAAGGCATTTATAGTGTGACTGATTAACTGTGATATAAAATGTAATGACCGTAAGAAGTACTTTCATTTTGATCCAGCAGTCCAGTTAGAAGGAATTTACCCCCCAGAATAACCCATAAATACTCAAAACCGTGAGTAGGAAAATAGTTGTCATAACATTTTAACCTCTTTATGAAAAATCTCAAATGTGCAAAATAAGGTAACTATAATAAACTCTCACTAAACCATCACACAGCTGCATCAAATATTAGTATTTTGCTAAGTTTTGTCTATACATATGCATCTTTGTTGTTCTGTGATATTTTGCAACAAATCCCAGACAACACATCACTGAGGCAATAGACATTTCAGTGTGCTATAAGGTCTTTAAAAAAATAAACACCATATTATTACCACAGCCTAACATTCTAAAAGTATGCATATTGTCTTTATAAATATTTAATAACCAGATCATATGGAATGTATCCTATTTTTCAAAGTGCCCCCATCTTCATCAAACATCAAATTCCAAAGTCCTCACTATTGTGCTTGTTACCTCTTATAGGTCTCTTTCTATAACAACAGTCCTTTTTTTTTAATGTCAATGATTTGTCAGTAAAACCTGGTTATCTGTTCCTGTAGACTATCCTTCATCCTAGCATTGGCTGAGATCTGTGTGTAGTCACTCAAATTATCTTTCTCAT
The DNA here is from genome assembly GCF_910594005.1 of Cervus elaphus. Taxonomy (NCBI): domain Eukaryota; kingdom Metazoa; phylum Chordata; class Mammalia; order Artiodactyla; family Cervidae; genus Cervus; species Cervus elaphus. The sequence continues at coordinate 11,278,987 of NC_057841.1, read as the reverse complement.
TTATGCATACTGTGTTGCTTAAGTTGTGTCCAACTATTTGCAACACTTTCAACTGTAGCCCACCAGGCTCCTCTGTCAGTGGGATTCTCCAGGCAAGAATATTGGAGTGGGTTGCTGTGCCCTCCTCTGAGGGATCTTCCCAACCCAGGAATTGAATCCATGTCTCTTGTGTCTCCTGCATTGGCAGACGGGTTCTTTATGACTAGCACCACCTGGGAAGTTCTTGTATTTCCTGTGAATTCAAAAAGATCTGAGGCTTGGTTAGATTTGAGACTAAACTTTTAGAATACTTTATAGGTGGTTCTGTGAAATTTCTATTGCTCCTCTATGAAGCACAAAATATCTGACTGTATCCCCTTTAATGATGCTAACACTGATTAACGCTCTAAGATGTCATGGACTGTCAGCTTCTCAACACCATTACACCTAATGATTTAGCATTTCTTTGGAAATTGTTGTCTAGACCCATACATCATCTGTGTATAATATTTATTTAATAGTTTAAATGGAAAACAACTTAAATTTAACCATAGAATGTTGAATAATTGACATTGACAAATTAATTGACATCCCATAATCTAGCGCTATGTAACTTTTAAGGAAAAATGTATATGTATATATAAAATACATAGAAATATTCAACATTTTTTCATATTTTTAAAAAGTCATAGAAGCTTTGAATATAATATAATTTCTTAGAAAATATGATTTTACCTAAATATATATAAATCTGTAACATGAATTTTTATTTTGAAGTTATTTTTCTCCAAAATAATTATTTCTATGGTGCCTATATGTTAATTTATCATTAATTTCCTATTTATCAAGTATCACTTAAAGTGTAAGTAAAAACAAAGTGCTCTTCTCTGAGAATTTGTATAACCTGGTAAGTCTACTATTATATTGCTTTTTATACCATCATAGTGTAGCCTGTTATTCCAATGCTTTCCAAAGTGAGAACAATTTGCCTTCAATTTAATGCTTAATTTAAATAATGCAATGATAACAAAATGGGCTTATATAAAGCTATATTTTCTTAATATCTAGCCACTAAAACTGTTGATCATTTCTCAAATGTTAAATCTCCTTCTCCACAATCGGATCTGCCACTCTGATTAAGCATCGCCGTTTTGATTTCTGCGAGTGGTCAGATGAAGGGTATTCCAGTGGAAAGTACCTCCTTAATTTTGGCTGAAGTATCTTCAAGTCCTCCTCTGATTCCTGGGTTTGTGGTGTGACTTAGAAGGTCCAGGATCTCAAGGCAGCACTGTTACATTCTCTCTCTTGGGCCTGAGCCATCAGGCTTCCAGAGTGGGCACCTCAAGGCACATTCAGTAGTAGACTGATCATCACAGTTTACACATCACCATTACGAGTAGGTTGTTTTTATTAACAGACCACTCCTGGTTCTGACAATGGAAGTACTGAGAAGGGTCACTGAAAACACAGACCTTTTTTGAAGCTAGTGAGGGTCTAAAATAACCTAGGAAAGTGAGACTTAATTTGACTTTACCACAATCCTCTATGAATACTTACTATTAAAAATCAATGCCCTGATCTCCCAGTCTTGAGCTCTTTGGTGCTCCCCGTCCTCCGGATAATTTATTTATGCTAAATTACTTGCACTTGAGGAAAATCTCTTAATATTCAATGTTGGTCAAATGTCAAATGCTAAAGTAGCTAGACATCTATTCACTAAGTGATTCTGGAAAGGAAATGTCATTTACATAGTGAAATTAAATGAGTGCCAAGTAAATAGTGTCACATATTGTTATGATACCTGAATCTCACAGAGTATTGATTTTGCAGTTCGCTGTCACCTACCAGAAGTTAATTATTTTAACTTAGGGTTTACAGAATGCAGAATCTACTACATGAATCCCTCTAGTAAGAGGCAGAAAAAACCACTGTCTGGATTATAATTGTAGTAATTGCTTTCTATAAGAAACTGCTAACTATTGCATGAGACATAATTGTGATTGTATAAATATAATGCCATTTGGTGAGGGTATATGTCTCACTTAAATTTCTTAGTGACTCAAGAAATAAAATCTATTTCTCAAGAAATCGGTCTCTTTAGAATAAAAACAGGAGTTCTTTACTATTTGAGCCAACAGGGAAGTCCAACAAATAATTTAATTACAATATTTGATATAAAATTTATATCTGGCAATAGTGAATAAAGAAAATTTCCCACTGTGTTAAGTGTAGTGAGAAAAATCTGCAATTGTTACTATGGATTAAGAAAAGTTCAAGTCATTGTTATCTATACTTTCCGGCTAAACCCAATTAATGTTATATTAAACCTGATATTTTTAAGGACATAGAACAGAGGAATTGATACCATAAAATAATGAACAAAACAGTTGTCTTTTTAGGTTGAAACTGAAGCAAATCTTGTCCTTTTTTGTGAGAATAAATAGTAACTTTGGGGTTTCTGCAGTCTCTTCCTTATTTGAAAGCATAGTAATGTGTCCCCTAGAACAGGCTTCCCTAGGACGGGCTCAGTGGTAAAGAACCGCCTCCCAGTGCAGGAGACCTGGGTTCAGTCCCTGGATCAGGAAGATCCCCTGGAGAAAGGAACGGCAACCCACTCCAATATTCTTGCCTGGAGAATCCCATGGACAGAGGAGCCTGGCAGGCTATAGTCCATAGTGTTGCAAAAGAGTTGGACACGACTCAGCAACTAAACACGAAGGACTTGGGTCACACAGGAAGAGTTGCCATGCAGGACCTCACTCGTGGATAGGTTAATTCAGTCTGAAGAGGATCTTCTTGGCCTTGGCAGGAAAGAAAATGTTTCTCCTGGAGACAGTCTAAGTCAGTGTCCTGACCGTGACTGTCAGGCTAGCAAAATCAGTGTTTTAACTGTTGAACTTTTCAAATAACTCAGCCTGCCATGTTTCCATGCTACCCAGAAAACTGATTTTTGTTTCCATTCTAAGTTTTTCCAGGGTGAGAGACTACCCTTGATGAGAGGGCATGCTTGTATAAACAGTTTAACACTCCTGTATCTACAAAGACTTAAGCTGATTGGCGTGACGGTTTTTTCCCCAGTAGTCTTTGTGAGTGAGGGCACCGTGTCTAAGTCCAAGAGCTCACCCTTAGCCTGACCCTTCCCCTTGGGCAGGTTAACCATCAGATGTCAGAGTCTAGAGAGCAAACATGCAGTCTGTGGATGTGGTCATCCAGGCCTGGTAGTAACTGTTAGGGTGGCCAGCTTCCTAGATCAGAGCTTTCCAACTGATGGGGGTGGGCGGGGTGCAACTTGTGTTGCAACAAGTCGATGCCTCGGCTGTTAACAGCAACCAGAGCAGCCAGAGCTTTGGATGGTGAGCAGACTTCTCCATCCTCTTAGGTGTTGTGTATACTCTCTCTCTTTCTTTTTTCATTTTAATTTTCTTTAACTGTTTATTTCATATCAGAGTATAGCTGATTAACAATGTTGAGCTAGCTTCCGGTGGACAGAGAAGGGACTCAGTCATACACACACATGTATCCATTCTCTCCAAGCTCCCCTCCCATCCCGGCCGCCACGTAACATTGAGCAGAGTTCCCTGTGCTTACAGCAGGGCCTTGTTGCTGACCCATTTTCAATACACCAGGGTGTGAATGTCAGCGCCAAACTGCCCAACTACGCCTTCTCCCCAGCAACCATAAATTTGTTCTCTAAGTGTGCGGGTCTCCTGTTTTCTAAATAATTTCATTCATAACATTTCTTTTCAGATTCCCCATATAAGGGATGTCATACACATATCTTTTCTTTTTATCAAGTTAAGACATGTAGTTGTTTGACAAAAACTTTTCAAAAATATATACTTACAAGTCAGATCACATTATAATAGTTAACTAATGTGGCATTAGTGAACAAAATACAGTCAGCAAAAACAAGACCAGGAGCTGACTGTGGCTCAGATCATGAACTCCTATTGCAAAATTCAGACTTAAATTGAAGAAAGTAGGGAAAACCATTAGACCATCCAGGTAAGACCTAAATCAAATCCCTTACAATTATACTGTGGAAGTGACAAATAGATTCAAGGGATTAGATCTGATAGACAGAGTGCCTGAAAAACTGTGGACAGAGGTTTGTGACATTGTACAGGAGGCAGGGATCAAGACCATCCCCGAGAAAAAGAAATGCAAAAAGGCAAAAGTGTTGTCTGACAAGGCCTTACAAATAGCCAAGAAAAGAAGAGACGCTAAAGGCAAAGGAGAAAAGGAAAGATATACCCATTTGAATGCTGAGTTCCAAAGAATAGCAAGGAGAGATAAGAAAGCCTTCCTCAGTGATCAGTGCAAAGAAATAGAAGAAAACAATAGAATGGGAAAGACTAGAGATCTCGTCAAGAAAATTAGAGATACCAAGGGAACATTTCATGCAAAGATGGGCACAATAAAGGACAGAAATGGTATGGACCTAACAGAAGAAGAAGATATTTAGAAGAAGTCACAAGAATACACAGAAGAACTGTACAAAAAAGATCTTCAAGACCCAGATAACCGCAATGGTGTGATCACTCACCTAGAGCCAGACATCCTGGAATGTGAAGTCAAGTGGGCCTTAGGAAGCATCACTACAAACAAAACTAGTGGTGGTGACGGAATTCCAGTTGAGCTATTTCAAATCCTAAAGGGTGATGCTGTGAAAGTGCTGCACTCAATATGCCAGCAAATTTGGAAAAGTCAGCAGTGGCCACAGGACTGGAAAAGGTCAGTTTTCATTCCAATCCCAAAGAAAGGCAATCCCAAAGAATGTTCAAACTACCCCACGATTGCACTCATCTCAAACACTAGCAAAGTAATGCTCAAAATTCTCCAAGCCAGGCTTCAACAGTATGTGAACCATGAACTTCCAGATGTTAAATCTGGATTTAGAAAAGGTAGAGGAACCAGAGATCAAATTGCCAACACCCACTGGATCATCAAAAAAAAACAAGAGAGTTCCAGAAAAACATCTATTTCTGCTTTATTGACTATGCCAAAGCCTTTGATTGTGTGGACCGCAAAAACTGTGGAAGATTCTTCAAGATATGGGAATATCAGACCTCCTGACCTCCCTCCTGAGAAATATATATGCAGGTTAGCAACAGTTAGAACTGGACATGGAACTACAGACTAGTTCCAAATTGGAAAAGGAGTACATCAAGGCTGTATATTGTCACCCTGCTTATTTAACTTATATGCAGAGTACATCATGCAAAATGCCAGGCTGGATGAAGCACAAGCTGGATGAAGCACAAGCTGGAATCACGATTGTCGAGAGAAATATCAATAACTTCAGATGCACAGATGGCACCACTCTTACGGCAGAAAGCGAAGAAGAACTAAAGAGCCTCTTGATGAAAGTGAAAGAGGAGAGTGAAAAAACTGACTTAAGGCTCAACATTCAGAAAACTAAGATCATGGTATCCAGTCCTATCACTTCACGGCAAATAGATGGGGAAACAGTGGAAACAGTGAGAGACTTTATTTTCTTGGGCTCCAAAATCACTGCACATGGTGACTGCAGCCATTAAAAAGCAGAGACATCACTTTGCCAACAAAGGTCCGTCTAGTCAAGGTTTTTCCAGGGGTCATGTATGGATGTAAGAGTTGGACTATAAAGAAAGCTGAGCACTGAAGAATTGATGCTTTTGAACTGTGGTGTTGGCGAAGACTCTTGAGAGTCCCTTGGACTGCAAGGAGATCCAACCAGTCCATCCTAAAGGAGATCAGTCCTGGGTGTTCACTGGAAGGACTGATGCTGAAGCTGAAACTCCAATACTTTGGCCACCTGATGCGAAGAGCTGACTCATTGGAAAAGACCCTGATGCTGGGAGGGATTGAAGGCAGGAGGAGAAGGGGACGGCAGATGGTGAAATGGTTGGATGACCGTACGAACTCAATGGACATGAGTTTCAGCCAGCTCTGGGAGATGGTGAAAGACAGAGAATCCTGGTGACCACTTTCCATAGGATTGCAACTTTTCGGACATGACTGAGCGACTGAGATGAACTGAACTGAATGTGACCATAATCATTCTTAGTATTATTTCAAAATTGCAAATATGTATAATATTAGTAAGTGACACTAAGATAACTTCACCCAATTAAGAAATGTAACATCACATATTTGAAACCCTTCTTATACTCCTTTTCCATCTCACTGCCCTCCTAAATGTATCTTTATTACTAAACAGCATCCTGTATTTATTTTTCATTCCTGTGTGTGCTTTTAAACTGTTGTAACATATAGGTACATTTATAGCCATTTAATATTGTTCTGTATATTTTAATACTTTATACAAATGTTATTAAATCATTCAGAAACCTGTTTTAATTTTTCTTACCATTATGGTTCTGTTATTTATTCATGTTGATCATAAATGCTTTTATTAACTGATTTCACTTGCATAGCATTGCATGGCTTGCATGTAAAATTTGTTCATTGTTCTATGATCCTTTTACTGGGTAGCAGTGTTTTGTTTTAAACTATGTTGCAGCAAAAGCTTTTGTACATACTTCAGTATATACATATTGCATTTATATTACCTACTTTTGTCTGTGCTGGGTCTTCGTTGGTGCACGATGCTTTCTCCAGTTGCAGAGGGTGGGGCTCCTCTCCAGTGGTGATGATGGGCTTCTCATTGCAGTGGCTTTTCTTGCTGTGGGGCTTGGGCGCTAGCGTGTGCTGGCATTAGTAGTTGTGGCACAGGGGCTTGGGAGCTGTGTTACACAGGGTTAGTTCCTCTTCGTCTTGTGGAATGTTCCCTGAGCAGAGATTCAACCCATGTCTTCTGCATTGGCAGGTAGATGCTTCACCAGTGGACCTCTGGGGAAGTCCATACTTGCATATTTTGCATGTATTTTAATATATATATGGAAAATGGAATCTTCTGGCATATTCACCTCTAGACTTACTTGTTCAGTCTCTAAGTCACGTCTGACTCCCTGCAACCCCGTGGACTACATATAGCACGCCAGACTTCCCTGTCTTTCACTATCACCAAACTTACTAAATGTAGCCTAGAGATATGTTAGAGGGATTCTAGCAGTTAATTCTTCCTCTAAATGTGTTTGAATGTCCCCATTTCCCTCTGTGTTGTCAGTACTATTATAACTGTTTAGATATTTGCTAATCAGGTATACTATATAATCTTATTTTAATTTGTTTATTTTGATTGCTAGTGAGGTAGAATACATATTCATATGACTAATGTGTAGTAAGATTTCCTATTCTGGAATTTTTCTTTTTGCTCTTTTCCTTTTCAAGGTTTTGGGATAAACTTTTCTCTTATGAACTTATGGACATCATAGAAGTGTTTTGAACATGAATTTGTTGTCATGCAAATGTGTGAATGGAGTGGGTTTCCATTTCCTTCTTCAGCAGAGTCTTACCGACCAGGGGATCAAACCTGCATCTCCTGTATTGGCAGGCAGGTTCTTTACTGCTGAGCCAGCAGGGACTCCCAATATATCAATATAGTTGCCTATAAATTATGTGTAGATACATTAGATACATATTTATAGACAAGAAAATGTAGATAGATATGTTGAAGCTAGAGTTGAATGATCTTTTTGACTTTTAGCTGAGTAATATATTAGCTGGAAGATATCAAGAAATAGTGCCCAAATAGGAAAAATTAATCTGCATAGTATGAAATGATGCTGAGAGGTTCATTTTTAGTTCATTGGGGTGTTCATTTTAGTTAATAAGCCTATTTAGATCCACCTGGTTAGGTTAGCTGAAACTGAAAAGAAATCTTCAAATACATCAGGCATGGTCTTTAAATAAGATAAGATACAAAGATCTATAAATAGGTTGGAAAGTAGTGTTAATGCTGAGTCTAGCGCTATGAATAAGAAATGTTAAGTGTCAGCTCAACCTTTATAGATGCTTTGCTATGTTGCTTTTTGTATATATATATAACAACACAGAAGAGTTTCCAATTAAATTATGTTGGTTTTATTAAGAAATGAATTGATTATGTATTCATTAATTTATAAACATTGAAATATAATAAGAATGAGGTCTCTGCAAAATTGCACAGCCAATAATGATAACGGACAGATATTTTGCATTTAAACAACTAAGTGATGCTTTTTAAATGGTGAGAAAAGTGGGCTCAGTGGAGCAATTACTTAGATACTAACCTTTTTTTATAACAAAGTGGTTCGAGAAAATAGGCAATAACTCAGTGTTCAAATACATTTTAAAAGTTTTTTTTAACTACAGACACTTTTGAAATTGCAGCCATCCAGCAGCATAATATCTAATTTTACACAGTTGCTAAAGATAAATGATTTTTCCTGATCAAATTATATGAGGATGAATAATTTTATACTATATAATTGGTGAGCTGGATAATTCAATAAGTCCATTTGCTATGGTTGACTTCTTTTCACAAGTAGAACGTCTGTAATGAGGAAGGCAGTTTTGTCAAAACAGCTGCCAAATAGCAATAGCATTAAAAAATTAATCAGTAAATTAATTAAACATTCTCTGGATGTAAAACATGCTATGTACTGGAAAATGTAAGTGGTTTGGCAACCTTTGTAATGCTTTCATCAAATGATTGTAGGAAACAATAAAAATAGGACACCTTTTTTTTGCAAATACAAGCTGCTTTATAAGGAGACCATTCTACTGAAAAGATTTTATCTTCAGCAAATGAAAGATTTTTCTATTAATTTTTATGAGAAGTATCAAAATGCTAAAATCATATTTTCAATAAGTTACTATGAATTGAATTATTAAGAATATGTTGTCCAAGGCACCTAGTCCCCATTTCCTATTTTACTTTCTCACTTTCACATACTCTAAGAAGTTTTTCCAAAATATACCCAAGAAATACACTCATCATAGCAATTACTCTGACTTTGTTTTTGTTGTTCAGTTGCTAAGTTGTGCCTGACTCTTTGCAACCCCATGGACTGCAGCACACCACACTCCTCTGTCTTGCACTATCTCCAGGACTTCCCTCAGATTCATGTCCGTTGAGTCGGTGATGCTATCTAACCAAAGTGATGTCTCTGCTTTTTAACATGTACTTAGGTTTGCCGTAGCTTTCCTTCACAGGGAGAATAAATGTAATTACCTATGTGTGTGTGTATATATATGTTTGTTAGATAATTAGCAGATACTGATTCATATTTCCCCATGATCCTCATAGATTGCATACTTGTCCTCTTTTTTAATATCCTGCATTTTATTTCCTTATGTTTTAAAGGATCCTTTTCAGAGCATCCTTTGTAATTACGTGATCTGCATGTTTTGTAAATATCTAATTTTTTCCCATTAGTTTTGAGGATTTTTGTTTCAAATGCATTAAACATGTTAATTCTAAATTTGGAGATGAGGGCAGTGACTGTCTTTTGGCCAAATAAGTTTTATTCATTGGAGCCTTCTTTTTTTTTTTTCAAGCCCCACTGCATGCTAGGCATATATGAAAATTCTAGCTCATAATTCTCTGCTGTAGGGAATACCCTAGGTAGAATTACCTGTTTGGTACATTAACATACTTTCAGTCAAATTTCCCCCTTGCCTGATCTTTGCGGGAGCGGTTGGGTTTGGGTTTGTTCTTGAGACTTACTTTGATCAACAGGATGTTAACAGACATGATTACAGGAGGAGGTTTGAAATGTACTAGAATGTTTGTGATTCTGCCATTCAGTGAAAAGAGCTTCCTCTTGCAAGTATCTCGGGCCCTACACTATGTTGAACTAAGTGTACCTGGACAGAGGGGCCGAGTCTAGCTGGATGTTCAGGGGACCCAGCTCTCCACAGGGTAGAGGTTCCTAGGAAGACTGCACAGAGGAAGAAATGGTAAATGAGCAGTATTTCTCAAGGCTTCCACCCATCAACCTCTTTCTGCCACTGTCTTCTCCAGTCACCTCCCTCTCAGCTGAAGTAAGCCCTCTTGTACTTTTAATCCTCCAATGATTTTGCTTCCATTTTAACTTCATATAATTACAGTAATGCACTATGTTTACTTTTGTGTTTGTCCTCTTTTGCTCAATGATATGTTTTTGACATGTATCCATGATCTTGCCCAAATATCTTTTCAAGTATAATGCCTTAACTCTAAAATATATATAGGAGAATAACCTTGTATATTATAGGAATATATTAATATTGATTAATACTAGTATTGTTTAATTAGATATTGATAATATTTTATAGTAAGATTAATTGCAATTCTCAGGGAGGTGGAGAGAAAAAAAATAACAAAGAATATTGAGACTGGGACAGGATGCCCAGTTATCTTTCTGACTCTGTATCCACGTAGGCACATGATTATGGGCCACTGTATTATGAAGTCTCAGTTATTATTTTCAATTTGCTTTTTTGTATTCTAATTCAGCTCATAAGATTAGATGAAGTCTCAAGTTAACTGAGCTATAAATATTTTATGATTCTTTATCTCTGTGGTTCTAGGATCTTTAAACCTAACTGAATCTTGCTCAATTTGCATTCTTATATATCTACCCTATGTGACTTGTAAATTAGCAAGCAAATTGAGAGGCTTACCTTATGATTAATTATACTTATAATGACAACTGGTTAAATCACAAGGTTTTGACTATCACCTCAAAGGAAAGAACACACATTCTAGTAAATGCTAAGGCATCACTTGTGAGCTCCACAAGGGAAGATAAGGGCTTGCTTCTTTTGTCTTAGATTTGCTTTGATCTCTTTCTCTCTACTTTTCCTTTCTAACTCCTGGTCCTTTCCCCCTTATGCAGTGAGCATTTACTGCTCCTGTTAGTCCTTTAATGGACCGGAACCTGGTGGTCTAGAGTCGACCATAACAAAGTAAGAGAGAGAAAGAGGCTGATATCCCCTGAATTAGCCAGAGAGAGAGAGAGAGAGAGAGAATATATACTGTCTTACAAGGTGGTTATTCTCAGCAAAGATAAAGATTAAAATTCCAGACTTACAAAACATAAGATGACCCCTATCAAAGAGAGAGTTGCAAACAATCACCTTTTCATAAGAAGGAAGAGGGTACTTATCACTGTAATGAGAAATGCCTGGATTCCTCAGCCCCGGGAAAGGCATGCCTCTCCTCTTAATTCCTGAATATTCAGGAATCAATAAGGGCCAGAGGGTTCCTGACAGATCCAAACAGCACACAAAAAGCCTCTTGTTAAATGCTTCCTGACACTCCTGTCCCAGATGGCAAGCCCCCACTCCCGCAGGTGGGGATAGTAATGAGGCAACACATCATGGATCACTGTAGAGTGATGGAAACAGATAAATAAGCAAAGAACCCCAGGTGCTATGATAAAACTCTAAATTAATGAGTCATTTTTGACTCTGCTTTAAATCTGTTTACTTTTCAGGATCCTAAAAATGATAAACCATTGAAATCTTTTTTTTTTAAATAGCAATCAAACACACTAAAATGTATTAAGCATCTACTACATACCAGAGACCATCCCGACATTGAATGTGATAGTTGATAAGTTATAAGGAAATAGTTACTCTCCTCCCTGCCTCTCATCTCCATCAAAAGGGTATATTGCTCTTAAACACTGATTTTTGGCTTGGCTGTGTGGCTGCCATTGTTCAATGAAGTGTAGTCAGAAATGACCTTGAGCCACTTTCAAGTCTTAATGGGCACCTCCATTTCCATTCACACCGTTGGAAGTTTCTGACCTCTGCGAAGACAAACATGTACTATCCAGGTAGCCATTGCCCCTTTAGCCAGGGCCACAGAGTGAGGTGGGCAGAGCAGAGATGCTCCAGCCTCCTGCAAACTCACAACGTGAAAGAAAGATGCCCAGTGCAACTCAGATCAGCATGAGAAGAGATGTTGGCCTGATTCTGCATTGATTGTTCATCGGGAAAGGTGACACACAGATGTACATTGCCCCTGTATTCAGAGTGAACATTCTGATTTTGCATATAATGTGGGAGAGATTATTTCCCTAGAGGCACACAGGAGTCAACACCTGAGCTGAATCTAAAGGAATAAAAGTAGCCAGACGGGGAAGAACAGCTTGGGGAGAATTGAATTGAGTAGGGTTACAAAAAATTTCGTAACACAGGGACCAGCATCTGTAAAACAGTATGACAAATAGTCTATTTCTTGGGAATTTCCAGCTCTTCAGGAATTCTTGTCTGAGACAAAAATTAGCAAGGGATAAGCCTAGGGATAAAGATAGTGAGCGCAGAGATGAAAGATCTTCTAGTTCTCCCATCACTGAGGTTCAGCCATCATCAACATCTTTTCATGTCTGTTCGTCCCCTCATGTTTCTTTTCATAAGATGTTTTAAAGAAAATCACATACAGGGGGACATGTTACCTTTCATGCTATATTATGGGTTTACTCATGGAAATTAAGAGGCAGTCTAATGACACTTCTGGAACTGAAATTTTGGGACTAGGAATATGATAGTGGGGGTATTTATAACCCCTCAATACTAAAATGGGTTTTTGAAAAAGTTTACTGGTACAAAATTAATTTGACTTGATCAAACTTTTAGTACACTCAAGTAATTGTTCAGTTTAATTAAATATGCAATTTTGACTCCTGATTTCATTTTCTGTGATTGGTTTATAGTTTAATATAAATGGCACACAAAATGTTCCCATAAGCATAATCTAAGTCACAGGACTTTGCTTTTGCCTCATTGTATTCTGCATAGAGGGATTGCTGTTGTTAGCACAAAATTATTCCCAAAATGTTTAGGGATATCTACATAGTGGCAATTTTTGGGATGAGGTGTCCAAAATTTTCATCAGAAAAGATTTTTAAAAGTGCTTCATTTCCAATTATTTTTGTTTCTATTTAATCTCTTCCTCACATTTACTCTAGTACACTTATGCCAACATGACTAACAACATACAACATAAAGTTAAAAATTCCATGTTATTTGTAGCCAACATGTACCTTTCCTGCTGTTTTTCTAGACAAAAATTCCCTGAATTTAGACACTTTGAATTGTTCAGAGATGTATAAATGATGATGAAATAAACATGCATAGGAGAAAGCTTCCTTCAGTGAGGACTTTACTACTCATTATGTTTATGAATAAAATAGAAAAGCTATTTCACTATTTATGGCAGTACAACCTTCATCCCACTGTACTAGGTGATATATATCTTTAATTATTAGACTGCAATTGAAATGAGACTGCAATTTTAGGTAATTAGGCATAATTTGAGGTTGTCATGGATGGTGGTTATAATTCAAGAAATAGGGGCCAGAAGGTTTCCCTTGGTGGGAACATTCTATAGGACAGTAAAAGCAAATGATTGACATGAATGCACTTGCATGTATACACATGACTTTAATTTTTTTTTTTTCTGTTTCAAACCAATGTTAGACTAAGAAAACTTGTAAAAACCATATAGGAAGTTATCTTGCATAATTCATCTTATTCCCTAAAGTCAGTTTTTTGTATAACCACAGTCCAAGTATCAAGAAAAGAACTTCAACATTGGTACGTGTTCATTATTATAGTACAGATTTTTTTTTCTTGTTTTGCCATTGTTTTCCAATTTTTTTTTTATCCAAGGAGCACAGGAGTATCTTTGAAGGTGCCCTATTGTACATGATTTCCTGTTGGTCTTCTCTAACTTGTAACCATTCTTCTGTCTTGTCTTTTCATGAGCTTGACACTTGAAGATATTCATTTTGTAGACTGTCTTTCAATTATGGTTTGTCCAACATCTTTTCAGGGTTATAGTAAGTTATGATTTTTGCAAGAATACCATAGAAATGATTTGTTCCTCATTGGATCATATCATGGAGTTAATGATGTGCATGTATCTTACTGGTGATTTAACTGGTGTATGCACGTTAATGATATGCATACATCTTACTGGTGGTTTAGCCAAATGAAACTGGGTTTCCTCCCAATAAAATTACTGTATTTCTCTCCATAGATGATATGTATTAATATCTTTGATACTATTAAACTCCTTTCTGTCTATTAACTTGCCAAAAATTTTAGCATCCGTTGATGCCCATTGTCTGGAACATGTAATATTACAGTGGTATTCTGACCTGTTGGTGAATTTCTATTTCCTGTTGCAGTTGTTCAGTTGCTAAGTCATTTCCCACTCTTTGTGACCCCATGGATTATAGCACGCCAGGCTCCCCTGTCCTTCACTCTCTCCCACATGAGTTTGCTCAAACTTATGTCCATTAAGTCAGTGATGCCATCCAGCCACCTCATCCTCTGTTGCCCGCTTCTCCTCCTGCCCTCACTTTTTCCCAGCATCAGGATTGTTGTTGTTCAGTCACTAAGTCATGTACAACTCTCTGTGACCCCATGGACTGTAGCCCACCAGGCTTTCCTGTCCACGGGATTGTCCAGGCAGGAATGCTGGAGTGGGTAGCCATTCCCTTCTCCAGGGGATCTTCCCGACCTGGGGATCAAACCTGCACCTCTGCATTGCAGGCGGATTCTTTACCATATGAGCCGCCAGGGAAGCCCCTTTCTACTTCCTATTTCTATTAATTAGAATTCTATTTTAAGGAAGAGCTATCTCTTGTTAATTTCTCTGGACTCATGGATATTTAGCAGTTTATTTCCTTAAATTGTTTCAACTCTGGCCACTAGGACCTCCTTCAGTTTGGCCATTGTATTCTTTTAACAAGCCCTTTCCCTGTCCCACCCCCTCTTTTGTTTAATGTTCTCTTCCCTGGCAGCTCAGATGGTAAAGCATCTGCCTACAATGCGGGAGACCCGGGGTCAACCCCTGGGTCAGAAAGATCTCCTGGAGAAGGAAATGGCAACCCACTCCAGTGTTCTTGCCTGGAAAATCCCATGGACGGTGGAACCTGGTAGGCTACAGTCCATGGGGTTGCAAAGAGTTGGACACGACTGAGCAACTTCACTTCACTATGTTTTAACACCACAAAATGATGTTGCAGGCTCATCTTGGACTTTCCCTTCTCCTGCCCTGGAATCAGCCACTTCTCCAAAGAGCCCTGGTTCCTTTTAATGTGAATACTGTTTAGAGGGCAACATGTGTGTGGGAGATTATGGTTGTTACCTATACCATCATTGATTCTGGTCCTCTCAGAAGACAGAACTAGGAAATATGTGTATGTCTATTAACTCACAAATAGATATATCTGTAGTTCTTAATGTACATATATTTAAAATGAGGTATTTATGTATAATTTTCATATGCCTGCATACATATTAATTTTATTTATATTTATCCCTTTCCTGGAAATCTTATAATATCTAAAAATAAAGTTTTGAGGGAACATGTTATGTCCCTTTGTTTTGTCATCTGATATGTCTGGGGTGGTACTTAGCATATTTCAGAGGAATTAGAGTGTTTTTTTCTGCTCAGCATTCTCTCCAAATATGCTATGCCCCACCCCCAGTAAATTATGCCTCTGTGGGCCTACCAATCCTAATGCATTTATGAGGCTTCTCCAGAGAAACAGAACTGGTAGGGATAATATGATCGAATATAAATTTATATATGAAGAGAGAGAGGAGGAGAAAGGGACATGGAGGGAGGGAGAGGTGAGAGATTTCAGGGAATTGGCTCACATGATTATAGAGTCTGCTAAGTCCAGAATCTGCAGAGTGAGCAGGCTGGAGACCCAGGAAAGAGGTTATGTCACAACTTGAGTCTGAAAGTGATCTGCTGGCAGGATTCCCTTTCTCAGACGCCTCAGTCTTTTTCATCTCAAGATCTTCAACTGATTGGAAGAGACCCACTCGTATTATGGTGGTAATCTCCTTCACTCAAAATATACTGATCTAAATGTTAATCTCATTTGAAAATAGTTTTGCCAGGAGCATTCAGGCATGTTTGACCAAATATCTGGGTACTATGGCCCACTCAAGTTGATGTGTAAAATCAGTCATCATAACACCTGCTTTTTTCCACTGTCTCACAAAGGAGGACGTAGGACTTGTCCTAGTTGCATGTAGGGTTTCATTTGGTGGAGTGAATGGCTCTGGTAGTAGGCATGTTACTCACATATGGTCTGTCAGAACTCTTCAATGGGATGGATATTTGGACAATGAGAGGAAGAGTCGAGCTTACACACTCACTGTGGAAATGTCAGGCTGGGCTCCCCACCTCACAGAAAGATGTGCAGAAGTATGTGCAAAGTTCTCTTTACGTGAAGGAGTAATCTCTGAAGACATGAGTGTCTCTGGACTCCTCAGACGTGTCTCGGTAAACTTAAACATTTTTCTTATGTTTATTTGAACTAGGTATCTGTGACTTGAAATATTGATATGCTGCTGCTGCTGCGGCTAAGTCGCTTCAGTTGTGTCCGACTCTGTGCGATCCTTTAGATGGCAGTCCACTGGGCTCCCCCATCCCTGGAATTCTCCAGGCAAGAACGCTGGAGTGGGTTGCCACTTCCCTCTCCAATGCATGCATGCGACCCCATAGATGGCAGCCCACCAGGCTCCTCCGTCCCTGGGATTCTCCAGGCAAGAATACTGTAGTGGGTTGCCATTCCCTTCTCCAGGAAATATTGATATAGAAACTGATATTAGGGTATATCTTATATTGCAAGTGATAGGGAACACAATATTGGCTTTCCTGTGCTAAGGCAAAGCACCTTCTCTCCCAGCAAGGACGCTGTCTATCCTTGTCATGGGCAGTGAAACAGTTATCAGTTCATCTCCTGCTGTGTTTTGGAACTCAGATCATGAGTGGACTGGAAGCTGGAGCCTTAGGAGCAAGTATAGAAAAAAAAAAAAACAGTGTTGTAGCATGTTAAATATGGAGTTATTGCTTATGCTGTGTACATTAGCAAAAAAGCTTCCGTTTAAGCTTGACTCTTGGAGAGAGCCAAGTCCTAGGATATTGTTTTCCTGAGAGGGAATAAATCTCCTTAGACCAGCAGTTGGAGAGCTTTTGACGACTGTGCACCTTGTGAAATCACAAGAGTGAAATTCAGCAAGTAAAAGGAAGGGAGGAACAAGAGATGAGGTCAGATGAACAGAGAGGAAACCCCAGAGGAGGGCAGCAGGAAGCCTAGCCTGTTCTGTATTCTCCACCTGATTGGATGATGAACAGTCACATTTTAAAGGGTCCTCCCCTGGGATGAACAGGGTGCAGAGAGCCCGGCATTATTGTACTTACACTACAATCAGTATTGCCTTACTATCTCAGTGGATGTTCTTCACACGACTTTTGAGACTTGGAGATCAAGCCTGAGTATGGATGCTGAAGCACAGAGCACTCTGCCTGTGGCTAAGAGACAAAAATGTTAATATTGGGAACCAGATGTGTGGGCCGAACATTACTGGACAAGATACATAGCGTTGCTTCATAATCATAGCTTCCCTAAGATGTCCTATGAGATATTATCTGATACTTAAAGATTTTTATTTCTTTCTCCATTTCTTTACTGTCTTCACAGTTTTTACATATTTCTATATGACTTTGTACCTTTTTAACTTGTAAATTCAACTGTAGCTCCTTCTGAAATTGACTTTGAATTGCAGTGTTTCAGTTGTAATACTCTGTAAAATTTTTATAATTATTGTTGATGTGCAGTTGGTTTATGGACTTCCCAGGAGGCGCAGTGGTAAAGAATCTACTTGCTAATGCAGGAGACACAGGAGACCCAGGTTCCATCCCTGGATCAGGAAGATCTCCTGGAGTAGGACATGGCAACCCACTCCAGTATTATTGCCTGGAAAACCACTTGGACAGAGGAGCCTGGCGGGCCATAGTTCATGGGTTTGCAAAGAGTCAGACATGGCTGAGTGCTTGAGCACACAGCGCAGAGCTGGTTTACAGTGTTGTTAAATTGTGCAGGGCAGTGACTCAGGTTCATGGGTTATATAGACTGAAGGTCCTTTTCCATTATGGTTTGTTGTAAGATATTTACTATAATTCCCTATGCTGTATAGTAGATCCTTGTTGCTTATGTACAATAGTTTGTATGGGACTAACAGATTCACATGATCTGTTAATAGTTTATTTTGATCCTTTCTATCATTTCTGCTGAAAATTTTGGGGAATGTACTTTCCTTTGAATCATTGTTCCAATTCAATCCTGTATTTTCTTTCATAATAATACATACATTACATATGTATGTGACTGTGTGTGTGTGTGTATATATATATATATGTATATATATATATATATATGTAATTTGCTTTTTTAAGCCACCACACTGCAGAAAAATTAGGCCACTTGGACTGCTAGTTTGGTGTCTGTGTCTATGTACAGATTGTCACATTTCACAGTATAATTTGTTAGCAACAGGTAGCTGAATGAGTCAAGGAAATATATAATAGATTCATATTCTGATAATCACAGAGAATATTGAAATAATCATCAAAATGCATAATCAAGAGCTAACTTTCAAGTACTTTCTATTCTTTGAAGATCATCCATGAAGCACTCTCTTCTGATAATCCAAGTGTAACTCTCATATTTATGTTCTCTCTGGTTCTAAACATGGAAGAGCACAGAAAGTGAATTTGAAGTTAAAGTCACAGAACACATGAAATTATTACCATTAAGTATTAAGACTTAAGAATTACCTCTTGCCTTTATAACTATTGCTAAATAATACAATTGTGAATAATATGTATATCTGTACTTATTCCTATACTCCCATTGCCTAATTCTTTTTTCTATGACTTTGAACAACACAACTATCCAAAGGCATGACCATCAAAAACTCAGATGTGCCACTTTCTCAGGTTATTAAAGATGCATAAGTGGGTATAAATGAAAATGCTGCTCAGATTCATCCTGACATCTAATATTTAAAGTATAGGTATAGAATAAGTCAAATTTCTCTATTTGAGCATTCCCAGCTCTATATCTTTGTGTGTTTTTTCAGTAGATTCAGACAGATATTTCCATGATAATCATGCAAGTCAGTCAAAGCATAAATTCTAACACAGTGTTTCTAAACCCTAACCATTGTTTTATAACTATAAAACCTAATTTTTAAGAGAGCATATATATAGAAAATGTGAATGTATAACTTTTTACATTATAATATTTGGTATGTTAATTTTGGTACATTAATATATTTAAGTATATTAATATTAGATGGACAATATGTATGTCATTGTATGATGTTTTCAGTGTCTGAGGTCATATAATTCACTATTTCCCTTTTCTTCTGGTTGAGATAAAACATACATTCATCAGATCTTTCCTAATTGGGAACTACCCTGAAACTCTAGTTTTATAGAATAATAATAGTTTGCTACTCACAAAAGAGATTCTATTATCTATGAAGTTTAGGAAATTTTAAATAAACAAAAATTAGAGAATAGAACATTAAACTTTATCTCATTTATTTTACCACAGTACCTTTTCTAATAGAACAACCTGAGGACCCTAGTGTTATGAAACATTGCATTACATCAACATCTATATTTTCCAAACAAATAGAATTGATCTTGATTCTACAGTTCAGTTCAGTCCCTCAGTTGAGTCCTACTCTTTGCAAACCCATGGACCACAGCACGCCAGGCCTCCCTGTCCATCAACAACTCCCGGAGCTTGCTCACACTCATGTCCCTCGAGTCGGTGATGTCATCCAGCCATCTCATCCTCTATCGTCCCCTTCTCCTCCTGCCTTCAATCTTTACCAGCATTTGGGACTTTTCCAATGAGTCATTTCTTCGCATCAGGTGGCTAAAGTATTGGAGTTTCAACTTCAGCATCAGTCCTTCCAGTGAACACCCAGGACTGATCTCCTTTAGGATGGACTGGTTGGATCTCCTTGCAGTCCAAGGGACTCTCAAGAGTCTTCTCCAACACCACAGTTGAAAAGCATCAATTCTTTGGCATTCAGTTTCCTTTATAGTTCAACTCTCACATGACCACTGGAAAAACCATAGCCTTGACCAGACGGACCTTTGTTGGCAAAGTAATGTCTCTGCTTTTGAATATGCTGTCTAGGTTGGTCATAGCTTTTCTTCCAAGGAGTAAGTGTCTTTTAATTTCATGGCTGCAGTCACCATCTGCAGTGATTTTGGAGCCCAAGAAAATAAAGTCTGTCACTGTTGCCATTGTTTTCCCATCTATTTGCCATAAGTGATGACATTGGATACCATGATCTTCATTTTTTGAATGTTGGATTTTAAGCCAGGTTTTTCACTTTCCTCATTTACTTTCATCAAGAGGCTCTTTAGTTCTTCTTCACTTTCTGCCATAAGGGTGGTGTCATCTGTGTATCTGAGGTTGTTCATATTTCTCCCAGCAATCTTGATTCCAGCTTGTGCATCATTCATCCCAGCATATTGCATGATGTAGTCTGCCTATATGTTAAATAAGCAGGGTGACAATATATAGCCTTGATGCACTCCTTTCCCAATTTGCAACCAGTCCATTGTTCCATGTCCAGTTCTAACTGTTGCTTCTTGACCTGCATACAGATCTCTCAGGAGGCAGGTCAGGTGGTCTGATATTCCCATCTCTTGAAGAATTTTTCACAGTTTGTTGTGATCCACAGAGTAAAAGGCTTTGGCATAGTCAATAAAGCAGAAGTAGATGTTTTTCTGAAACTCTCTTCCTTTTTTGATGGTCCAATGGATGTTGGCAGTTTGAGTTCTGGTTCCTCTGCCTTTTCTAAATCCAGCTTGAACATCTGGAAGTTCATGGTTCACATCTGTTGAAGCCTTGCTTGAAGGATTTTGAGCATTACCTTACTAACATGTGAGATGAGTGCAGTTGTGGATAGTTTGAGCATTCTTTGGCATTGCCTTTCTTTAGGATTGGAATGAAAACTGACCTTTTCCAGTCCTGTGGCCACTGCTGTGTTTTCCAAACTTGTTGGCATATTGAGTGCAGCACTTTCACAGCATCGTGTTTAGTACTGGAAATAGCTCAGTTGTAATTCCATCACTTGATTCTACAGCCTGAGCTAAAATTGCTGTGTTAAGTTTAATAAAATTATTTTCAAATTTGGAATACATTTAAATGAAATATACTCTAATTATTAACATTAAAAGGTTTATTATACACAAAGAGAAGCACATGATTTTCTTCCTCAGTGTGTCTGAATTTACCCCTTTTTATAAATTTACTTATTTTGAATTGGAGGCTAATCACTTCACAATATTGTGCTGGTTTCTGCCAGATATCAGCATGAATCAGCCGTGGGTTTACACACGTCCCCTTCTTCTCGAACCTCCCTCCTACCTCTCACCCCATCCCACACCTCTAAGTTGTCAGAGAGCGCCGAGGTGAGCTCCCTGCATCATATAGCAAATTCCCACTGCACGCCTTACATATGGTAATGTGTGTGTTTCCATGCTGCTCTCCATTCATCCCACCCTCTCCTTCCCCCACTGTGTCCAAGGATACCAGTCTTACTGGGTGAGGGCCCCCAGACAACCTCGCCTTTCTTATCTCTGTACAAACTCCATTTCCAGGTAAGATCACATCTTGCGATGCTGAGGGTCTCAGGGACACAATTCAACCCACAGCGAGTGCTTACACAGTGCTAATGAGAAAAAATAAGAAAAAAAGGTCTGTCTTCAAGGATAGGAAGCAGTGTGCCAGAGGAGGCAGATGGATGGATGAGGGCCTGAATCAGCCCTTCCTTCCAGAGGTGGAGATGTGAAACAGTTTAAAGCAGTTCACAGAAAGCCTCCAGCACATCATTTGCCTCATAAATAGACTTGCTCAATAAGATACATTATTTTTTTTCCTTTATTTCCAAGCCCTTTCTTTCCCTCTTATTTTTCTGTAATCACACACCTTCTTAGAATATGGACTCAATCTGGAAAATGAGTGAATGTCCCTTTAGTTTTCCTGAGCCTTTCTTACTGTGCTGCCAATATGTCCTTAGAACCTAAATTAATACATTTTTGCAATAGAGTCTAGAATGCCAGTCTGCATTCAACCTGTGTTTCAAAGAATTTAGTTTCAAAAAACCCAAACAAGCTACCTTTATGTTACAGAGCGGGACAGAGTTCAAAGCCGTGAAGTCGTGTCTGATCTTCAGATGCTGTCTCATTGCCTCCTCCGTGGTTCTGCCTCAATGCTAAAACTGAAGCTTAAACTATCCTTTGATTTTTTTTTAATTCTTTCTCACTGGTGTGCCCTTATCAGTTCCTTTGTTCATTTTAACTACATAATAAAATAACAAAAGCAACTTAAAATTTCATCATACAGTATGATGAAATAATTACTTTGAAATATTTCAATATGATCTGGTTAGGTTTTAGTAATTTTGATTTTGGAATTTGACAAAAAATATAAAATTCTAAGTCTCGACATCATTAAATTCATTCTTTTATTAAGAGGGACATAGAAATCAGTTGCTTTCTAACTTGGAAATATTTTATCATTTGTAGTACAACATATATTGCATTTCAATCTAGTAAATCACTCAAATTTGCTACATATAAGTGATGCTGTTGTATAAGGCTATATTTCAGCTTCATTTAACAATCATTATATATTCCATTTGTTCTTAATCATCTGTAGAAAAATAAGCTTTAGGAAAGTATTGAAGGAGGAAAGATATTTTTATGGAAAATTAGAAAAAGCTTCTAAATACTGTTCATTATTTCAGAAGATAGTTGTATAAATCTAATTTATCTCTTCAAGTTTAGAGGGGAACTTGGAATGAAAGCATATTAAAATAATTGGCATCTAGGAAAATTTAAAAAGTTTAAAACCCAGGGAAATTTAAGGAACTTTAGAGTGAAAGTGAGAAGTTATAAGAATATAACCACATTAATTTTCCCTAATGATACTCGAGGAAATGTTTCCAGTCCCATAACTTCTTACTAGTGTGCTGTGAAAAAAATGATGTTGAAAGACCATTGGGAATTGCATTTTTGGAACTCTCCAGATTCCAGCTCAAGGTAAAATGTTGAAAATTCTTTCTGGTTGAGAAAATCAATTCAGTTGAACAATAACCTTATGCCTGTTAGTGTCTGTCTTTTAACAAATACAAATAAATTATATAACGTTCAGGAAATGTAGCGTTCATTTGTGATGCTGCTAAAGGTATCAAGTACTAGTAGTAGCTATTGGACTCTGGAAATGGGAGAACATAAAATTAAAGATATGGGCCGCTTTACCATCAAAATATCACTACTGCCCAATGAAGCTTTGCTCTCTTTGATTCTAACAAATCAAACAAAAATGTCATTCTAACATTGCATGACAAAAATGTCAGTAAAACTTGATGGTTGCCATACTTAAGTGAAAGGGCTGTTCAGATGGACTGCCTGTTGATCCCTGGGTGGTTCCAGTTTCCCGCACCCATTTAGGAATGGGTGAGGGTGTGGGTGGAGCTGAGGTGCAGAGTGCAAGTTCACTGAGAATGGCCCATGTGGGGTTCCGACCGTCAGAAAACAGCTGAGCTGCACCAGAATGATGCGCCTTAGACCATATTATCACCACAAAGGAGTAGGTGTCTTAAAACAAGGTGTCTTTCACGCTTGGAAACATCATTCTCCTCTCGTTTTGGAAGAAAAGGGGCTATACAATAAACTGTAATTTACTTACTTTTACAGTTCCATGTATAAACTGTAATGATGAGAAACTCTCCTAATCATTCAAAAGAAGAATATCCACAAGCGTAAGGAATGACTGCTGGGAATAACTGTTCAGGTAATAGATTAACACAAGATGAGAAGGCTTCCCTAGTGGTTAAGAATCTGCCTACCAATGCAGGAGATGTACGAGACACGGGTTCAATTCCTGGGTTGGGAAGATCCCTGGAGAAGGAAATGGCAACCGACTCTGGGATTCTTGCCTGGAGAATCCCATGGACAGAGGAGCCTGGTGGGCTACAGTCCAAGGGGTCACAGAGAGTTGGACATGACTGAGCACATGCGCACGTGTGGTCTCTCACACACACACACACACACACGATGAGAGGGCTGTTAGAAAAGGTCTAGTGGCTGAATACTGAGACCTGGAAAAAGAGGGATGTAACCTGGCTCACATGACTGCCTCCCAAAGGATTTTGTCAAACCCTTGTAATTATCCCAGCATAAATGGGTTGGATGCGCTGATGCTGAAGGAGGTTGAGAAAAGGGATCTTGGAGCGGCATGCTGAGTTTACTCCATCTATGAAGGCAGTTTAGTGTGATGCATGACACAGTGGGATGCTTAACTCATGGTTAATAGACCAATACAATTGTATAGATAAATCTGTTTCCTAGACAGGGCAAGGGTCACTTGATTTTTCTAGAAATTCATACTCAGTCATGTCTGACTCTGCTACACCAGGGACTGTAGCCTGCCAGGCTCCTCTGTCCATGGGATTCTCCAGGCAAGAATACTGGAGTGGGTTGCCATGCCCTTCTCCAGGGCATCTTCCCGACCCAGGGATTAAACCCAGGTCTCCTGCATTGGCAGGCAGATTCTCTACCACTGAGCCACCAGTGGAGAAATTCATTACAGAAATGCAAATAAACCAAGCCATTCTGTCCTCTTTACGCTGTAGTTTGGTCTGAAGTAGCCAACATACTTTGGTGTCATCATTAAATTTCATTATGTAAAGTGCCTGCTCTTCTTTTATCTGACTTGTATGAATATAGTAATAAATACAGAATGTGTTTAGTGTTTAAAAATTGTGCTTTATATAAATCTATCTAGCTATCCATCTAACTACAGTTAGTGGCTCAGGTTGAGATGTTTGCTAGTTTCAGGTAATGTGTTTAAAATAAATTCTAATTAATGTATTGGTCATACTTACTAGGCTATCAAATACTCATTTTAATTTTCATCTTATGTTATAGCATCTACTTTTAATAATAGTTTAAAGCAGCCAACATAAAATGCAGAGCATCATGATTGCTATATTGCTCTTCATTCAAAATGATAATCATTTGTTTAGCCAGCTTTAATCTTTCATTTGCCTGATAGTTTTCTATTAAAAATTTTCTAAAAATGTATGCTTCATTTCTAAACTCCAGATAGAGAGAAAAAGGAAGAAAATCTAATCATTGTATCTATATTCTAGTTAGCCTTTATTTTATTAAAGTAATATCACATTTTAATTATTATTTTAATTACATGAATCTGTGCTCCTCTGCAAAGTTGATATAGTCAAGGTTTTTCTAGACCTTAAGGGGAAAAGGACCACATTAAAAATGCTTACTTTTAGTAGTTTGCTTTTTTGTAGCTACTATTATTATAAAAAAGGTTGGTCATCAATATGAACATTCTAAAAACACCTATGAGAGTTGAAGAAATATTGCTAGTCGTTATTGAGATTATGGTTTACTCTCTTGTTTGTGAATGATCACATACTCAATAAAGAATTGTTGGAATGTCAACTTGATTAGGGATGAAGTGTTTGGAGAACTTTGTGATAAAACAAAGTCAGCCCCTAGTCAGCAAGATCGCTGAAAACTAGACACCCTACCCCAGAAACAATGAGTGCCTTGTATGTGCAGCCAGCCTTTGTAAAGAGGAAAAGCAACAGGAGCTAAAGTGAGCCATGCTCGGTTCCTTTACTCCACTCATCAAACTCATCAAACTCACCAACCCAGAAGAACCTTTTTTTAATTGAAGTATAGTTACTTTACAGTGTTGTGTTAATTTCTGCTATCTAGCAGAGTGATTCAGTTTTATCTACCCACCAGTGTATCTATCTGTAAAATATCCTTTCCATTGTGGTTTATCCCAGGGCGTTGACTGTAGTTCCTTGTGCTATACATGGAATAGTTTGCACACGCTAAGCCCAAACCCCCAACTTCTCCCTCCCCCTGCTCCTGCCCTGCGGGCAGCCACAGGTCTGGTGTGTATGTCTGAGTCTCTTTCTGTTTGCGGATAAGCTTATTTGTGTCATGTTGATAGTTTGGATTCCACATATAAGTGATATCATATGGTATTTGTCTTTTTCTTTCTGACTTACTTCACTTTTCAATAGTATGATGATCTCTAGGTTCATGTATGTTCCTGCAAATGGCATTACTTTGTTCTTGTCTATAGCTGAGTAGCATCCCATTGTATATTTATATAACACATCTTCTTTATCCATTCATCTATCAATGGACATTTAGGTTGTTTTCCATTCTTGATTGTTATGAAGAGTGTTGCTGTGAACAAAGGACTGCATGTATCATTTTGAATTATAGTTTTGTTTGGATATACGCCCAGGGGTGGGATTGCTGGGTCATATGGCAACTCGTATTAGTTTTCTGAGGAACCTCTGAGGAACATTTACTATGTTCTCCGTAGTAAATTACCAGTTTACATGCCCATCAACAGTGTAGGAGGTTTCCCTTTTCTTCACACCTTCTCTAGCGTTTGTTACTTGTAGACTTTTTAATCATAACCATTCTGACCAGTGTGAGATCGTAACTCATTGTAATTGATTTGAATTTCTCTAATGATAGCTGTATTGAGCATCTTTTCATGTCCAAGGAGCCATTTCTTATGTCCTGTTTTTGTTCAGTCAAGTAACTAAGAGGCTAGAAGTCTTCCTCCAGTAGAAAATTCTTCCATATGAGAGAGCACATCAAGAACAGGGAATATATTCTTCTCCTCTAGTTTAAGATTTAAAATAATTAACGGCAACACATTTAATGTGCTCACCATAGTTTCTTCAAGAAACATGAATTTTATTATTGAAAATAATACATTTGGAGTTATTTAATGGAAGCAGTCTTTCTTTCCTTTGAGTCCATCTCTTTGAATCCTTCTTTTAGAATTTTGAGCATGTGAAAATTGTGATATCTTACAGTTTTGTACAGAATTTATTTTTGGTAAAACAGTTTTGTAGTGCAACTATATTTTGTGCACATTCTTGTTATTTTTTCTCTTTTTTTGTAAAAGCCTAAGGTTCTAAAAACATGTCATTTAGTATATTTGATGGGAGTTCTTTCTTAAAGCTTCATTTTAAAAAAATTCAAAGTACATTTTGAAGAATTCATGATTATGGTAGTAAAGGCTAGTAAAAGCTAATGATGTCTGATTTAACCTTTTCCAGATTCCTCACTGAAAAATTGTTGAAAGTAAGTACCAAACTCAGATAATGCAAAATTTCATCAAGCCTGGAGACTTAAATGTTTCTGGGTTAGTGTTACATAATAATAGCTCATAAGATGTGTTTGAAGCAAATTATAAAACACTTGATACATAGTTACTAAGTTAATTCTTTACTCAGCATGAAAAGAAATGTGGACTTAAAGCAGCTATATAAAAAACGTAAGGTTAGAAATCCTTAACTATATGAACCTCCTTCCGGAAATGCTATTGTTGGCTCAAGATATTCACCTGCCTTCAGATGATAATGGCTAAAAATGAGGTTTTTTTTTCCTAAAAACGTTATGTTTATGGTTGTAACTGACATTAGCATTTAATTAGGATTCTTCATAGTATGTTAAAATGCTGAGTGTATTGGTTTTTTATACATCTTTGAACTAGTTTATGTACACACTTTTACCAGTAAAACAATAAGTGGCTTGATAAAGTCACGCCCACAGTGATCTAAGTCATCTGCAATTTGTGATGCCTTGCTTACTGGTTTTAATCAAAGATTCTTTCCCACTGTCATCAGGAGAAAGAAACAGAGACTGAATATCATCCTGCCACTCTTTTCTTTATGGCACGCATTAAAAAACCAGTGAGACAGCAACTAATATAAAATAATTTGAAACATTCCTCTGAATTGTCCTAGAAATATCACAACACTCATTCTCATTGGTTTGTTTTTTAATTTGCAAACACTTCATAAATTCTGCGTGGGGGTGCAGTGCAGCCTTATTTTTGCAAGTTAGCCATTAATGATGAGTCCTCATTCTGCTTATTTTTCCTTCTCTGTGGTGCTTAATGAGTGTGGTCTGTTTCATCACATCATAACTTGGCATTTTACTGCCTTCTGTTGCTGGTTTTGAAAAGTGTTAAGTTCTCACATTTATTTTGCTTCTTTTCTAAAAAACAATTCAAGCAATATGGTTAGAAATCCATTAAATATTTATATACAATATTAATTATTAATTCATATCAAGCAAAAGCAATTTCATTTTTCTCTCTCCTCTTGCCTGAAATGTTGGTTTTCATGTGGAAAACCACCCTTCCCACTGTATATTGTCACAATCGGGTGTGCCATTCACAGTGACGATTCTAGCTAAATGGATGATTGTCCACCCTGAACTCTATGCCAAGTCTATCAGGAGAACTTCAGAACTGTATTTATTTATTTACTTTATTTTTATGATTGATATTTTATTGGTTATTCTGAGAATCACCCCACTAGTATTCTTGCCTGAAAAATCCCATGGACAGAAAAGCCTGGCAGGGTGCAGTCCACGAGGTGACGGAGTCAGACCGACGGAGCACAAGCTTCATGATGATGGCATAGGCATTTCAATATTGAAAAATGTCCTACATGTATCCTTCCTCATCTCACAGGGGCCTCAAACTCAGCATATCCACGGATACTCTTTATTTCCCATTCTCCTCAAGTTTATGACTCGTGTATTCTTCAGGTCTGTGGTAATACTCATACCCCACAAAATCCAGGAATCTTAGAATCATCTTTAATAACAACCTTTCCCTCAAACCACCTCCAGTTGATCGTTAAGCCATAGTAAGTCGACACTATAAACATCTTTGTGTTGCCATGACAACAGTTATATCTCAGACCCTCTTATTTGTCTCTTGGATGGCAAAAGCTGCCTGCTATATGGATAGCTTCTCTGTATCTGCATGATGGCATCCTGTTGATGAAAGACTATTTGCTTCTTAAAGGAGGATGGAAACATCAGTGCTCGAAGGGATTGTTTATTATCTAAGGACATTTCTGGAGATTGTGCTTCTGTGGCTTCAGTGGTTGGTACCACACCAATGGGCTCATTCTTTGCCCCTCCTGATCTCATACTCCATCAGGGGAGGTCTGAAATAAAGCGAAAGACTCACTGATGTATGGACATTTCATGTCACCTCACGAAGAAGCGGTATTTCCTGCTGTTTTCAGAATGAGATGATTTTTAAGGAAAATGAAGCTTAAAAAAAAAAAAACATTTTGCATAATTTTGTTGTTTTGTAGTCTTGTGGTGTTTGGCTCTCTAGAGTTTCCTGGTTGTGGGGGAGAGAGATTGCAATAGATAACCAGTTTCAGTGAAGCCTGATGGTTACATAGGCTTTGCCACATGGAAGGAATAAAAGGAACTTTAGAGGAAGAAGAGTCCACTTTGAAGAAAGTATTTGCAAAGCAGTGTGCACATGCTAAGTTGCTTCAGCTGTGTCTGACTCCTTGCAACCCCATGGACTGTAACCTGCCAGCCTCCTCTGTCCATGGAATTATCCGGCAAGAATACCAGAGTAGGTGGCCATGCCCTCCTCCAAGGGATCTCCTCAACTCAGAGATCGAACCCATGTCCTGTTTGTTTCCTTCATTGGCAGGCAGGTCCTTTACCACTAGTGTCACCAGGAAGCCCGTGTAAAACACGGCTCTCTCTCTCTGCCCCCATATCTCTGAAGCTTTGTGTCATTTGCAAGATGCAAAGTCTAGCGTCATTACTTGTTGACTACAGACACCCACACAGAAACCATCAGTGCAAGAGGGACACTGAGAGGGAACATAGTCAAAAATAATGTTCTTTTCAATTACTCCTAACGAGGCTATTTACAGACTGGATTAAACCAATGCTGGTGGGGATTGGATGGTCACCTCAAGATATCTCTAATCTGATGTAGGGACCAGCCCCAGTGAGTGTGGATGGGAATCATGGGTGATAAAGTTGTACTTTCCTCATGAAGATCTTTGAAAAGGCACGAGCTGAGTACCTGAAGTCTGTATCTGATGTGCCACACGAAACAACTGCCATTGCTTGTCTGCAGAACATGGGATTCAACACCGCGGGGTACTAGAGAGCAACAGCGGCGGAAAAGGCGAGCACGCTGTTGACTGACATGTGGCGCGTGGACAGAGGGTGGGTACTTTTAAAGGGAGTGAAAGTTGCTCAGTCGTGTCCGACCCTTTACGATCCCACGGACTATACAGCCCATGGAATTCTGCAGGACAGAACACTGGAGTGGGTAGCCTTTCCCTTCTCCAGGGCATCTTCCCAACCCAGGGATCAAACCCAGGTCTCCCACATTGCAGGCAGATTCTTTACCAGCTGAGCCACAAGAGAATACTGGAGTGGATAGCCTTTTCCTTTTCCAGCAGATCTTCCCGACCCAGGAATCGAACCGGGGTCTCCTGCATTGCAGGCGGATTCTTTACCAGCTGAAGTATTTGAAAGGAAGAAGGTGGGAAAAGGCGAAAGCACATACAGTCCTTGAAGAACTCGTCTAAGACGTCTTAGGAAAGGGTTGTTATACACTTCATTCCTTGGCCCTGACCTGACTTATTCCTGAGGATGGTTCTCAGAATAGTACCTGGTCTCCAAAATGTAAAACCCCCAGCTTTCAGTAAATCATATGTTCTGTGAACTTGAGAGAATGTCTCAGAGAAATTGCCTCCAGAAGTGATGTCTCCAGATCAGACATCATTGTGTGGATGAAAGTTTACTGTGTAAAATTGAGTTTTCTGAGACGTGTGGCTGATGAGGGAACAAAGGGGATGTGGAGGAGTGTTTCAACCAATGATCTTCAATTATCTTCTTAACGGGATTTTTCACCTCATCTTTTGGACACGTTCAGCTCACGTTTTGGTTCTGCTGTCAGTGTGGCTGCAGCCAGCTTTCTTTTCTAGTCATATTAGCTTGAAGTTGACTGACAGTGGTCATCAGTATTTTTCTTGCTGGACTTCTTTAAACTGTGAGGAGTACTGACTAAGCAATTCAGGAATGTACTGTAAGGAGACATGTAAGGATCACCAGTGTGCATGCACTTTCTGATTATGATCTTTGTATCATCTCTTTCTAGAAAGTAACACGATTGATGTGGGGACCATCTATCCCCTAGTCTTCTAAGTGAATCCAGCTTTACACTCTTAGCTGATACTGCAGGGACTGTTGACTTTCTTGGGGATTTAATTATTTAGAGGAATCTCTACTTATACAGGTATCACTCTGCATTTAGGAATGAATTCTGCTATTGAAGATTAATTTTCATACAGCTTAAGCCTTTTTTGGATCTAATATTTCCACTTGCTCTCTGTGGAGTCTAAGAACAAACCTGCCAGCCACCTTGTCTCTTTCAACTGCCTCTCTCATCACATAATTATCTGAAACCCTCCACTGTCAGCCTTAGGGACACACATTATTTCCATGCCCCTCCCCCAGGCCTCCCCCAACCCTCCTAGAGAGTGCTCAGTGGAATCTGGTTGCAAGGTCTTTGTTTCTGTTAATATCTATGGACTTTTGCTTTGGCTGCCAAGAAATTTAGACATAACACATTTGCAGGCTCACGTTAGGTGTGTAGATTATGGTAAGGATTTATAGCCATGGTCCTCTACGTTCTGACCTTGTTTATTTTTTATATTAATCGCATGTTTAACTTACACCATCCATCACAGCTTACACACTTTTGTATTCTATGTAAAATATTATCTGGAATAATAAGCAGAATAAATCAAAATAAATGAAAAAAGTGTTTTAGTTTTCCTGCAAAAGAGGTTCATTACTTTTTTGCTTCTGAATTAAACTGATTAAATTATCTGGTTTTGTGACTGATACAAAGGGCTGTTACATTATTCCCAAATCAATGTCCCACTAGTAGTAACTAGAGGCATATTCATAAGAAATCATCAAATCCTGTGTTTGGAACTTGTCACTGAATGTAACCATTATTAATATTATGGACTTTAAATTTGAATTTCAGTTTTAGATACTGGGTAACATTAGAGCATGGAAAGACTGCTAGTTTAAACAGCAATATGATTTCTACTTTTGAATAACCTTGAGCTCTGGAGTTGTTTCTGAAATTTAGAGGTAAATATCCTGAGTTCCATTGTTTTCTAAACATTTTTCTCTAAAAGAACAACAACAACAACAACAAAACCCAGCCAAAATCAACTATAATTTAATAAAAATTACAAAAAAGCAATACTTTAAAAATTTGCAAAATATAGTTTCAATGGAAAAAGTTAATGATCAGCTGGAATTTAATTTGTTTCTCCTTTTGGTAAAAATAAGTTGATCCTTTCATGTCAAGTATGTGCCTTGACTCTGAGAGGTTAAAAAAAAACGTTGAATATTTCGTTGTAGTTATAGTTGCTTTTATATGTTGTATTTGAATAGTCTGAAAGCAATTATCTTTGCCAGAAGAGATCCCTTTTTATTTTTTCTGTCCCACATCTTAGGTTTGAGGGGAGACTGGGGTTAAAGAGAGAGCCAGCTCTGGCCTCTCTCGCATATTTTTGCTTCATTTCTCCTTAAAGGCTGTAATCTGTGTTTGCCCCTGGGTAATCAGTTCCCAAAGAATGTGTATCATGCCTGTGATAACAGTAGGACAAAGTAACTCATTTTACTCCATTTTTGTTTTAACTTATTTTGGGATTTTCCTCCACCCTCCACCCATATGGATAATGTATTTCATTGGGCATATGTAATTTACTGAGCTTTGTTATTACTATGAAACCCAATTATTGGAGAAAAAGAAAGATTGCTTCCATAAAGGCTCTCATGTTAATCTTGTTTCAGCCTAGATTACAGGTGTAGGGCCAGGCGTAAGGCATGCTTGCAAGACGCACGCAAGGCGAGAGGGGGCTGTGTTTGGAAGAGAGGCTTGTGCAGCATAGCAAATTCAAGAAGCAGATTGTGGCTTTTTTTTTTTTAATTGTTTGCTGTTTGTTTTGGTTTGTCTTGTTAATGATAGAATAGTGCATATAAATAGATGCATGTTCATTAAATACGAATGAGTGGGGTGCTTTTTAAAAGGACACTTTTTTAGTTTTGTTATGTCCTTTGGACTGTGTTGGGTGTCCAAGTTGCTGTGTGAGGCTTTCTCTAGTTGCGGAGCCTGTCCGTCTCATTGCAGTGACTTCTTTTGCTGAGGTTCCTGGGCTCCAGAGCACCAGCTCAGAAGTTGGGCGCTCGGGCTTAGTTGCTCCTTGGCACGTGGGATCTTCCCAGACCAGGGATGGAACCTGTGTCTGCTGCATCGACAGGTGGATCGTTACCCCTGAGCCACAGGGAAGCCCTAAAACTACATTTTAAATATTGGGTTTCTGAATCCAGCAGTAGGAAGAGTTGAAATGTATACTTAGATTTATAGGCACAGATTGAAGTACATTTTATATTTAGGAGTATCTTAATCAGTTATAAGTGTTCCCTATATTTGTTCAGTTGACTTGCTGCCAGCCTATGTGTCTGTATATAATATGGTACCTTCCTCAAAATGTTCCAATGACTTGCTTTTTATACTCTTAATTGCAGCAAATTAAGTATGTATTTTTATGTGTGTTGTTGTTGTTCATCGTTAAGTCATGTCTGACTCTTTTGGGATCTCAAGGACTGTAGTCCAGCAGGCTCCTCTGTCCATAGAATTTCCCAGGCAAGAATACTGGAGTGGATTGCTGTTTCCTTTTCCAAGGGATCTTCCCATCCCAACCCAGGGATGGAACCCACATCCCCTGCATTGGCAGGCAGTTTCTTTACCACTGAGTCAGCAGGGAAGCCCCAATATTTATGTATAGTTGCTATTTAATGATATATATGAACTGCAGCAATCCAAAAGTTAAAAAAAAATTAAAAACCTAGTTTTTAGAACATGTAAATGTTTGAAATTACCAAAGGGTCTCTGAATCTTGTACATCTTTCTCCCTTCTTCTTATAAAGGAAAACTTCAACCTCAGCCCATTGCACTGAGGTTGCCCCTCTGAAATTTCCTACAGTAGGTCACTATTGTTGTTAAAATAAAATGCCGTGAGAATATGAAAATATATATTCCATTATACATTTTTTTACTCTGATCACAACCACTGTTCCAAAGCAGATAATTTGTGCTCTAATTATCTTATATTTGTGGATGTTTTCTGTTTGTATGACTTCTGCAGTTTTTCCTGCCTCTCGACATGTCTCAGCCCAAATATCCCAATCTCCTTTTCCAGATTTCAGTGTAACTATTTTCTGTGATTTTTTTGTTTTATTCTTATTTTATATTGGAGTGTAGTTGGTTAACAGTGTTGTGTTTAGGTGTATAATAAAATGATTCAGATGTACATATACTTGTATCTAATCTTTTTCAAATTCTTTTCCCATTTAGGTTATTACACAGTATTGAGTAGAGTTCCCTGTAGTATGTACATGTCAACCCCAAACTTTCAGTTTGTTCTCTTTGAAACCTTAAATATGGAGATGGGCCTGCTGATGGTCTCACACACAAAAAAAATTATCTCATAAAATAATGAACTCTTAAACTATAGGGAATCATTAGGGTCCATCAGTATGCAATTATTATTTTCACTTATTAAGGGAAACAATTCAATAAATGTAAAATGTGTATTATAAGTCTGAAAACATTTTTCTTATGTTGTAATGCTAAGTTAGGCAGAGTATTTTGTTTTTGAAGGTATATGTTAGTCTGAGTTATGAATTCCGCATCAGAGTGAGGTGAAACATCTGGCTCGTAAAACGTCTCAAACCTCAAACCACTTTATGTATCTGGAAATGATCTTTTTCACACATTTCTATAAAACATGTAGAAATACAAGGAATGCTTCTCTGTTTGAAAGACTGCAGATGCCTTTGATATAAAATTCTTGGATTTCTTTTGTGTACTTGTACCACTGGAGTTGCTATATATGCTGCATAAAATTCTTGGTCATTTTATAAATTTGAAACTTGACAGGCCTCTCACCATTTCCCATAAGTGATGGCAAGCCTGAAGGTGGGCAGTGCCCGGTTCTTTTGAATTTCCGCGTAGCTGTGGTTAGTGTGTCTCCACATGGTTTCTCTGTGGTTCCAGTTCCAGCATCTTAGTTGTGTTCCAGGCAGGAAGAATGACAAGAGCAAAAACTGAAGCCAGCAGACAAGGCTCGATCTTCATGGGCTTCTCCAAAAGGCTTCAACAGCGTTCTGTGCATCTTATTAATAGCACATCACATTCGCAGGGCTCCCCTAGAGGCAGCACAAGAACTCTCCATCTCTCTTTCTCCATTGTTCAGTTGCTCAGTTGTGTCTGACTCTTTGCAACTCCATGGACTGCAACTCGCCAGGCTTCCCTGTCTTTTACTGCTTCCCGATGTCTGCTCAAATTCATGTCCATTGCATTGATGATGCCATCCAATACTCTCATCCTCTCTCACCCTTCTCCTCCTGCCTTCAATCTTTCCCAGCATCAGGGTCTTTTCCAGTGAGTCAGCTCTTCGCCTCAGGTGGCCAAAGTACTGGAGCTTCAGCATCAGAGTTGCTTTCATTTAGAATTGACGGGTTTGATCTCCTTGTACTCTCAAGAGTCTTTTCCAGCACTGCAGTTTGAAAGCATCAATTCTTTAGCGCTCAGCCTTCTTTATGGTCCAACTCTCACATCTGTACATGACTACTGGGAAAACCATAGCTATATAGTATATAATTATTTCTGTATCATCCTCATGTCTATAACTGTGTGTATATCTATACTGTATTGGTGCCCTGAATGATATCTGTTGACAAGAAAATGGGAGAGTAAAGTGTAGAATTTTATGGGCAACCTGCCAGTCTTACCAGTTGAGCATGGAATGCATGATTATCAGTATCATTTATACTCCTAGGAATTAGGCCCTATGTCTTTGTTATGGTATCTCAAACACCTAGGAGAATGC
Organism: Cervus elaphus; assembly: GCF_910594005.1. NCBI lineage: Eukaryota > Metazoa > Chordata > Mammalia > Artiodactyla > Cervidae > Cervus > Cervus elaphus. The sequence continues at coordinate 11,243,410 of NC_057841.1, read as the reverse complement.
TCGGCCTTATCATAGGTACTAAGTACATATTTTTGAAGAAAGAGTGAGAGAATGGGTGCTTGTTAACACAGAATGCCTTCAGCTTCTAACAAGGCAGGCTTCCTTTTTCCTTCATTCTTCCTCTGTTCATTTTCTTCACGACTTTTGTTGCAGTGTGGTGATAGTTGATAAGGATGGGTTTCTGCTTTTACTGCAAATGTGTGTGAGACATGCGTCAGACTGCACTCGGCATGCCTAGGCAAGTGGATTTTGAGATAAATGTATTTGGATCAGAATCTGATCTGCCTCCCTTGCCTCTCAGTCATTTGAATTGTTGCAGTCACAGGAAGGTGTTGAATATTAATGAATTAACCATGTTCACATGCTAGAGTCACTAAATATTAGTATGAACAATGACTGTGAGGTTCACTCTAGCTGCCTTACGGATGAGAAATAGACTCAAATCTAACAACCCTATGTTTTGTTTTACTTGGAATAGTTTCTGTTTATAGCTTTTGAAGTAACTATTCACATAGTGTTGCAGGAAGGGGGACCCCTTCCAGGGCCCGAAACTGGGCTCTTGTCTAACACTCGGAAATGAATTGTCCGAGGAGACACATGCTGACAAAGCAAGAGATTTAATTGGGAAAGGGCACCCGGGTGGAGAGCAGTAGGTAAGGGAACCCAGGAGAACTGCTCTGCCGCGTGGCTCGCAGTCTTGGGTTTTATGGTGATGGGATTCGTTTCTGGGTAGTCTTTGGCCAATCATTCTAATTCAGAGTCTTTCCTGGTGGTGCACGCATCGCTCAGCCAAGATGGATGCTAGCAAGAGGGATTCTGGGAAGTGGATAGACACGTGGTGTTTCCTTTTGACCTTTCCCGAACTCTTCCGGTTGGTGGTGGCTTATTAGTTCCGTATTCCTTATCAGGATCTCCTGTCATAAAACAACTCATGCAAATGGTTACTATGGTGCCTGGCCAGGGTGGGCGGTTTCAATCAGTGTGCTTCCCCTAACAATAGGAAAGTCCCAATTTGACATGGAGTCATATACTCACACTCAAAAAGCCCTGCCAGGATTTATGGGATCACAATGCGCAGAGCTGCGGAGGTCATGAGTCTCCTAACTGGTGGTCTAGCCTTCTCCCTTCTGTATTTTACCAACCCTCTAAAGAGAGCATTTCTTAAAATGGTGATGAGTGAAATTCATGTTGGGAGTTTAGCATTCCAAGTCCCTGGGACACAATTCCATGAGAATTTGATTCAGTATATGGATGGGGTCCCTGAATTGGCATTTTTAACAAGGACCCTGAATGATTCTGTTGCAAGGGGAAGACAGATCGCAAACTGAAAAACAGTAAAATAAATGAAACGAGGCTTACATTATACAGCTCCTTGAAGAGTTCATGAAAATTCTTAGCAAGTAGAAACCTAGAAAAGACATGACCATCTGAAGCTAAAGACAAGTGCTTTTCTAATTAAAAAATCAGAAGTGCAATGTTTAAATTTGAATAATTGTGCTAATGTTCACCATGGCAGTGCATATGCCTAAGTGCTTCATTAAAGCATACATTTTATAAACTCCATATCACTTGATAGATAATTTATGTGGTCTAATTGCACAAGGACCACACTTTTCACTGCAGATGACCAGCTGTGGCTGCTGTCCAAAGGAGACCTCTGTTCAAAGATCTCCACCCTTCCTCCTCTATTTCTTGTGGCATTTAATTGGGTGCTCAGGAATATATTGCATTAAGCATGAATCAGCTTTTTATTTGCCTTAAATCATAATCTCTTCTGAATTTTTATTTTGATGGAAAAGGAAAAAGAAGAAATAACTGACAAATAGAGAAGATTTGAGTTATTTAAAAGGGCTTCCCTAGAGGCTCAGACAGTAAAGAATCTGCCTGCAATGCAGGAGACCTGGTTCGATCACTGGGTTGGGAAGATCCCCTGGAGGAGGACATGGCAACCCACTCCAGTATTCTTGCCTGGAGAATCCCATGGATAAAGGAACCTGGCGGGCTACAGTCCACAGCGTCGAGAAGTCAGACACAACTGAGCGACTAAACATACAGCAAAAGTAATAAAAATAAGTTGCCAAGAACCATATTATTTGCTGGAGAGAGATTGTCTTTAATTTTCAGACTAACCCTATGGGAGATGTTATCTCCATTTAATAAATTGAGACTCAGGAAGATAAAATAATAAATCTGTGTCTCATTGAAAGTAAGAATTGAAAACTAAGACTACCTTTGCCAAATTGTGTGTTCTGAACACACTGTGGTCTCTCTGTGTCTCTGTCCTTCAGTCTGACTTATTTCTCCATTTCTCCATCCTGTCTCCATTCCCCACCCCCACCCCCACATCTACCTTCCGGATTTCCTACTTTCTACAACTCAGCTATTTAAGCATCATCCTTTCACTGAAAATAGAATCGTTAGCAAGTGTCTTAAAACTTTACTCATAAGTTCTTTCCTAACTAGAAGTTCTATCCTATGAGGAGTCGTAGGTTTTTAAAGTGGGATTGTGACTTTCACAAAACATCAAAATATCTGCTGTTCTGTAGGAGGAAACTCAGGCCCAGGGAAATTAAGCAACTTCCTTACACTGCCCTATTCATTTACTGGCAGAGCTTGAATATAATTAAGTCTCTTGGATCATAATGCATTTTTTCCCTGGAATTTGAGGTTAAAGACTGCTAGTTAAACATTAAAGGAGCTCAAGTATAGCACTTCTAGGAGCATAAAAGAACTAAAAGAAGAAGAAAAATCTATTCGAAAGTCAATTTGTTTCATAAGGTATTCATTTGGAAAGAATGATTTTTATAAATCACATGCACTTGCAAATTCCAGAATTATGGTCTTTTCTACAGATTGATGCTGTTATGTTGTTATGTTGATGCAGGAGTAGTAGAACATGCTGCATTTCTGAATGAAACTGGCCCAATTATAAGGCATGTCTCCAATGAATTCTGCAAAGATGGTGTTTTCTCTAGTGTTAGATTTGGATAAACCAAATTATGTTTGGCAGTTCTGAAGAGGCAATTAACCATTACTAGGGTATTTTATGCACCCGTCTAAAAATTTTCACATATCAGTACTAGATGGTATGGAATAGAATTAATATTTAGCAGGGACCTATTATTGCCAGTTAACATGGAAGATGCATTACATGTGATATTAATGTCAGCCCTTGCAACTGATCTCTCAGTTGTGTCCGACTCTTTTGTGACCCCATGGACTATAGCCCACTAGGTGTCTCTCTCCATGGAATTCTCCAGGCAAGAATACTGGAGTGGGTAGCCATTCACTTCTCCAGGGGACCTTTCTGACCCAGGGATCGAACCCAGGTCTCCTGAATTGCAGGCAAGTTCTTTATCATCTGAGCCACCAGGGAAGCCCCCAAATAAGTATATATTTTAGTAATGATCACAATATTTCGCTATTTATTTGCTATTAGGATCTTCATTTTACCAGATCCTAAGCTAAAATTGAGAAGAGGTCACTTATTCAAGGACACATAGAGAGGGTCGCCCGAAATATGTTACCTGAATCAGAGAACACTGTCATTCCAGTGTGATTCACAGAATAGTGGAATATTGTAGGAAACACATTTATCACAGACATGCCATCAGAGAAAGTAAAATAATAGTTAAATTGCAGCTAATAATTGAATTAGATGAGTTTTACAGTTATTAAAATAAGTTACATTAACCGTTTTGAAAAATGATAGTTCTGTGGTTGTTTTTTTCTCCAAAGCTTCTTAACCTAATAGTCAGCTTTATGAAATTTTGAATATTTCTGAAACCTATAAAATTACCTTTTTGTGAGGGATTGGGGGCAGGAGGAGAAGGGGACGACAGAGGATGAGATGGCTGGATGGCATCACCGACTCGATGGGCATGAGTTTGTGTAAACTCCGGGAGTTGGTGATGGACAGGGAGGCCTGGCGTGCTGTAGTCCATGGGGTCGCAAAGAGTTGGACACAGCTGAGCGACTGAACTGAACTGATATCATAACTGCTGTGGATTTTTAAGAGAATCATGAAGCCCAAACTTTTAAGAAGTCTTTCTTCCAATGTATGATCCAGGAAACCACTGCAACCAGGGCCTCTAGCATGAGAATGAACACAGTTCTGTCGGAAGAAAAGTAGAAGCATAGAAAGAAACTATATTGTAAAATAATTAGCCTCCAACTAATAAAAATAAATGAAAAAAAAAACCAAAATGTTTTTGGTGTTAAAAAATAAAATAAAAAAGAAGTATATTTGCAAAAAAGAAAGAAGAAAGAAACTAGTCTGTTGTGACACATTTCACCCGAGTGTCATGCCTCACTTAAGTTGAGGTTCCACCTGCAGACTTTATGAGCCCTCAAGTTGTATTGATTCTGTCGTTTGCATTGGCGTTCTGTAGCTGGCAACTAGGTGTGAATTGATCACTCGGATGACTCAGTATTAAAGATAATTATTTCCAAAGTATTGATGAATTATATTAGATACAAAAATATTTTTGAAGAAGCTTTGTTAAATACATTTGAAAAATAAACATATTAGAATACCTAGGAAATATCTTTAAAAGGAGGGAATCAAAAAAATATTAAAATATTTTTAAAGGGTAAAATAATGTAGTATGATTGATGTTCTTAACAGAAAAAAAGAGAAGAACAGAGACACAGAGACAGAGAGATTTCTTAGAGAAGTCACCAAAACCATAATCCAAAGAAGAAAACTGTTAAACTGGACTGCTTCAAAATGATCTGCTTTCCTTCTGGAAAGCACTGTTAAGTGATAGATAAGCAAAAAGATGAGCAAAGGAATAAAAAAATTATTCACAAACTATTTACCCTGTTAAAGACTTGTATCTCTTTGATAACCGTAATTTTGTTTTCTATGCCTATGAATCTTTCCGTTTTGAAAATAAATTTGTTTGTATCTTTTGTTTCTTTTTAGATTCCCCATATCAGTCTATCATATTATATTTGCCTGGCTTACTTCTCTTAGTATGAAAATTTCTAGGTCTATCCATGTTGCTACAAATGATATTACTTCATTTGTTTTTATGGCTGAATAATATTCCAATGTGTGTATATATATGTATGTCTGTGTGTGTGTGTATACACACCATGTCTTCTTTATTCATTTGTCAGTTGAAGGACATTTAGGTTTCTTCCATGTCTTGTTTGTTGAGATATGATTGTCATATAGCATTGTGTAACTTTAAGGAGTACAGTGTAATGATTTAACTTACATGCATCATGAAATGATTATTGCATTGTGTCATGAACATCTATCATCATTTTTAATTTTTAAATTTGGCATCTGGCACATTAAAACATTTGACAGTCCACACTCCTATTAAGTGTTACTTAATGAAACATGATTTTATACCCTTTCACACTGTAAAAAGTATTTAGGTAAGTGGTAAATTATCTGTGTGAATTTTAATTTATTACTCTAATGCATTGGGTCTTGTTGAAATTTTAAAGAAAGAGTAAACTTTTATTAAAGGGACTTGACCATCCACATGGCCTCAGTACTGAAAGCAAACATTGATATAATGTTTCTCCCTGAGTGTCACTCTTAGGATTGCAATTAATTCTACAGAACCAACATTGAAAAACAAGGTCACATGTTGACATTAATGTAACTAACACCACATGACTCAATTCTGATTTTTTTCTTTTATGCCTCTAGTTCTATTGCCTAAGACCAAGAGAAAATATAAATTCTGCCCTCAACCACTTTTTTGCCTCAACCCCCGTCTCCTTAAAAGGTAGCATTTATTCCTTTGTTCTCTGTGACTTACCTTAACTTTTTTGGTCCCTCATCAAGATGCCTTATTATACTTGAACTTGTAGTTTCCTCCTCACTTATTAAAACACTAGGAGCAAGTCGTTATCATAAAGACATTACTTTGCCTTTTTTTGCCTGAGTTATTTTTGTTTGCCTGTTGAAATTTACACGTCTTTTATTTTTCTAAGTCCCTGGTTTTATTGTTGGCTCATCCATTCAACCCCACCACCTTACGATGCCTCTTTATTTTCACAGCATGATATACAAAACATAAACACATGACAGACGTTGTAAATTTGCCTAATTTGATTTGGGAAAAGAAATTGGGTCATTTATCTTAGTGGATTCAATATATGGTTTCAGTTGCGTGTTTATTTTTTTGGTAAACATTAAAAATTGAGACAAGCCCTGATGACCTAGCTTTTAAAAACTCCCCCCACAGTTCCACTACTGCATAATTAGGATGTTTCTCTGCAGTCAACACGGCTGTTGTATTATCAGTATAGATTTATACTCATTATTAAGGCTTTATGATATCCAACAATCACAGAGACGGATGAATTATAAGACTAATTAGATGCACCAATTTTCTTCTATAAGATTTGCATTGTTTCAAAACCTTTGTGGAGTGCTAATTGCTTAAAATTCATCATGGCGGAGTTATTATTTTTCATAGTTTAATATGTATTGTTCTGAGTGGGGAGGATTTCAGAGATGTGGTGTGAAGCAGGAAATCTCCATCTTCCAAAAGATTATCATCAGTATCTGGAGAAGCTGTTTGGAATTGAATCCCTTCCCAAAACCTTGTTACAGCTTTTAGACCTGTCTGTGGATTTTACAGATAATAAACTCAGTGAGTAATGCTGGCCCAGAATAAAGGATACCAGGGGTCAGAAGATGCAGGTCTCAGGGTGGGCTGTGGTCATCTGCCATCATGGTGTTGGATACAGGATAAGACCGCAGAGACCTCGTAGCCTTGGGAGACTTCTCCCTTTGAGTAAGATTGGTTCCCTAGAAGATCTTAGAGAGGCTGGAGACCCAGTGCTGCTGGCAAATGGGGAAATGAGGTTTGGGGTTCTAAAGGGGAACTCTAGGTTCTGTGCCACCATCCACCACAGTTGTCACACCAGAATGGTCTCTCTTGCTCCAAAGGCCAGCCTGGAGTCTTTCGTCTGGGTTTTCATTGAATGCGTGGTTGGTGGACTTTCAATTGTGTCCAGTGTAATTCTTGGACTATTGACGAGCTTGGGAGCATTGGAAAACAATTAGAATCTTATGTATTTCCTCTACAAGAAATGTTTAATAGGTAGTTAGCTCAAATGTGAAAAGAGACCAATGACAAGCCACTATCTCAAGCCTTTACTAAAACATTGCAGCATTAGAATAGTTTAAATGACTGTTTTGTGGGAAGGAAGTTAAGTTTTTTATAAGGTAGGATCGAGGAAGGTAGTCATGGTTTAGTTTTTGTTTCCCAGAAATGACTCGCCATTCAAATTCTCAAACTATGGGGGGAAAGGTTGTTTTTCCTGGGGTAAGATGCAGAGCAAGCAAGACGTGGGCCCTCGTCAATAGCTGTTGGTTGGTCAATTTGGGTTTAGTGAAAGTGGTGGAGAGGGACGGTTGAAACTAAGGTATTGCAAGGGTCAGTTCACATTTTAAGGCCTCAGTTTTTCCTTCTGGGCAGAGTTACCTTAAGGGATAGCATGCTTAGGTCAGTTGTCAACATCAGGATGGGCACCCTGTATCTGAGACCTTCATTAGTGCCCTCCACACCTTTGGAAATCACTGAGTTTTCAGTACATGCGGAAGCTCTTCCTACAGCTTCCATATTTCTTTGGTCACTGTATCATTTGACCAGAAGGTGTCTGTAAAGTAGCATTTACGACTCGGAGGGGGATGTAATGTAGGGCCAGGAAGCCCTGGACACTAGAAATCGAATCACTGATTGGCCTTGAAAGGCTGTCCGTTGGCCCCACTGTCTTACCTGGTACAGATCATAAAAAGACATCCCACGTTCCACCTGGATTTTCTGATCCGGGTGACCCGGGGAGTGAGAGGAGGGCCAGGTGGTCAAGACTTTTTCTTCTGGGTCCCATTCTGTGTCCTTCCCGTGAGGCATTTTCAAAACAGTGAGGGTTAATCTTTAAACATGAAAACGTCAGTATTAAAGAAAAAATAGAAAGCTTTTAATTTTTGTTAATAATCTGGAATTTCAACATGAAAGGAGGGACTAAGACCAAAAGAACAAAGAGCATCAGACAAAGAGGGCTGGGACTCAGAGGGGTTCCAGAGGGGGTCTTAGATCAGGAACTTGGGATAGAAATGTCCCATGTGTTGCTTTTGTCAAGATTCTTCAGAAAACTCTCTTTTATGATTTTTCTGCTTCTAAAGAATCCTTAAGGATTCTGTTTCATGTCTTCCATTAGTACGGAGGTACAAAAAACGAATTTATGTATGATGACTTTTAAATGAGATGTGACTGTAAACTTCAGTTCATACATACATATTATTACCTATATAATATAGACTCATGTATATAGACAGGTATGGTTATGTATAATCATTCAAAAGCCTTTCACATTTTACAGCTTGTAAGAATAAAGGTTACTTAAGGCTAGCATTACTGATCTACATTTGTCTGTTTTTCCTATTTTGATAATGTCCACATTAAGGATCAGGTAATAACAATTTTACTGAACTTAGGTGCCGGGTTCCTCTGCCCATGGAATTTTGCAGGCGAGAATATTGGAGTGGGTTGCCATCTCCTTCTCCAGGGGACCTTCCTGACCCAGGGAAACCATGTCTCTTGCTTGGTGGGTGGATATTTCACCAGTGAGCCACCAGGCTCATTCTGATCATGCCCCTGGGGTTCCCCAAACTTGTCAGGGGTGTCAAAAGTGAGAGTGGTTTTGGGGACCTATGAATTCTGAAATATTTAAACTCTAAAACATTTGTGAAATAAATAGTAACTTGAGTATTTAGATCAAGTCATTTAGAAAGATTAAACCATGAGAGATATAACCTTGTCACTATATAAATTAGAATTTTACAGTGATAATAATTTAATATAATAAACTATAGAAGATGTATAGCACATAATCTCTAAGCTTTTATTGTTTTCTCATTCTAGTTGGCCAAAGGAATCATGCACTTTTTCAGGAATATTATTGCATGAACCGTCATGATTTTCTAATATGATTTATAAACCAATAGACTCATAAACTAAATTTTAAAAACTTCAAAATTAATCTTTATAAATTCTTTCCTTATTTGAACTAGAACTCTTAAAAGTAATAAACAGGATTATAACTAGATTACATTTCTCAGCTGATTTGTTTCTCTGTTCTTTTTTCTAATTAACTCATTATTTTTAAGCAAAAGCAATCCAGTTTTTTGGTTTTTACTTCTTTTTTGACTCTGTTTATCAGAGATAGATATGCATAGAATGCAAACATGATGACTTTGATCAATATGTCTCCAAAATTTCCCAAGTGGGTAAGGAAAGGATGGGAGATGAAGAAAAATGAAAAGTAACAGGGAACTAAGTGGGAGCTGACTTCAGACAAATATTAAATTCTCTTTGAAAATGAAGTCACTCAGTTGCATCCAGCTCTTTGCAACCCTATGGACTGTTGCTTACCAGGCTCCTCCATCCATGGAATTTTCCAGGCAAGATTATTGGAGTGGGTTGCCATTTCCTTCTCCAGGGGATCTTCCTGACCCAGGGATCGAACCCAGGTCTCCCATATTGCAGACAGACGCTTTACCATCTGAGCCACCAGGGACCCCCTAAATTATCTTTGGAAATGCCTAATTCTATTCCCTCTGCGAGGAGGAGAGAAAGCTTAGATACACAAAACTGACCTTGACATAAACACGTGCATAGTCAAACAAATGTGCACTCCACACTTACACACACACACATACCCACCCACACATACACACCCCTGCACACACAAGCGTAAGGTTCTTTGAACCTGGCTGAGATAAGCTAGTTTCTCCATTACATGAACTTTTCTTGTCAGACAGCAAAGAGTCTTCTCAGGAGGATTTTCCCTTGTATGCCTCTGAATGAACAGTCTTGCTTATGTTAAAAATTCTTTGAGATGTTCACTGTAATCCTAATTTGTCCATGGGGAGTATTATGGACTGAATGGTTTCCCCAAATTCCTAGGCTGAAGCTCTAACAACCTCTCCCCACCAGTGTGGACTTGGACATAGAGCCTCCAAAGAAGTAGTCAAAGTTGAATGGGTACCCAAGGGTGGGGCCCTGAACTTTGTTGAATTAATGTCCTTGAAAAGAAGGTTATCTGACTAGTAAGTCATCAGGATTCCACAATATCTTCTTTACCTAAACTGTGCTGCAGAATGACTAATAATGCATTTCTATGACAAGTGAGTAATCTGCAAAGGCTGTTATAATTGCAACCGTCAGGAATTTAGAGCCTTTTTAGAAAAGTGCATAGTGAATAGTTTCTGTATCTTACTCATGCATTCTGAGCACCTCCTTTGTCACATTTTTCTGTGTATTAAGTCAATGTCTCCATGAAGTTTCATTCACACTAGAAAATTACCTTTAATTATATAGCATTAAGGGCTTCCCTGGTGGCTAAGTGGTAAAGAATCTGCCTGCAATGGAGGAGCCGCTGGAGCTGCAGGTTTGATCCCTAGGTCTGGAAGATCCCCTGGAGGAGGGTGTGGTAACCCACTTCAGTATTCTTGCCTAGAGAACCCCATGGACAGAAGAGCCTCGCAGGCTACGGCCCAGAGGATCACAAAGAGTCAGACACGACTGGAGTGGCTTAGCACAGCTCAGGATACAGCATTAAGCAAATGAGTGTATTATTGCATTTTCCAACTTGGATTCAGTAGCACTTCATGGATGCATAGATACTGCCGTGTTTGAGCTGAATCTTCATTCGTAAATTTTCCTGTTACAAATTAGCTTTTTTTTAAAACTGTCAACAAATTTTTCCCAAGACGTTTTTAAAATGAGCAGGTGACAGGAAGAACGCACTTTGACATCATCCGCTTCTCCAACTGCCCCAGGTAACCTTGGCTGTGACTCTAACCGTGACTCTCAGAAGATAGACTCACTCCCTGTCAGACATTCCAAGGGGCACAAAACGGTAACAACAGCAAAACCTGAGAAACAAAATCACTAAGAAGTAACAAGACTAGTTAACGTTTATTGGGTTGGCCAAAATCTCATTCTGCTTATCCTGTAAGATGTTACAGGAAAACCCAAGCAGACTTTTTGACCAACCCAATACTTCTTCACTTGAAATATTTTACAAGTGTTCCTACCTAAACCCCAGTACTCTTGCCTGGAAAATCCCATGGATGGAGGAGCCTGGTAGGCTGCAGTCCATGGGGTCGCCAAGAGTCGGACACGACTGAGCGACTTCACTTTCACTTTTCACTTTTATGCATTGGAGAAGGAACTGGCAACCCACTCCAGTGTTCTTGCCTGGAGAATCCCAGGGATGGGGTCGCACAGAATCGGACACGACTGAAGTGATTTAGCAGCAGCAGCTACCTAGAACTAAGCTCTTTGAGAGTTCTTCCTGAGTTGGTATATCCCGGGTACCTCTAACACCTCTAATCTAGGTCTTCCGCCCTGATCCTTGATACCAAAAGAGGAGCAGAATGAGATTTAGGGTAGTTGAGAGAAAAAACACATCACCCACTATTTACCTGCACACCTTAAGCCAAGGTATATACTTTTTGGTATAAACTTTTGTATCCAGTTGAAAGGGGGTAGTTTGCTTAATCCAAGGAAGTTTTTCCTTTCACATTTTGCGTTCACCCATGTTCATAGAGTTTTTCTTCTGTTTACATTGCTTTCAAGACAAATGGAAATTTCCTTCTCCAAAGCTGTCCATAGTGTTTGAGATTACAGTTAGAGAAATTTTTTTTTTTTTTAATAAGTGTCTGTTTAAATGAAACCACAGCCATTCTTCTGTAAAAATGTAATCCCGAATTGTAAAGGTTAAAAGGTTTATATTATGGAATATTTCCTAGCAAACACATTATTATTTGGTAACCAAATTCTGTCAGTGGCTTATAAACTAACAACGGGCTTAGGAAAAAAAAAAAGATTTCCTATTGATGAACAAGAGATTCTTAGCAAAGTTTTTGGTGATTGAAAATTACTGTTCAAAGTATTGTTGTTTTTCAGTCACTAAGTCACATCTGTATCTTTGTGACCCCATAAAAGTGTAGCAGGTATTACCTGGAACTTTAGGTAGTTGAAGGAGCTGACTCAGTTCAGTCGCTCAGTCGTGTCCGACTATTTGCGACCCCATGAACCACAGCACGCCAGGCCTCCCTGTCCATCACCAACTGCCAGAGTCCATCCAAACCCATGTCCATCAAGTCGGTGATTCCATCCAGCCATCTCATCCTCTGTCATCCCCTTCTCCTCCTGCCCCCAATCCCTACCAGCATCAGGGTCTTTTCCAATGAGTCAACTCTTCACATGAGGTAGCCAAAGTATTGGAGTTTCAGCTTCAGCATCAGTCCTTCCAATGAACACCCAGGACTGATCTCCTTTAGGATGGACTGGTTGGATCTCCTTACAGTCTAAGGGACTCTCAAGAGTCTTCTCCAGCACCATAGTTCAAAAGCATCAATTCTTCAGCGCTCAGCTTTCTTCACCGTCCAACTCTCACATCCATACATGACCACTGGAAAAACCATAGCCTTAACTAGATGGACCTTTGTTGGCAAAGTAATGTCTCTGCTTTTTAATATGCTGTCTAGGTTGGTCATAACTTTCCTTCCAAGGAGTAAGTGTCTTTTAACTTCATGGCTGCAATCACCATCTGCAATGATAAGGAGCTGACTAGAAAAGGCCAATTTATAGGGAAGAAAATTATCTTATTTGGAAAAGCTTCCTATATCAAGAACTAACTGCTAGAATGAGTTATTTTGCTAGCTAAAGCCCTGATACCTTTCTTAGATCTTTATTATTGTTGCTAGTTTAGTGAACAGGAGTATGCCCTCAAAAATTTCTCTGATTCTTGTCTGTGAAAAAACAAATTTTCTTTTAAGTACTGCCAACAACCACTCTAAAGGACCATTAACATTCCACTGACAGTATTCTAAACTATACTCTATCACATCAGAACTTTCTAGTCTTCAGCAAAGTGCTTAATGAAAAACAGTCTCACTTTTTTTTTAACTGACATATTTCTGATTTTTAGTACAGTTGATAAATTTCCATATGTGTTATTGATATTTGAAATTTCTCATTTGTGATTTACTTGTTCATATCTTTTGTATATTTTTGTTAATAAGCTGTTTTTATTAAATATTTATGTACTTAGATATTAATTTATGTTTATGTATCTATGTGGGTCTGTCTCCTCACTAAACAGTTCTTGTCCTAATATTGCTTGCATTTTTCTTATTTCTTTTACTGTTGATAGCCCAACATCCTGTCTTATTTTTTAGGCTTTGTATTTTGGTTTTAAAAGTTGACACTTGATAAGGAGGGTGGATCTTAATACCTAAAGGTGCATATTATTTATTGTATATCTGCACACTAAAATATATTTATCTTTCTCTTGAGGCACAGTTGGTTTTTTCTTGGAATTATTATTTTTATTTTTCCCCATGTTGATGTATTCCTGTTTCCCAGATACTGCCCCAATTTCATTTATCCAACTGTTAAATTTAATGATTTATTTTAGCATATTTTCAGTTTCTGAGAACTTTCTTTTTACTTTATTATGGCAATTATATTTTTAATATCTAAGAACTCCTTCTTTCCACAGTCTCTTGTCTTGTGATGTAATACATTTAGTCCCTCTGAGATACTCATTAAAGGTTTTTTGTTTGTCTTAGTTTGTTATTAAGCCTTTTTTTCTCTGAATCAAGTGTTTGCTTTGAGTTTTTAATCTTCTTTTCTTTGAGGGAAAAAGGGAATTTCTTTCATTCAAGTTACAGACTTTCCTTAAACGGCCTCAGATCCTTCTTGTCCAGAAAGTTTAAGAACAAGATATTGTAAAGTTCCCCCCTCAAGGGTCACAGCCTTGTAATGGTGAAGGGACAAAACTGTAGTTTTTCCAATAGTCATGTACAGATGTAAGGGGGCTTCCCTGGTGGCTCAATCAGTAAAGAATCTGCCTCCAACTCAGGAGACCTGGGTTGTATCCCTGGGTCCAGGATATCCCTTGGAGAAGGAAATAGCAATCCGCTCCAGTATTCTTGCCTGGGAAATCCCATAGACAGAGGAGCCTGGTGGGCTGCAGTCTGTAGGGTTGTGAAGAACTGGACACAACTGAGCAACTAACACACACACAGATGTGAGAGTTGGGCCATGAAGAAGGCTGAGCACCGAAGAACTGATGCTTTCAAATTGTGGTGCAGGAGCAGACTCGAGAATCCCTCGGACTGCAAAGAGATCAGACCAGTCAACCCTAAAGGAAATCAATCTTGAATATTCACTGGAAGGACTGATGCTAAAGCTCAAGTTCCAATACTTTGGCTACCTGACCCAAAGAGCCAACTCATTAGAAAAGACACTGGTGCTGGGAAAGCTTGAAGGCAAAAATAAAAGGGGGCAGCAGAGGAGATGCTGGCATCACTGACTCAACAGGGAAGAGTTTGAGCAAACTCTGGGAGATGGTCAAAGTCAGGGAAGCCTGGCGTGCTCAAAGAGTTGGACATGACTTAGTGACTGAACAACTATATACTGGGGTTCACTTGTGTAGAAATAATGTTCATATTTCTCCCTAAGCATTATTTCTTGAGTGAAAAAGCTTTCAATTCTTGCCAGGGTGGCAGATGTCCAGTTGCTAAACTTTCGTGAAGAAGTGGGTATACTGTACTTTTTCCAACTGGTTTAGTCATTTGTTCTTTAAATTCAGGATAAGTGTTAAGTTTTCTAATAACCTGACAATTTCTGATTTCTCTTGGTATGAACTTAAAAAATAGATAATAATTTCATGTAATTTCTGTGGTATCTTGGAGATAAGAAGAAGATATTTTCACATGTGATCAGTCTGGCATCTTAAAACTGGAAACTTTTTTTTTCTATTTATCATTTGAGGATTAATTAAATTTGTATTCAGCATTTTGAATTATTAGCTATATATATAATTAACTTTATTGTCCTGTTATGAGTGGAATTTTGCTTTAGAAATTTATTACATTTCTCAAATTCATCTGGAAAATGTGATTAGCTTGATAGCTTGGGGTTCAATATTTAAAAAAACTATGTCTACAAATTTCAGATTAAATATACTTGAAGCAGCTCCGGTATCTCTATAGCAAATTGCAGCCTGTGACTCTTCAGCATAGACAGAGACATTATAGAAACATTTCAAGTTAAACAATATAAATAAAATATATCTTTTAGATTTATATGTAAATGATTAGACTTATGCATTTAGTATATTCAGGTATTTAGTTTCAACATAAAGGAGAATTACATATACTTTTTAGAATGTTTGAAAATTTGAGCCATAAATAGTTTTATAAATTTAGATTAAATCACTCTAAGTGATTCTGATCACCTTGTTCATGTTATCTTTTGTAAGCAGTGTCACTGAATAAGAGAGAAATTGAGTTCTGATCATCAGAGGTTGTTTTATTATTATTTTTTTTATTTTAATTTTTTCAGAGGTTGTTTTAATCTCATGGATAAAAACAATGTGGTTTTAAATTATGCAAAAATGAAAGTTCTTTAAGAGCAATGGCTAAATTTCTATATCCATCCAACTTATTTTATGTCTTTATCCCTGGAATAGGAAATGGCAACCCATTCCAGTAATTGTCCTGAAAAATTTCATGGACGAAAGAGCCTCGTGGGCTACAGTACATGAGGTTGCAAAGAGTCAGACATGATTGAGCACATATCGCTTACTAGAAGGAAATAAAACACATATGAACGTGTATTTATATGCATATAAGTACATAGAAGATATTTAGAAATTCTCTTTTCTAGAACTTTGGTTTTGATAAAGGATTTATAGTTCATGTTATCTGTAGTAACTACATCTTACAGGAAGAACTTTCCTAAACTTTAAAGGGGTGACACCATTCACTATTATATTTACACAAGCTTGGCAATGTGTATTATATCATTTTAAGATGCTTGTCTTCATCTTTTTTCTTTATATTTTTCTAAAATGTAAGTTTCTAGTTAGCATATTCTAGAATTGTTAATTTGTATCTTTTTCTTCATTTCTATCAGTATCCTTATCACATCTTATGTGAAATATAATTTTAGATGATAATCACGTTCTGTTCTTACTTTCATGCTCTGCAACCATAATGTGCTTCATATATTAGATTTTCTCTTACTAATTCAATAGAATTCAAGTTGTTTTCCATATACCAAGATTTCTTTTCTTTACTTCTCTTTCTATATACCTTGAATTTTCAAAAAAAATTTTTTCCTCACCACCTTCTAGAACCTGATGCTATACTAAGAAAACTTTATTCACTAAGATCACGTTGTGAAATGAAGTCATTTTTCAGTAAGAACACATTTACTTCCATCTACAGATGCTTATGAGCATTTCTATTTGATGTTATTTTAAACAAGGAATGTTGTGTTTCTCATCCATCATGACAAAGGCTCTGCAGCCAAGTACCTCTTACGGACTTGAGTTAGTGATTCTGACAACAGCAGAAATAGCATGAAGAAACACGTGGACCATTCTGTTCACGACTTACTCAGCCTGAAATGGTGTCTCCTGTGTAGGCGATGGGTACGATGGAGGTGCTCTTGAAATCCTTGAAGTAGAAACCATTTGGTGTGTTAACAAACGGGACTGCTATAGCTTCTTCAGTCACACTTCTTTGTATCAGAGCGTAATTCCATCGAAAAAAATCTAAGGTAGACCACACCACTAGATTTCTAGAGCATTAAGAGAGGTAAAACAAATATCAATCTTCTTTTTCCTAATTTCTTTGAAATTCAAATATATATGCATGTAGGTGTTTTTTCCTATTACAAATGAAATAATATTTTATTATAAAGTATTATATATGTATGCATAAACACAGTTTCCATGGATTTAAAGGGCAAATGATTCAATTAGAAGTTGGATCCAGGCCCTGGCATGAGAGCCAGAAAGAGAGACAGAAGGAATATAATCATTCACTGTATTTCTGCCTGTTTTTTCTCTTTCTTAATTCTTTAGTCACCTTCTAGAGGTAGACCCAGGGTAAGTCATTCCCTCTAGAACCAACTAACAGTGGGTTGCCCAGTAGCTGTCAGAAAGAAATGTCATTTTGAACAGTCTTAGTATTTTACTTATGAGCATACTTTATAATTTATTCTGACTTGCACTTCTAGTGATAGAAATTTCTAGGTTTAACATAAATATGCAATACCTATTTCCGCCTCCTTCAGCTGTCAGCTTCAACCTGTCTCATATCTTTAAAAGTTTAATAACTGAGATTTGTATAGCACTTAGGTGTTTTCAAGTCGATTTAAGGAATAAAATTTCATTTCATTCTCAAGCAACCCCTCAGATGTCAAAATTAATATCCCAATTTTGAGACAAAGGGACTGAAGCCAAAGAGATTGACTCCCTTTTCCTGGGTTTCCTGGACTGAAGGTGGCAGAACTAAGGTTGTTACTGGAGTTTCCTGATTTCTATGTTTGAGGAATGAAAGCTATTCCTCCTTTGGTTTGCTTTTCACTTTGCAAGACAAGCATCCTCGCAGGGAGTCAGGGTGGGGGTGGGCAGGGAAGCAAGGTCTTTCTAACCTTCCCTTCCTCTCTGTAAATGCATGGGAATCCTCCTGGGTTTATGAGCCCCACTACAATTACGCCTAAAGTCCTGATAGAGATGATATTCTCTGTCTTTCCAAATAAAAGAGTTCAATTTACAACAGGAACATATTTTGGAAAAGGACTCTAAACATGAAGGGGACCAACAATTTCATTCATAAACTGTATAACCTAGGATCTCTTCTAGGTGCTCAGAGAAACTTAGCCCCAGTGAAATCAATGCCTGGTATATTTCAGGACTTCCCTAGTGATCCAGTGGTTAGGACTCTGCGCTTCCAATGCAGGAGATGCCAGTTTGATCCCTGGTTGGCGAACAAGGTCCCACATGCCATGTGGCATGGCCAAAACATTTTTTTAAATGCCCACTGTACTTAATACTTTCCCATTTTTATTCATGCATGCATTCATTTACTCATTTAAATTCTTTGTTAAGCTACTGCTTCTTGCTATGTGGCAGACCAGCATTCCCAAGTCAGTTAATACATAGTAATGCAGTGTCCTGGATTTCAGCAGGATTTGCCACCAAAGAACAAGATTTTCTTTTTTTTTTTTTAATTTTCTGAAATAAAACTGAGATGGAAAAAAAATGGTTTAAAAATGAAAGACAAGGGGGGGGAAATTTCATGATGTAGCCCTTAACAATACTTGGACTGTGGGAGACTCCACTTGTAAGAGATGGTTGAATTCTCCTTTCAATTTGTACGACATCCCTGCCTCATCCCTGTGGTCAAGGCTTCCGGGTGATGAATGAACCTGACTTTTACATGCCTGGCTAGTTAAGCTGTTTTTGTTAAATGATTCATTAAACTCAGTCAATCCAGAAAGAGGAGCTAGTTAGAGGAGCTATAGTGTTTCATGCTTGCTTGTTAAGCTCTTTCTTCACATAATGAGCAGAGTTTCAAAACTTTTGCCTATAATGCCACTAGCAATGAAATACTTTGCCGAGATATGGGTGGTACAGCTTTCTGTTTCTGGAACTCAATTGCTGTAGACAGAGAAGGCTGGTGAGGGCCTTACTGTCACATATACTCCATTATCTCAGGCAAATACATTTTGGGCATCAAACATTATTCTTTGTTCTTGCTTTTGACAACTTTACTGTATTTTCCCCACATAGTTGTTTGTAATCATTGTGACACAATACTCAGCTCTTTGAAAAGTAAGTTTGCATGGAACCTTAAGAATAAGTTCTACTTTTTGACATGAGAAATTGCATCCACAGTTTTTGTATGTGCATATGTGTTTACATGTGTTTCTGCTTTACATTCATCCATAACCTTGTGAAATACAGGTTTAACTTGAGCATTGGAGTGATTTGGAATGAATGTTTGTATTACATGTAGTATATACATTTTGGAAATTTTGCATCATTATTAAACATGCTTAAAAATGACTGGGGACAAAATGCAGCCTCCAACAAATCATTATGTTACAAAAAAATAGTTGTTTGGCTCTTGGTAGACTGAAATTTCATGTAAGGCTCTCCCACTGATTTAATCTAGGATCTTAGCAAAATTAAGTACAGCTATAACTGAGTTTTCTTATTGACAAATGAGGCAAATTGTCCACTAACTTACCATAGGGTTATTCCCACAGCAAATTTATTTTGATTAATGTTCTATAATCTTTGTTACATATTCAATAAAATATCTCCAAATTTGTTTTTCATATTACATTGGGTACCCTCTATTTTCTAAAAAAGCATATTATTTAAACGAGTTTCTATCATAGTCTGTGCAGTTAAAATTGTTATTGAATAGGAGACATCTGCTAATTCTCAAAGGCTTTGTGTTAGTTGCACTACTGGGAGCTCCACCTCCTTCTCATAGGAGATCTTGAGTATTCTGTATTTGGTCTTAGATATGGCAGCACTACTGGTAAATAATCCATCTGCCAGTGCAGGAGACATAAGAGACATGGGCTCAATTGCTCGGTCAGGAAGATCTCCTGGAACAGGAAACAGCTACCTACTCCAGTATTCTTGCCTGGAGAATCCCAAGGACAGAGGAGCCTGGTGGGCTAGACCATGGTGTCACAAAGAGTCAGACAGGACTGTGTGACGGAGAACACATTCACAGAAACTATAAAATGTTCTTGCATATAATTGTTGAATTTCTTGATTCGCTTTCTGAAATGAGTTATTCTGTGATGATACAGGAGTTAGTGGCCACTATTGCTACGTGCGTTTTATGGTTTGTTTTGGTTTTTTACTGTGTAGGGCTTTTTCCCTTTTATTTTAAACATTTGCCTTTAATATTTGCTTTAATGCATTTTACATATGCTTTTCATGAATACATTTTTGGGAAATCTGAAGAAATAAGAAATGCAATCTTTGGTCAGTTTTAGGTATATTCTCTAATGTAAGCAACCCAAGAGTATTTGTGTTTTACATTGGTAATTTTGCAGTTTATTCATTTGTCAAGTGTTTTCCAATTGATGTCTTGATCTCCACTGTTTCCTCTCAGTCTCTTTCTCCTTGCCCAGATTTTTCTGCACAGTATTTCATGTCTGAGCTTTATAACATTTCAAGAAGGAGTTTGAAATTTCCTCCCCCTTCTTGTTAATGGTTGGATAAAGATGTCAGCATAATTTCTGTTTACCATGTTTAAAGCTGTCTCCACCGCCTGCTGGCACTACGGGTGATTGTCTGGTTGTCAGCAGGCAGCTGGCCTGATGCCCGAAGAATTAGATGAGGGTTCAGGACGCCTGACTCACTATGTGAGATTCCAGGTGCTTGAGTTTAGGATCACATTGCTCCTGTTCCCTGCACATTATTTATCTCATCGGCAAAGGCAAACCTACGAAAACAACTGATTATATCTCTTCAACTCTAGGGGCTTGCCTGGTGGCTCAGATGGTAAAGAATCTGCCTGCAATTCAGGAGACCCAGGTTTGATCCCTGGGTTGGGAAGATCCCTTGGAAAAGGAATGGCAACCACTCCACTATTCTTACCTGGAGAATCCCATGGACAGAGGAGCCTGGGCAGGTTATAGTCCATGGGCTTGTAAAGCTTGGGACACAACTGAGTGACTAACACACACACACACTCACACACACACACACACACACACACACACATACACTTCAACTCTAAGAGTGCATAGAAATGCTATCAGTTTGCTGTGGCTAACTGCTTCTGTCAAGAGAAAATGCAGAGAGCTTTACTTGATATGAATATTTTATTGAACAAGAAACATGTGGTTCATGAACAGGAAGACCTCAGAGGAGAGTGGTCAGGAGTTCAGCTCTCAGCAGCATAGCTCAGTTTATGAAGCATCATCTCCTGAGGGATGAATTGCTTCTCCCAGCTAAGCCTTGTCTCGCGCTGATGGTAGACATCCTTTCACTGGATGCAGTGTTTTCCTTTCTCGTGGTCTCAGGGTAGAAAATTTATGGAAAGTGTTGGAAGCATGAATACAACGTTCTGAGGAGCTTTCTCTTGTCTCATCTCTTGTCTCCATTCCAAGCACAGAGGAACTGCACCAGTTGCAAGAGTGTAGCCTCTCAGGGTGGGTTCAGCCTGCTTCAGGGAGGGGACAACAGCAAAACATAGGCATGTGCTCAAGGGCAAGGTGATTGTGTATACGATGAGCATTTTGCCAGTTGTCTTGCGTCTCGGGATGACTCCATGATGTGTTTGGGAGCTTTATATTTAGCTGAACTGTAACTCTTTGCCAGTGACACACTTTGCCATTGTTAAAATAAAGAGTTCAAGTCACAAGTGTCTAATATTTTGAACAACTTACATTGTCCACGCTCACAAAAAAGAAGCTTCCCACATGATATTGTTGGTCTGTGTATGCTTCAGAGCAAGCACACTGGTTTCCCTCATGACTGATTACCAGAACCTTACATCCCTTTTCATTGCATCACTTACTTTTTTGAAGCTGATGAGTTAGGAAGCTATGAATTCATGCTGACATGAAGAAAGGTTAAGTTTTGTTTAAGGTTAGAGTCAGCATTTAGGGGGAAACCTGGACAGTTTCAAGTGTGAGTGTTGGGACTCTGAGCATTTGGTCGAGGAGTATATCCAAACTGTTTCCACTGTTTTGCTGTTTCTTTCACATTTGCTGTACAGGAGCTCTATGAGGAAAACTTGGAAGAAGAAAAGAATGTGTGACTTGCTAAGTGCAGGTGACTAGATAATCCACAGGTGGCATAGGTTGAGGCAGTTCTCAGAGTTGTAAGTTCTGAGACTAAGCTGAACTTCACTGGAAATCCCCATCAGAGCCCTTGGGTGACCAGGCACATTGTCAATGAGCAGTGATGTTTTGAAAGGAAACCTTTTGTCTGAGTAGCGGATCTCGACAGTGGACTTAAAATATCTAGAAAACTATGTTGTAAAAAGACATGCTGTTATCCTGCCTTTGTTGTTATTCCATTGACAGAGTATAAGTAGAGTGGATTTAGCCGCGTGGGCTTCCCAGGTGTCTCAGATGGTAAAGAATCTGCCTGCAGTGCAGGAGACCTGGGTTCAATCCCTGGGTCAAGAAGATCCCTTGGAGAAGGAAATGGCAACCTACTCTGGAATTCTTGCCTGGAGAATTCCATGGACAGAGGAGCCTGGCGAGCTACAGTCTATGGGTTGCAAAGAGTTGGACTTGACTGAGCAACTAACACACACAGCATAATTCTTAAAAGCCATAGAAGTTTTGCAATGGGAAATGAGCATTAGCTTCAAGGTAAAATCACCAGCTGCATTAGCATGTAACAAGAGAGTAAGCGTGACCTTTGAAACTTTGAAGCCAGACTTTGACTTCTCCTCCCTAACCGTGAAACTCCTAGATAGCATCTTCTTCCAATAAAAGTTGTTTCATCTACATTGAAAACTTATTGTTTTCAATTCCTATTGTTTTGTAACTTCCTTTATTAATGATCTCAATTAGATTTTCTGGATAACTTGCTGCAGCTTTTATATCAGCAATTGCTGCTTTATTTTTGTTGTTGTTTAGTCACTAAGTCATGTCTGAATATTTTGTGACCCCATGGATTGTAGTCTGTCAGGCTCCTCTATCTGTGAGATTTCCCAGGCAAGAATACTAGAATGGGTTGCCATTTCCTTCTCCAGGGGATCTTCCTGATCCAGGTATCAAGCCCGTGTCTCCTGATTTGGCCGGTGGATTCTTTACCACTGTGCCACCTGGGAAGCCCTGCTTTATCTTACACATTTATTCAATGGAGATGGCGTCTTTTCTTAAACATTATCAATCAACCTCTTCCACCTTTCTTATGCAGCTTCCTCACCTCTCAGCCTCTGCAGAATTGAAGAGAGTTAGGGCTTTTCCTAGGTTTGGTGTTGGCTTAAGGAAATACCGTGGCTGGTTTGACCTTCTATCCAAACCACTCAAAGTTTCTCCATATCAGCAATAAGGCTGTTTTGCTTTCTTATAACTTATGTGTTCACTGCAGAAGCACTTCTAAATTCTTCAAGAACTTTTCCTTTGTATTCAAAACTTTGCTAACTATTTGCTGCGAGAGGCCTTTTGGACAATCTGGGCTTTTGACACGTGCTCCTCACTAAGCTTCACCATTCTCAGCTTTTGATTTAAAGTGAGAGACGTGAAACTCTTTTCTTTGAATATATATAGGCCATTGTGGGGTTATTAATCTTCCTAATTCAAATGTGATTGTGTCTTAGAGAATAGGGAGACTGGAAGGGAAAGAGACAGATGAGGGGTCTCCGCTGGTCAGTGGGCCAGTCAGAACATACACGATATTTATCAGTTAAGTTCCCTGTCTCCTGTGGGTGCAGCCCATGGCACCCCAAGCGATTTCAATAGTAACATCAAAGATCTCTGATTGCAGATCACCATAACAAAGATGATAATGAAAACGTTTGAAATACAAGAACTACCAAAGTTTGACAGGGAGACACCAAGTAAGCAGGTGCTGTGGGAAAAATGAGTTCAGTAGACTTGCTTGATGTAGGGTTGACACAGACCTTTATTTTGTATTTTAAAAAAGGCAATATCTGAAGTGCAATAAAGAGAAGCACAATAAAAAGAGGTATGCCTGTTTTTATATAAAAAACTCATTGGCACAGACAATTAAAAAGAAATGAAACCAAAAGTACCAATAGCACACAAGATCATCATGAAAGGAAAGCAGTTTTATTATAAAATAAATTCCTCAAATTGTACTTAAATATTTAGCATCAGATAACCATAATATCTAGTTGGAGTCACTTCAGTTATTTTTAACATTTTTCATAAAATGCTGTTATTTTGTAGAAAATGAGAATTGTATTTTTGTTGTTGTTCAGTTGCTCAGTCGTGTCCGGCTGTTTGCAGCCCCATGGACCGCAGCACACCAGGCTTCCCTGTCCATCACCATCTCCTGGAGTTTGCTCAAACTCATGTCCATTGAGTCAGTGATGCCATCCAGTCATCTTAGCTTCTATTCCCTTCTTCTCCTCCTTCCCCAGTCTTTTCCAGCATCAAGTCTTTTCCAGTGAGTCAGTTCTTCGCATCAGGTGGCCAAAGTATTTGACCTTCAGCATTAGTCCTTCCAATGAATATTCAGGGTTGATATCCTTTAGGACTGACTGGTTTGATCTCCTTGGTGTCCAAGGGGAGAGAATTATGTGGAAGGATATAAATATTGAATTATCTTTACTTCCATGACTGATGGTGAAATTTATCAGTTAAAACCTCAAGGATATTTGCCAACCAATCACTTTTTCACTCTGAGAATAGTTTCTGTCTTTTAGAAAATGAATTGCAGAAGACTTGCACATACAAGCTGCTTAACACATTAAGAAAAATACTTTAAAATGATTATAAATAGATTGGAGAAGGAAATGGCAACCCACTCCAGTATTCTTGTCTGCAAAGTCCCACGGACAGAGGAGCCTGGCGGGCTGCAGTCCATGGAATCTCAAAGAGCCGGACATGATTCAGCGACTAAGCAGCATAAAGAGATTAAGACATTGACAAGAATGACATGAACATGCCATTGATTACAAAGAAACAGGATGGATAAAACTTCATATCTACAATTAAAAATTTTATGTCAATGTCTGTCATGCTATTTCTATCACGAATGGCTGACAATTATATCATAGAGAGAAAATGAATTTTATGTCTGAAAAACTGCTTATTAAGATTTTAGCAAAGCATTCTGTGCAGGCAGAAGGAGCAGTTGTCAAAATAGATAGCTGAAGTTATTGTTACAAAATGTGCCACTCACTGATGCCAATTATAGTATGTTTTATAGAGGAACAGAGTTTTTTAACAGCAAAAATAAAGATGGAATTTTTTATTCATTGAATGTCTAGCATTTTTTGGATTAATATAATAAAATTCACTGTTTGTATTTAAACTGATCACAATGAAAACACACTCAAACATTTTCCCCAGCTTCAAAACCAGTCTTTACCTCTCACAGAATTTAGGCATCCCCAAGAGATTGGCCACAGTGAGATAAGATCTGAGACCACCCGGAGAAAGAGCTTTATTTGAGATATACCTTTGTTCCTATTACAGTGTGGTGATAACACTTTAAAGGAAGATTCTAGGCAGTCGTCTGCTTTCTTTTCTAGTTTGCCTCTCCGGAAGACAGAGGGTACATCCTGCTGTGTGTGCTCAGTCGTGTCCAGCTCTTTTGTGACCCCATGGACTGTAGCCCGCCAGGCTCCTCTGTCCATGGAATTCTCCAGGCAGGGAATACTGGGGTGGGTTGCCATTTCCTGCTCGAGGAGATCTTCCTGACCCAGGGGTCAAACTCCCATCTCTTGCATCTCCTGCATTGGCAGGTGGTTTCTTTACCACTGAGGCACTGGAAGCCCTCAAATGCCAAAGAAACACTAAGTCCTCTATGTGTGAACCTTCCAGCTGTGAGCTCTCGAGGATGTGATTTCTGCCAGTGTCAGGAGTGAGAGAGACTGCAGCTTGCCGTCCATCTGCTGCTGTTGAGCATCTTTCAGCTCTTCCATCGCCCATCTCCTCTCCCTTTTCCAGTCACACACTCTCCTTGTCTTTCACTCGCTGCCAGTACCTGTATGCCAACTCTTGTTCTGTACTTCTTCAGCGCTTTTCAAGGTACTGAACTGTAAGATTAACAATGTTTATCTTTTTGTGTTTCTATTCTATGTATTATCTGTGTGAAAAGTGTTATAAACATTACCTGCGTGCTAAGCCACTTCAGTCGTGTCTGACTCTTTGCAACCCCATGGACTGTAGCCCGCCAGTCTCCTTTGTCCATGGGACGCTCCAGGCAAGAATCCTGGAGTGAGCTGCCATGCCCTTCTCCAGGGGATCTTCCTGACCCAGGAAGGGACTGAACCCTCATCTCGTCTTCAGCGTTGGCAGACAAGTTCTTTAACACTAACACCACCAGGGAAGCCCCATAAACAATACAGCGAAGTGCTACATGGCAGTGTGTTGGCTGGGAACCTAGGCTAACTTTGCTGGGCTAAGGAACAAATAGGATTTACGAATGTTCTCAGAATGGAACATGCTTGTATATCGGGGACTTGCTCTATTGCACAAGCTTGTGCATCCCCTCTGCTCAGCTCACTATAGCTTGGACCTTTGGCAGGGCAGAGCTGAACGACACACACACAAGCCAGTGTTGCCTTAGCTGCTAAAGCCACTCCCCAAAGCTTCTCGCACCCTCTGAGGCCACAGGCCATGGGGTCCTGAGGGCTCCTCAGGGGCCCCTGAGCTGCTGAGGCTGCAGACACAGCCTTCCACCGGCAGCTGTGGGTGGGTGCCTGACCTGGCCCGAATGCTGCCTTCCCATGCTTCTTGCTTAGTTCTGCAGATTTTGGTGGAAAAGTGCCTCTCAGTTTGTTGTCAGCAAACCTTTTGGCCAGCCTCCAGGGACTTCGAAAGGGTTTCTTTCCTAGTGTCAACCAGTCAGATAGAATCCTTCCAGGGGAGAGATTTCTAGAAGCTCTTCCCACCCCCCATTCCCTAACCCCTGACTCACCAGGTGGGTTTTCATTCTTTCTACCTGCTCTGCGTGTCAGCCTCGCCAGCAAGCTCCTGTGGTTTTACTAACTGCATTTGTACCTGTAACCTTCTTTTGGGGATAAATTTGAGTCACCAGAGAGCCTCATCTGTCTGGAGGGATTGGATGTCACCTCCTTGCTCCTGAGGCAGCCTGTAACTGATGGTCCGTGATTGGAGCATAAACCCCCTGCTCATTTGTCTCAAAGCAGAGCGAACTCCAAGGCATGATTTACAGCCCAGAGCTCTGCACAGCCTCAGGCAGGCTGGACGCCTCCAACTTCCTTATCCTGTTGTCTGGCCACTTGCTAGAGCTTCCTCAGAGCCCTTCCTTCATAAATCACCTTGCACTTGAATTCTCAGTTCAGTGTCTGGCTCTGAGAGAATCCGAAATAAGAAAAATATTTTTTTATCACATGCCTATGCCTTTGCAAGAGCAGTACCTGACAGAAAGCAATGAGTCCATAAAAGAAATGGGCTGTGACACTAAAAGTGACAGAACCCAGTATTAAAGTCTTAGAGAGAATTTCACTTGACGATTCCATAAACAGAAACCTCTCAACAGCGATTCAGCTGTGGATTCAACTGTGCATCAAGTTTTGGTCTAGAGGAAGTCCATTCTGTTGCACAATAATGAAATGGCAATTTACCCTTGTATAAGATTTGAGGAAAACATGGAGATGGGGGAGCCCTACGCATAACTGAATTCAGATCATCTGGAATATGTGTTCCTGGTTCAACAGGTGATACCAGAGGTTTATATCTTGAAGCTTCCTTAGAAGTTGAGCAGAGTCATCTCTTAGGTATGGAGGTAATACATTCATTCCATGAGCGGAGTAGTGAAGACTACAGACTGTACATCAACTGCATCAACTACAATCAGAATAGCAGAAAAATTTCCTTTAACTTCCATAACTGCTTATTTATTTCCATTGTTCAGGTACCGTGTTTAGTAGCTTTTTATGCATTAAAATTTGATCCACATTTGTGTGTGATGTGTGTGTATATGTGCTTGCATGCATAGTTCTAAAGAAGGGTTCTGAGAAGATATACATCACATCAATTTTATAAAAAGCTTCTATTATTGAAAGAAAGGCTTGAAATGATGCTAAAATTTTGTCAGGGTGTCAGTGGGTGGGGAGACTTGAAAGCTGAGAGCCTGTGGATCTGATATAGACAAAATGCGTAATGCAGATCCTTTTAGCCATGGATGTAGGTGGGAGGGGCTGGTAAAAATAGGGCAACGGAAGAAACAATCAAAGGTTATAGGACTTTTGTGATAGGCTGATTTTAAGTAATGAACTTCTCAGAAATCATCTGTTATCAGCCTCAGCCTGGGGAGTGTATGCAGCACTTCCCATAATACAGAGTTAAAAATCATAAGTCAGTCCCAAGTATTCATGAGGCTTCTCTGGTGACTCAGTGGTAAAGAATTTGTCTGCCAATGCATGCAACATGGGTTTGATCCCTGGGTCAGAAATACTCCCTGGAGAAGGAAGTGGCAGCCCACTCCAGTATTCTTGTCTGGGAAATCCCCTGGACAGAGGAGTCAGGTGGGCTACAGTCCATGGGGTTGCAAAAGAGTCAAACATGAGTTAAAGATTAAACAGGAAAAAAAATGTATTCATGAGCAGTTTCAACAACAGTTGTAGATTGGATAGTAGAGAAGAAATGTGGGGTTGCTGTATATTCACCAATGTTCACATGATAAGGTAACTGAGTCTGTTGTGGATGAAGAAGTAGTTAAATTTTGAGTAACTATACAGGAAGCTACAGATAAGTCTCTGCTGTTAGAACATCACTTCAGATTCAAGTAATAATGGTTTATTCTTGCATAAATTTCACCAGATATTGATTTTCCAAGAAGATGCCCCAGGGTTATATTAATAAGTTTAATTAACGTAATTCATCATTAACTCCCTAGTTAGTATGGGAATTCGGCATATTTCTCCCCTGTTATTACAAAGTTCCTGATTTTGTGTGGGTTTGACCTAGTTTACAATTGCTTAGGACTGGAAAATCACACCACTTTGGCTCCCACATCATTCTTCTGACTTCCAAGATGCTCAAACTACCATCTCCTGGGGAATTCTCCCTTATCCTGGACCACAGCACCAACCATGGGTTGTCTCAGCAATTACTTGGCATGTCTTGCTCAGAAACCTATGGTTCACTCACAGATCAATCACTAGGGGAAGAAAATGTTTTTCGTCATACCCTTTTTCATTCTGTTTTCTTAAAGTCTTTCCCCCCCACCCCCTGTGATGTCTCACACTCTCTCCCTTCAATGCAGGCAGAGTATTCTTCTGGCCTCCTGTGGAAACATTATTTCACTTCAACCAATCACCAGGATTGTCTTCCCGTTTCCATCTTCCAGAATATATCATCAGCTACTCATTCTTTACGGTAAGGTTATATAAGTGACAACTTGACATTAATTACCACACTGCCAGAGTGAGCTGGAGCATTAATGCAGAAGCAATAAATGATACCAGCTTTGACAATGGAAACAGAGGAGGCTCTATATGCAACTGAAATTAAGGCTTTTCCCAAGCTGACTTGGAGTTATGTTAATTTTCTAATAAGGGCAGTTTGTCATTAACCTACCACATCACCACATCACTAGTACTGTGATGTTGTAATATTTTATGTCTTGTGTGTATATATATGTATGTATATGTAGATGTGGGCTTTGCTGGTGGCTCAGATGGTAAAGAATCTGCCTGCAAGGCAGGAGACCTGGGTTCAATCCCTACTTTGGGAAAATCCCCTGGGGAAGGGAATAGCAACCCACTCCAGTATTCTTGCCTGGGAAATCCCATGGACAGAGGAGCCAGGCAGGCTATAATCCATGGTATCCCAAAGAGTGAGACACAGCTGAGTGACTAACAACCACACAAATATGGAGATTTATGATTCAAACTATTTTGTGGACTATATAGGTTTCAATCAGAATATTAATATCAGTAATTCTCTTTTTTTTTAATCCTTGTAGTGTACTGTATAAGTAATCTCATCACACCTTGATAAACCAAAGTATATGACTAGATGGTCCAAAAAGCAATTGGGGTTATAAAGTTGCCATCTGGTTTCTGCACCTGAAATTAAGTTGGCAGATTTGGACATTGGTTTCTCTATTGCCATATATATATATATATATATATATAAAACTTTTCATAGAGTCTCATTATCCTTGAGCACATAACACTGCTGAGCATTTCTTTAAATTGTTTCTTCTTTGTTGGGTTTTGTCAAATCACTTCTCCTGGTTCTTCTATGTTACCGGCCATTTCTAGATCTTCCTCCCTCTCTCACCTATTTATTCTGATTTTACTTTAAATTTTTTATATTCCCCAGGATTCTCTATTCATGACTCTTTTTCAGATAGAATTTTCTTTCAGTTGAAAAATGGCTTTTCAACTGGCTTGTACAAAAAGATAATTTATTGACTCAAATCAAAGAATAGACGAAGGGTAGGCTGGGTTTCACTTTGATACTCACAAATATGTCACCAAAATGCAGTTATGCCCTCTCTCCAGGATCAACTCAAGTTCCTTCCATGTGTAGGATTCAGCTTTATGAAAATACACTAGCACAAAGGCAGACAGGAGAAGAGCAAAGCCGCCAGCTTGCAAACGTAAATCTAAGGGAAATCTCCCTGGTTACTTTCTGTGAAGCCCCAGTGTCAATGCTTAGCAACGTGTTGGCTCTGATGGTTCAAAGTCCTGTCCAGAGAACAATGACCATGAGTGAGGCATGCTGATTACCATAGGTCAGTGGACATTTTGAGCAGGACAATTCTTTGTGAAGAAATGTCTGGCTCTTGCATGGTGTGTATATCTCTTACCCTTGGGAAATAATAGCATTAGCATCCCCTCCTTTAAACACATCTTGGTTTTGTTGTTGCTCAGTCACTGAGTCACATCCAACTCCTTGTGACCCTGTGGACTGCATCACACAAGGCTTCCCTTGTCCTTCACTATCTCCTGGAGTTTGCTCAAGCTCATGTCCATTGAGTCAGTGATGCTATCTAACCATCTCATCCTCTGCTGCCCCCTTTTCTTTTTGCCTTCAATGTTTCCCAGCATCTGGGTCTTTTCCAATGAGTTGGCTCTTTGAATTAGGTGGCCAAACTATTTAAGCTTCAGTTTCAGCATCAGTCCTTCCAATGAATATTCAGGGTTGATTTTCTTTAGGATTGACTGCTTGGATCCCCTTGCAGTCCAAGGGATTCTCAAGAGTCTTCTCTAGCACCACAGTTCTAAAGCATCAATTCTTTGGTGTTCAGCCTTCTTTATGGAGGAGAAAATGGAAAACTGCTTCAGTATTTTTGCTTCAAGAACCCCATAAACAGTATGAAAAAGCCAAACACATCAGGCATCGCCAATTTTCTCTCAGTGATCAATAGGAATACTGCCCAGAAAGGAGAGATGCTGGCTTAGACCAACCGGGACACATCTATGAACAAGATGACATCTACCTGACCTGATATCATGGCTCTGAGTGCAGGAGAATAAATTTCTATTAGGAAATTTGCTGTTGTTATTGTTAAGTTTGAACTATCAATGTCTGGCTAATGGCCTCTAAATCAGTCAATAAGCAAGATTTGTCTGCTAAGATCTCAGCCTTTATGGTATAACACAAACTCATCTGTTATTGCAATCTCTATAGGATCAAGTCCTTACTTTGTCATTTGCTCTTCATTCCAAATTTGTCCTTGCATTTTAATTTACTTTCTATTTTAATTCCATGACTTCAGCACATTCTGTACCTCCCATATCATTAAACACCAAGTCATATTGATTATGATTCCTGTTATTTTTATTATAACCCATTTTTTTCCCATTCACTATTGCAATGTCTTGAATTATCAAAAATGTAAGTGTATGATTCGAAGAAGGGTTTCTCTGACTCATTCTGATATCTTTCTGTCCATCCACTGTAAAATTACCAAGGTATTCTTGCAATAACAAGTCTGGTCATTTTCCTACATTTAGTGACTCTTGATTCTTTCTAGGAGGAGATGACAAAATACAGCCTGTGGATTAAATCCATCTTAATGCTTGTTTTGGTAAGTGAAGCTTTATTGGGGAAGTCTCCACATTCGTTACACATTGTCTATGGGTGCTTTGTAAGAGCACAGTTGAGTATTTGCCCTTTACAGAGAATGCCTGTTGACACCTACCCTACAGAATGCTTGTGAAATTCAGAGTTGAGTGAACTTGTAGAATCTGGTAGGACAGAATGATATTTCATAAGCTTTTCAAGTAGCACTTGCTGTCTGAGTCATCTGACTCCAAGCATACTCTTCTAATCTTGTCTAACTGTAGCATCACTTTATCCCTAAGAATGCACCCAATCATGACATCTTTTACAAAGTCTTCCTTGATCCCAGGTAAATAGATTTAGTAATTTCATTCCTACTTCACTTCTTCACCTGTTGTTCAGTCGCTCAGTCGTGTCTGGCTCTTTGCAACCCCATGGACTGGAGCACGCCAGGCTTCCCTGTCCTTCACCATCTCCTGGAGTTTGCTCAAACTCATGTCTATTGAGTTAGTGATGCCATCCAACCATCTCATCCTCTGTCGTCCCCTTCTCCTCCTGCCTTCAATCTTTCCTAACATGGTCTTTTCTAATGAGCTGCTCTTCGTAACAGGTGGCCAAAGTATTTGAGCTTCAGCTACAGCATCAGTCCTTACAGTGAATATCCAGGACTGATTTCCTTTAGGATTGACTAGTTTGAGCTCCTTGCTGTCCAAGGAACTCTCGAGTCTTCTCCAGCAGCATAATTCAAAAGCACCAATTCTTCAGTGCTCAGACTTCTTTATGGACCAACTCTGACATTTATATGCGACTACTGGAAAAACCATAGCTTTGATTATACATGCCTTCCTCACGTAGACTTTATGCTATTATTGTCATTATATTTTCTGTTTATAAAAGTATAGATTTTGCATGCCGTGAAACTTTAAGGTTGAGACTCTACCTTACCAATATAATTATTGAACCCTCCAAAACATTCTCCTTCCTGTGGCAGGAGAATATTTAGCGAATATTTAGTAAGTAAATTACTGAGTTATGTAAAATCCCTAATTGAGGATATCAAATAAACATCATCTCTTACCCAGTTATGACTTAACATAGCCTGATTTTGCTTGAACACGCATCATTTTACACTGAACGTGGCGGAGTTCGTATGGTACATGATAAAAGGAATGTAGCTCTAAAAATAGTCATGTTAGCTTCCACTTACAATGAAGAATTAACTTTCGGTGGGATGGAATCCTTGTTCATGCTGAGGAATTACTGTTTTGGCTTGTTAATCATTCAGGTAGGAAGCTACACTATTCTAGGTATGTTCAGTTGACATTCAATTAGAGTTATACAGTCTTTTTGTTAGCAATGCAAATCCCATCGTAATTTAATGAAATAGCAGCTAATGCTCATGGTTTGTAATTATAATATTGATTGTAACACTCTCCAACATAGTAAAAATGGTTTTTGAAAGTAATGTAATTGCTACAGTTGCTTAATTATAAAATACTAATCCATACTAATCCTGTTGTCACTGCGTAAGTCTTCGGCTGCCCCTGCTCTGCCTCCCAGAATGGTCCTGCTCCCTCCAGGGATGTGAACGGCTCAGTGACACGCACATCACTGAACCTTTCCCGACAAGCGTTTTGCAGCTTGTCCTCATCGTCATGGGTAGATGATAGTAAATTTACTCATTAAGATAGCAGGAAATCTTGTAGAAAGTCTGTTTTGTGTGGCTTTGACCTGGAATGAATGAAGTCCTGGGTTTCACACTGCTCTTAAGTGAGGGCACTTCTCTGTCTCCGTCAGTGTTAGCTCAACCAGTAGGAAGACTGTCTGACTTGTGTCCTGGTCCACATCTTCTGTTGTTCTCTGTCGTCTCCACTTTGAAGCCTGGAGAACTGCCGCAATTCCGGTCCTGTCCACGTGGGACTCGGTTTTACGTTTCATCATCCTTTGGGCAGGAGCATTCCTGTTTCCAGTCTTTGTTTAGCATAAACATTATTATGTACAGATATCTATGGAACAGGCCCTGTATATTTGTGACCTCAATATTAAATTCTCCAGATCTATGTCTTGTTCTGTCATCTGACTTTCATTTGCTAAATTTTCCTTAAATCGTTACTGAGGTTGTTAGGCCAGTTGGCACAATGTCAGACATACTTACATAGTTTATCTTTCTAATTTCAGTGTTATAACCTGATCGGTTCTCCATAATACAATACTTTCTCCAAACTGAGTTTGATCAGGCTGAATCATGGCATCTTCTGATTTAGAACCAAGGCTTTTGGAGTATCTCACAATACCAATACACCTAAGCCTAAGATTTGTCAAAAAATATGATGGTACTCTAAGGGAAAATTAAAAAAAAAAAAAAAGAAAAAGATGAGTAGTGTTCAGTTTTCATTCACAAAATATTTCACCTTAGTAGAAAAGCTGGTCAAAAAAATGATTATATGTATCACAAAATGCAAATAATTCAGTGCTAAATATAACTATACATGAAATACAGCACAGGTTGATACACAAAAATAATTATTTCTTACAAATGGGATCTGGGGAATGTTTATCATGGACATTCGACTTACAGAATAAACAATTTTGTGTTTATATATCGTATATATTGAGAATTAATGAGAGAATATTGTGTTATGAGGAAGGATCTTATAAAACCTGTACATATATAAAACAGAGTAACAATCTGGGCATCAAGGTACATATATAATAGAAAAGGACCACCCATTCAGGATTAATTAAATGGGGAAAATGGGCTTAGTACAATAGTGATTAATGCTGAGCCAGTATATGGTAACCGATGCTTTAGGCTGGAGGAGGATGCATTTTTTTCTAGGGTCGGTTTTTATTTCACAGCAGCCAAGTAGACCAGTGATACCTTCTAAGTTTTCTGGTGTGCAAAGTTGACATTGACATCATGTTTTAAGTGTTACAAATATCCCTGTTTTGTGACCCTAGAAAGATTAGTCCTCAAAAGCATGTCTAGAAAATAGAAAGTAGTCTAAGAAAATAGTTAAGCAATTTTTTTTTTACTTTTAATTAAAAACTACTGTATAGCACATATATCAAGTATTAAGGATTTATATACTATGTTGAAATTGAGAATAACTGAAAGTGTACAGTTTTCTTTTTCAAGATTAGGCTTCCTGGTTATGCTGTCTAGACTTTTCATGTCTTCATGGCATCTGAGCATCTCTCTGTCCTCCGATTATGTGAAAAAAAAAAAAGCCAGTCCTGTCCTGAAGTCTGTGAAGTTACTTCACTTATACTTTACTCTCAAAGTAAGGAGTTTATTTGCTCAAAGTTTAATGTGTAGAACTACTCAGTCTGAATTATTTGTTGTTGTTCAGTCACTAAGTCATGTCTGACTCTTTGTGATTCCAGGAGCTGCAGAATGCCAGTTTTCCTTATCCTTCACTGTCTCCAGGAATTTGCTCAAACTCATGTCCATTGAGTCACTGATGCCATACAACTATCTCATCCTCTATCACTCCCTTTTCCTCCTGCCCTCAAACTTGCCCAGCATCAGGGTTTTTTTCCCCAATGAGTGAGCTCTTCATATCAGGTGGCCAAAGTATTGGAGCTTCAGCATTAGTCCTTCCAATAAATACTCAGGGTTGATTTCCTTTAGGATTGACTGGTTGGATCTCCTTTCTGTTCAAGGGACTCTCCCCATCACTATTTGTTCTGCATGCATCTTGCATTTTTCATTTTCAATCATTCAGCAAATTTATTTGGCACCTACTACCATGTACCAGACATTGTCCTGGAATGTAGGTGAACAGTGGAAAAAACCTGCAAAAATTCCTGTCTCCATGTAGCCCAAGGAACTAAAACACTAAGAGCCTGGTTGCAATTTTAGACAGAAATGCACATTTTCCTTGTAGTTGTCACTCAAAATTTTACAAACATTTAAAATGCAATATCAAAGTAAAATTATAGACATCTGACAAGATAATGCTGCTGGTATTCATAAAACAGAGGCCGAAATGATGCCTAATCATAAA
Organism: Cervus elaphus; assembly: GCF_910594005.1. NCBI lineage: Eukaryota > Metazoa > Chordata > Mammalia > Artiodactyla > Cervidae > Cervus > Cervus elaphus. The sequence goes on along the minus strand of NC_057841.1, from coordinate 11,207,877 downwards.
GAGAAGACACATTATTAGTGTCGGTGGCAATGGCAATCTAAAATTGAATAAATCTATTTTAATAGATAATGAATACAAAATTAAAGCAGAGTTTAGGACATTGTTCCAGTTATAAATATATTTTAGAAGTATTCAACCACAAACTAGCAATTTTTTAAAAATTTCCTACTCAATGTAAATATGGACATATGATATGAATAATCAAGTGCATTCAAATGAGTGTCATTGGATTCCAAAAATATATTTAGTACAGTGAAAATTAAGGGGCACATTTAAACAGATGCTGTCTGAAAGGAACTGAGAATAAAAGTTCTGCCTCCAATTAGGTAATAATATTGATGCTAGGTAGACAGTTTAATTCGTGTAATAACTAATGAGCATATTGCATTGCAAAATATATTTTTGCCCTCTGTGGCAGCTGAATTAAGCAGTACTGTGAATATCAGTCCCTATTGGAATAAGCATTTTCTATTCTGGATCTTTCATGAAATGGCTATCCTCTGGAAAAATGTAAAAGATTTATGAAAATCATTTAATGCATAGAGAGTCTACAGAAGACATTAAAGTTGGAAAGAAAAAATAGGGCAGATAAGTAAGTCAGTTGGTTCTATGTTTTGCTTTACTTTTGCAAGTGTTGCTAAACAAATCATGTAATATTTTATATCCTGGTGGGTTAGAAGGCTGAAATAAAAGAAAAAGTAGAATATGGGATTTTCAGAGGAAGGTTTGAAATAGTTAGCTGCATGAAAGAGGAAGACCAGAGTAAGCTCAACATGAAGCTGGAATAAGAACAAAGACCTAATGAAGTTCAGGATGAATGTCAATGGTATTTTAAGTGACACTAAACCAGAAATAAGTGATCATGGTTCGTCGTTAGTCAAGGTAGGAGAACATGTAGAAAAGAAACAGATGGGAGAATAGGAAATAAAATATACAGAGATGAATGATCGGGTGATAGGGAATAAGCTCTAGGAACAAAACAGCATGGTGAGGCTGATCACACCTATGTGTTACGATCCAAAAAGTGCCCATCACAATCTTCTATCAAGAATATTTTTGTCTTGAGATCTTGGTCCAGGTGTTAAGACTGGGTTTCCACTGCAGGGGGCATGGGGTTGATCCCTGGCTGGGGAACTAAGATTTCATATGCTGCATGGTATGGCCAAAGATAAAAATACACAAACATAATATTTTTGTCCCTAAGAGCATCATGACATTTGAAATCCCGCCATTTAACATTTGTTATTTTGGCTCCTAAAGAATTTAGTTCTTAAAAAAAAAAAATTTAATCCGAGTCTCAGGTGGCACAATGATAAAGAATCCATTTGCCAGTGCAGGAGATGCCAGAGACAAAGGTTCGATCCCTGGGTTGGGAAGATCCCCTGGAGGAGGAAATGACAACCCACTCCAGTATCCTTGCCTGGGAAATCCCATGAACAGAGAAGCCTGCTGGCTACAGTCTGTGGGGTTGCAAAGCATCAGATACGGCTGAGCAAGTGAGCACAGCCTAACTGGTTAACTCTTTCCTCATCTGCGCTACCGGATCCATGGTTTAACAACGCATGTCCCCTGTGGCCCTAAGAGTAGAACTCCTCACCAGCAGTGCCCTAAAGGTTGACTTGGGTGAAGTTGCTTTGGTCTGTTTTGCTTTGTTTGATGTGTACCCCTCCCCTTCAGAAAGAGGATCACATTTCCTCTTTCCGTGTTCATTGAAAAAAACAACTCTGATCACACATCCACAGAAATAAAGGGCCTTGCAATTAGGAGGCTGGTGTTCTGCTGTTGGGTCACTGATGATGCCTGCTGAAAACGTGTGATTTTTCATTTTACCATTTCTGGAGAACTAAAAATCTGCCAGTCAAAATGTAAGATAATGAATTGGCAATCCCTAGAGTGTGTTCAAAGGCAGGTCCAGGTTTTGTGAGGCCTGCGGCTGATACAGTCTGGGCAGTCATCTTTTGCATGCAATGTTCCTGAAACTAAATTAGGTACAAGGCCCTGGAAGGAACCTGTGCAGTGGAGGGCCCCGAAGCTTCATCTTCATTCGCTTCACAGTAAATCTCCCTCTGTATATAATATAAGTGCTCCTCAGTTATTAGCAAGCATGGCAGGAATGGTGAAGTCAGCAACTGGCTGGCCTTGGAGCCGCAAGCAGATTCAAGGATTGGCCGAGGCCATCAGCCCACCGATGGCTTTCCCAGACTGAGGCTGAGGCCGTTATCACTAAAATATCATCTAAAGAGCAGAGGAGGTCCGGGGAGCAAGAAATCTCCTCTCTTTACTTTTTAATTTGACACTCCCTGCTGTCTCTGCGTGGTGTGTCTTTTCTTCTTAAAGGTCCGCTCTTGGCACACAGCATGGGTTCGTTCTGCCTTTCAGTAGCTCAAAGACGGAGGTGGCAAACTTTTTGTGTCTGCATGTATTGTGATAGTGTTTTAAACAGGCCCTTCTATACTAATACATCATTCATCTAACTGTTAATTATTAAGTATCTGTTATGGGTTTAATTGCATCCTCCCCAAAGGTATGTCGCATTCTGAATCGCCAGGACCTCAGAGGGGGGATTTATTTGGAAATAGGTTCGGTGTGGATATAATTAGTTAAGATGAGGTCATACTAGACTGGGATGATAATCTAACCTAAACGGTGTCCTTAGGAGAAGAGGAGAGACCCAGACCCCCAAAAGGAGGAGAGAGGTAGAAATTGGGGTGCTGGAGCTGTAAGTCAAGGAATTGCAAGGATTGCCCACAAAACACCAGGAACTGGAGGACCTAGGGAGAGGCATGGGTGGAGTTTCCCTGACAGATTTCAGAGGGAACATGAACCTCCGGATAAGCTGATTTCAGATTTCAAGCCTGTAGAACTGTGAAAGAACAAATTACTATTATCATAACTACTATGGATATCAGCTCAGAAAGATCCTGAAAGCCTCGTTACAGAGTTTGAGCTTCACATTTATTAACTCTGGGTGGTATGTAAATGTTATTATACTGGTGTAATGCTGTTTTTTGGTTTTCTGTTGTTTTGAGTATATTAAAAATATTTTCAACAAAAAAAAAATAAAGAGTTTGAGCTTCATATGCAGAGTGTAGGGAAGCAAGAACATTTCTTCATAAAAAGTAAATGATCCAATTTGTATTTTGCAATAATCACTGCAGATAACACGTTGGAAACATTCACCTTACTGGTCCTGCTGCCCAGAATGTAAATGAAAGTGAGTGAATAAAAATGTATAAACAAAGAACACAGGAGCGGAGAGATGATGATAGAGCAGAGATGTCAGCAAAATTTTGGAACCTGGTGAGGCCCTTGGATTAGTAGGCGCCGATGGAGCAAGGCGGAGGAAGTGGAAACCTAGAGGTCTTTCCTGGAGAACACAAAGATGGAGTGAGCCTGTTTGTGATGAAGATTTTGGAAAGGCTCAGAAAACAGGTATCGCGATCCTCTAAAAACACCTCCCGGTGTTCAAGGAGGAGCAGAAAAGAGAAGAGAAGCTTATCAGTTAGCCATTTTTGCCCTTGCTGAGTCTACCGAAGCAAAGCATGAGGCTAAGTCTTAAGAAAGGCTGAGGCTAGAAGAATGGAGAGAAGACGGGTGAGTCAAGGCTCGCCTGCAGAAATGTGAGAGCCCTTCCCCTCTGGCCTCTGGAATTCCAGCAGCCAAGCTGATGCTCTTCTGCACGTGGTTGGAGTATTCCTTTCTGTGGAACATGCCTGCTTTTTAAAAATAGCTATACTGATTGTATATATGTGTCCTTCAAAGAACCTGCTGGGTCCCTGTCAAGCTTACTGTGGGGCTGGTACATACATGGGTGCCTTATAACTAACTACTTCCTATTGTCCCTTTTCTCTTCAGAATTTTTCACCCTTTGCAATATTGTTTATGTAGATATGAGTCCTGTATTAGTTTTTTTTTTTTTTTGGTTTGTTTGTTTACTGCTGTGTTCCTAATGCCTAGAAAACGGCCTGACCCACACATCTGTTAAGTGAAATTGAACAGTTGACTTTTCACCTTCCCATGTTTTATTTCCTTCACAGTCAAGGAAAGAGCTGACTCCAAACAAATTACAAAAAAAGGAGATCATAATAAGCAGAGGCAATAAGCAGAGGAAAAGTACTAAATTAGAAAAGATACCGTGTGCATATTGCAAAAGCAGTTACTGTGTAAAAAAATTCCAATAAGAAAAAGCTCTTTAAAATGAAAAATGTTAAAGGTAAAATAAAAAATAATGAAAATTATTCAATGACAGTGTCGAGAATATAGCTTAGACATTAGAAGTAGTCAAGTAATGAGAAATAATGAAACAACTTTGGAAGCCCAGGATCTGATTAATAGAGATTACACACACACAGAAATTACAAGGGAGGATTAATAGAAGATAAAAAATATCCAGAAATGTATAACATATGCAGACTGAATGATACACTTGAATTCCTCAGAAAAATAAATGAAAATGCTTTCAAGGAGACAACTTGACAATAATTCATTTTGTTGCTAGGGAAAAGTAGATACAGTCTTAAGGGGTATGAGTCAACATTAAAGAAATATTTCTTTTGTTGTTCATTTATCTGTTGATTTATTTGTTGTCCCTTTTTGTTGTCCCTATTTGTTTATTTGTTGCCCCTTTATGTGTTGATGTGCTATTTTAGTCATAGAAGAACACTGACATGTATTCTAACATCAAATCAGTGTGCCAACAGAGAGGCAGAAGTTGAATTTGCCCAAGAAAGAGTATCCACAATGAAATCACAGCAACATTCACAAAACATCTGCTCCTTGTGTTCTTTTTTCATCCATATCATTACAATTATGTAGGGAGTCTAATTACTCTATAATTTGAAATAAAATAGCATTTTAAGGCTCTAAATTCATTTATTTACATTTTTGTTTCCCTTGTTTACTTACATGAGATAAATTTCAAGTCATTTGTCAATTTTAAAATGCAAATCAAATATGAGTAAAGATGAGTGCTCAAAAATTCCTATGCCTTGAATATTATTTTATTTGTACAATTTATGCATACAACATAAATCATAGTCAATAGATATTATGTAATGACTAATAGTCAGTAGAGATTTTTAGACTTCTATAAATTTAATAAAATCAGTACTAAACATGATAATAAAAAATTATTAAGGGATCTATCTAGCAGAATGTTAAGAGACATCTGTTGAACATGACCATGGGAATTCTTTTCAGTTTTCTTATTCCTCAGACTTGATTTTTTTTTTTTTTAATTGAATTGAATGAAGCTAAAAGCAGAAAGTGTTTCTGTTCTTAACCTAAAATCAATAAGTATGCTCCTTCAGTCCTGGGATTAACACTCTTGAAAAGAGATCCCACTTGAGTATTTAATTACAAAATAACTCGTTTTGAAAGGTACATAACTAATTTTTATGTATTAAGCAAACTACAATGCTTAATTAGAAGCATAGCCCCTACCCCACCCAGTGTATCATTTTACTTTATCTCTCTCAGCCAATATAATGGCACGTAATTTAAGAAGACAATTATAGGCTATATAATATAGATAATGTAAAAATTAGCTGATCACAGTTATCTTATTTAACTTTTTGTTTTAATTCATAATGTTGGGTCTTACTGTCAGGGGAAATTATTGGCTTCTGAGCTCATCAATGGGAAATCTGTCAAATTAAATGCCTTTGCAAAGGCAAATCTATAAAGAAACACCCGATCTACTGGATAAGATAATGAAAACAACTCTGGAAACAGTATATACACATAAAAGCTACTGTGAAATAGTCCAACACTGGGTCAGTTAAGCTGGAGAGAAGAATTCAGCTGGGATAATTATTTTACTGAATGTTTGAATGTTTATTAAGTGTAATCACTGATTTGTCAAACATCTAGTAAGGTAATGTTGATAGTCCACTTTGTGAATCAATGAGAATATGTGTTCTAGAAGACTTTGGTAACCAGGTTAATGTATTGAATATAAACACTGCATGATTCAGTATTTCCCTGTCGCTTCATGCATGCTTTTCATTGGTTTTGCCCAAATTTTGCCCAGAGGTTCTCCAGTCGACTCTCTTCAGGGAAACCTTCACTAAAACCTTAGCTTCACTCCAATTAAAGCTGAAAGCTGAGGCTCTCTTTTCCAGGAATAACGGTTTCTTAAAAGCTGGATTTAACTTCACCACCACCAAACAATTAAAAAACAAAATCGACCAATCATGTGAAATGACACAATTTAAGTCCTGAGAACTAGGCAGTTCATGACTGAAACCCTTCAGAGAGGAGGAAAGAAGCGGAGGTTTCCTGTCATTCAGGGTTTCTTCAAGGACACTCTGGATCATCCATCAGGCAGGATATTAGCAGTTACTTTGCTGAGTTGAGATGACAGAGTACAGAACCTAGAGATCCTGAAGGCGCTAGCAGTTTCAGAACAAAGTTTGGAGAGGAATAAACTACTCAGAAAAAAAAAAAAACCAACTTCAGAGTTTGTCTAGGGAGCTCCTTGCTTCTTCGCTAACGGTTGAAAACCATATGCGTAAAGTAAAAATCCATGTGGTTGGGCAAAGAGTAAGCAGGCAGCTCTGAGGTGAAGAACACTTGAGTTCTCAGAGAGATAGGGATGGTTCGGGTTTCCACTGTTCAGAGTGGAGAGTGCAAAACTCCCGCAGAAAACGCCGTTGGCACTGCAGAGGAGGTGGTCTTCAGGAGTGAGGGCACATTTTATCTCATTTAGAGCAAATAGCGGAAGGCAGAGAACAAGTTCAAGAACATTTTGAAAGGTTCAAATCAAATCTCAAGTAACACCAATAAAATCTGCATACTCAACAATGTAAAATAAACAATTCTCAGGATGTAATTAAAATTCAAAGGTGCAAAACTCAGGAAAATGTGACATATAAACAGAGTAAAAATAATTCAGTAGAACAGACTCAAAAATCATAGAGATAATGGATTTATAATGGACATTCCGTAGTTCCTAATCTGTATAAAACTTTGTTTAAAAACTTGTGAAGAGAGAAATGAACTATAATAATAATCAAAATAAAGTTGTAGAGATGCGAAACGTATTTAAAGTTTAGAAACCCACTAGCTAGAATTAACTGGAGTTTAGACATTACTCAAAAAATGTTAAATAGATATGGAGACATACCTGTTGAGAATTTTATTACCTATCGAGAATGTTCACAGTGAAGACCACAATTTCACTGACTTATGGGGAAATATATATGTTTAGTTAAAATCATATAGGGATAGGAAGAAAAGACAGGCAGACAAACATTTAGAGAAATAATAGCTAAGTATTTTCTAAATATGATGAAAATGATAAACCAACAGATTAAGGAAATGCAACTGTCCCAATTAGGAAAAACACACTGTAACATCACATTGTTTAATGCCAGTAAAAATATGTGTTAAAGGTAAGCGGGGAAAATAAAAAAACACAATGTACACAAACTGACAGACAAATTACCGATAAATTCCAATGTTGAAATGTTCAAGATATTGAAATCATCACAGACTTTGTAGCAGCCACTATTATTATGCTTAATGAGGTAAAGGAAATACTTCTATGAAGAAAGAAGAGATGATATATATATTAGCAGAGAAAATAAAAATAGGTGAAGAATAACCAAATAGAAAATTTAGAAAATAGTATTTGAAATGAAAAATACTGAATAGGCTTAATAACAGAATGAAAATTTTAAAAAAGGAAGGAATCAATCAATAAAAAGCATTCAATCAGAATTTAAAGAAAATAAATGTAAAAGTATGGAAAATCACCACTAGGACCTATAAAAAACTAAAGACCTAACATAGGAATAACCTATGAAGAATTAATTAGAAAGGTAGAATATGACAGAAAAACATTTGAAGGAATAATGGCCAAAAACTTGTAAAGTTTGGCAAAATATTAACATTCACAAGATAAGCTCATTTAAGTGCAAGCAGTGTGTTTGGATAATTTTACATTTGGACACATCACAAACTACTAAAAATCAAAACTGTAACCATACTTCTTCCTTACTTTCAGAATGATGCAATCTGTATTTATTAGATATTTAACTGACAAAAAGCTATAGCTCGGTTACTGGGGATACAAATAGAAGGATATATTTCAAATGAAACGTGAGGAGCCTAAAAAGTCTAAAAGCAACTATAAAGAGTCTGAATATGGTAGTCTTTGTTCCTGCCACAAGGAACTTTATGCCATTGGACCTGGCATTCTCTCATGTCATAAGATATTGAAGAGTCAAATATAGACACCGTTTCCTCTTATTCTTGGGATCACACCAGAGTGAACCCATCTTAATATTTTGTGTCTTAACAAAATGGCAAATTGAAATCAATACTCAGAGTAAAATAGCTAGCTTTAAATTCTCCTAGTCATGTAAATCTTCAAAGAAAAATACTTTTTTTTCCCTCTAGTTATTACCTTATGTCTGTAATACCTATACTCAGGGATTAATTAAGTATTGGTTGAGAATATCTCAACCTTTCTTTCCAAATTTCTAAAACTGTGAAGTAGACTTATTAGGTATTTTTTAACTACAAAAATTAACTTGTAATCTGTCATTGATCTTGATGATTACATTAGGAGTCTGGAATCAAGGCAGCATGTTAATTTCAAAATTTAATCTGAGACCAAGAACAACCCTCTGTTCCAAAAATTCATCAAATTTTACATATTGGACATGCTTCTGTTAGATTATCCTTTTAAGTAAAAGGACAATTGATTGGGGTATGTGTGTGTACATATGTGTGTTGTTTGTAAATTATATACTCTGAGTGCAATCCTCAGATTCTTTTTGTTTGGTTGGTTATATTTAATTCAGAGAGTAATTTAGTCAATTATGTTTTTTGAAGGTGTTCAGCAGTAGGCAAGACAACCAAATTCTACCAGATTATGACTTTGTAATTTGCAGAACGCTTTGTCTCAGAACACTAAACAATTTTGCTTCCTTGATGTATTGCCAATGAACTTTGCTTTAAAGTAAGAAAACAGTATTCTGGTCATTCTGGTCCCCCTTATAGAATATTCAGTTCTTTACATATTCTTGGCCTGAAAAATATAAACACATGAATAATTTATAAGCATAATAACATACCTGAAATGTCAACCCATAAATTCATATCTTTTATTAGGTCATTTCTTTGTTTTCTTCATTTATAAAGTTTCTTCATTTATAGTTGCTTTTTATGACAGTTATTATGTATTTGGACTTTTCCTTCTTGAATTTAGTGCATTTTACATGGATATAGTAGAACAATGACCACATTTATGTAAAAGTACCTCCTTCTTTTAAAGAGAGAAAGTGACTGATTTGGTCAAACTGGTGAATCAAACGACATACATTTTTGACATACAACATCTGATCAGCAAAATGTCAACAAACAAAACTAGTATTTGTTAAATCTATGTTTAAACACATGTTTCTTCTTACTTCCCCTATATTTACTTACACAAATACCTACCTATTAAATAGGCTAATGTTTAAAGGCTTAAATTCTAGTGTTTTTTCCATTTGGTGTGAGTTATACAAGCAGATATGCCTTTAGCTTTTGAAAGTCTTGTCACATCTTCATCCCAGTTATTCACTTGTGTTTGGTGCTATTTATACTCTTTTTAAATTATGTTTATCTTTATGATAATGAGTTCATAAGAGCTGAATCCTGTATTATAAAAAGAGATTGAGTGGATAAATTCAAGAGTAAATTGTCATCTATAATATCATTTAAAGTATTCATTCATAAAAATGGGTCTTTTATATTTACTGCAACTTCTATATTTTGCTAAGGAAACAAGTTAAAGCCTGATTATCAAGGTATAACTTTTAAAGGAATTCTATACCATGAATTCATGACATTCACACCATGAATTTTTCTCCTTGTTATAGCCTGACATTGGGTTGAGGGATCAGTCATCGAGATTGAAATGACAAATTGATTGATGACAATTAAGACATAATAGAATCACACTTACTCTTTTAGGGCCCCATGGCCACTTCTGTAGAAATACCAGCCAAATTTTGTTGTGTCACAAAAATCAGCAAATATGATTTGAAGTAAAAGCAATGAGAGAAGAGAGGAATAAACAATGTTCTGTATTTGCTCTGGCACCTTTAGGACACTCACTACCTTGGCAGGTTTGTCCACACTCAATCACTATGACATAGAGCAGAGTGGAGTCTTACTCACATTTGCGTTCTGGAAGACAGAGTTCCAAGGATCAGTAAAACCTGTGAAATCTACCATTTAGGAGGTGATAGTCACACAGTCAGATGTAACATGCAATAGGTGATACTAGCTTGCTGAGCCCTAGAACCTTAGGAGAAGTTACAGAGGATATAAGTAGACAATAAAAGAATATTCACTGTCTGTTTAATTTTGCTCAAATTCCAGAGGATCTCCCCTTGCCAAATACATTTTAATAAAATTTATTTCATTTTGTGTGCATTGACTCACTCCTAAGTCCCTCTTAGGAGTGAACATTTATTTGGCTATTTATTGTATAAGTAAATTTTCAGCTTTTCAAATAAACTATATTGAGCTGTTTTCATGAAGAAGGTAGAAATCATGCTTATTGTGATACTAAGAATTCACAAAGTTTTCTGAAATAGGAGTTTTATGTTGTCTTCTTTAATTACCTTAATAATTTTCCTAGAATTAAAAGTTTTTAAGGTGAGACTAGAATTTTGTTAAAACTTTAAATGGGTAACTAAACCCTTTATTTAGCAATGCAACTACCTATCCTAAAGCTCCTTTCAAAACTATTTAATAATTGGTATTTGCCTATTTATGAGTACAGTATTTATTGAATTGCCAAATATAAAGACAATTAGGAATTACAAAATTATTGTACATGTGAAATTCTTTTATAAACAAAAATTAATCTTGTCAATATAATTTCTGCTTTGAATTAATGAAGTAGTTAAACCAGAATTATATACCAATTAGCTTAAAATATAACCTGTGTCTCAACTCTGAATATATAAACAAACACAGTTAAACACATACAAAAAAAGAAAATAAACCAATTTGTAATCCCTTCCCATAAAGATTAGCAGTATTAACATGCTGATTTAAATCCTGTAGTCAGAAAGATAAGTAGGTCACTATATACATTTATATTTTATTTTTACATTAATTATTAATAATATGCTGTTTGAAGCCAGATATTTTTCTAATATTTTGAATATTTCATAGATTATTAAGTGTTGTTATTTTAAATTTCTGTACATACGTTTATGTGGTGTGTCAGATTTTAAGTATATATTTTAAATATGTTTATGGTTTTAAACATTGATATCACCAATATGTTTTTAGCATATCCAAAATAAATGATATCCTTATTATTAAAATTTGTATTCATGAAAAATCAGTTTTACTGAACAGAAAGGAGTAGAAAGAAGTAGAATAACAAATGAGAATAGTTTCGTAATTGACAAAATATGTCAGTAACTTTACTATCTTCTCTGAAAATAATAAACATGACTTTGTTTTTATCATACATTGTATAAAGGCTCTCTAGTAAACTAACCATAACAACGGTGTAGCTTCTAATAGTTACTTAAAAATCCTCAGGTACTTTTTCACTTGGGGAAACCTATAGAGATGTTAAATAGCTTCAGACTTAATTATAAAAATTTTGTAACAGTTATACCTTGGAATAAAGGTGAAGATGAAAATTGAGATTTCATATTATTTAATATATACATACATACAAAGATGATAACAGTCCTTCAGCTCTAGGTAGTGAGCACACATTTTTATTTTATCGATTTTTGTGCTTTTTTCTGTAAACTTGATAAAATGCAGTTATGTATCATTTTAGAAATAAAGAAGATAAAATAACAACAGTCAATAGCGTGTTCTCAGAAGTTCTCTTTTTTAATACTTTCTTTATCTCATGTTTATATTGTTTTCCTAAAAAAGATATCAGCAAGTTAAGTGAAGGGATGGAAAAACACCACTTGAAGTCAGGTGATGGGGAGATTTGCAGACCCAGCAGGATGTCACATAAGTCTATTGAAACTTGGTCATAACAGGCTCTTCATTAGCAAAGGAATTTTCCAGAAGGCTGCTTTAGTAAGCTAGTAGCCTCTTTTTCATTGCTTCTTAATTAATCGAGATTTCACCACTGGAAGTATAAAACTATAGAAAAGTTTTATGATGAAGCCTTACAAAATCATCTTCAAAGAGTTAGAAATCCACGTTTACCCTAGGCTTTAATTGAAATGTAACCTCTGAGCTAAAAAGTAATTTTTCATGTTCGATTTTACGAATAATTACACCCCAAGATATAAAGTGACTTGACATTTTACTCTTTATATTTTAACTATTGCAACCTCCTATATATAACATTTATAACAATCTTGCAAATTGTATGGTATTGAAGAGTAACATATGTGTTTGTATCAGGATGTGAAAAATAGGAAAACGGTATCTGGAAAAGAAATGTGAAACCATAACTATAATTCTTTGAGTTTACATTTATTTATTTTATTACATTTTGAGAAAATATCCCAAAGTTTTAGCATAATATGTTGTTTTTGTGTATTATGTTTTTGTAGCTATTTCGATAAGATCACTTTGTCAGTTGATTACACACAGGTGCCTGTCTTGATGCAAAAATCCGAATTAGGAAAACAGTAAGATGACAGCTGCCTTAGTAACAAAAGATGGGCGAAGCATAGCAAGGCATGATTTCCAAATTAATTGTTTCAGGAAAATGTTGATTGGAAACCATGTGCAAGATAAATTATATACTCTGGGCTATCACTTTTATATCCCCTCCTCATAAACTCTTAAAAATTATCTATCAAGAAACGATCTGTACAGGACTTCCCAGGGGGTCTAGTATGTAAGCATCTCTGCTCCCAATGCAGGTGGTCTGTGTTCAATCCCTGGTCAGGGAACTAGATCCCACATGTCACAGCTGAGACCTGGTACTGCTAAATAAGTAGGTAAATAAATAACAAGTATTTAAAAAATGATCTGTCTGTTAAGGTGTACCAAATTATTTTTAAAATCTACTTAGATGTGCTAATAAGTAGGCATGGAGAGGAGAAGCTCTATTCCAATAGCATTTTGTTTTGGATAATATTGATAATTTCAGCATGTACAAATAATACAAAAACAAAGTATGTGGCAAAAACACACAAATACTTTGGATATTGATTTTTTTTTTTAATTAAAAAGCTTGCATAGTTCAACTATGTGTGCTTTATTATCATCAGATACTTAATCATGCTAGAAAATGAGACTGTAAATGGACAGAATCTTTCTAGTCATAGAAATGTTCTGAATATTCCTTCTGAGTCTCCTGGTTTGTTTGTGAAGTTTTTGTAATATGCATATTTGCACTGATTTAAAATCTGATTCTGGGCTTCCCTGGTGGCTCAGATGGTAAATAATATACTTGCAATGCAGGAGACCTGGGTTCAATTGCTGGGTATGGAAGAGACCCTCGAGAAGGGCATGGCAACCTACTCCAGTATTCTTGCCTGGGAAAGTCCATGGACAGAGGAGCCTGGTGGGCTTCAGCCTACTGGGTCTCAAAGAGTCAGACACTGAGTGACGACCACCTGCACTTCAAAAGAAGATATTATTTTGTAAACTGTTTATTGCCATACGTAATAATTACACAGTTCATCACTGCCCTTCTAGAGAGAGTACTTATCTTTTGATTCCTTTGTCAGAAGAAAATCTATGAAATTTAGATCCAGGGTCTCTTTAGCCAAAAACACACAAAGTTTAAATTATTATTTGTATTCAGAGTTTATTACCTTATAAATCTTTGATCAAAGAGGAGACAGAGTCAAAGAAAAGTCCCGTACACTTTGGGGCATGCAAGGGTTAGTTGAGATCGGGATCTGTTTTACCGACCACAATCAAGTGGGATTCAATAAAGATAGTTAGTTTGCTTTTGAAAATCTAAGTCATGGAAGTACAGTGCTTCAGTGGCTTCTTAGTAAAACAGCGTATGATTTCTCACAAGAATCTGCCACCAGAGAAACAACTTTTAATTAAGAATATAAATAATAACATCTCTCATGAGGATATTGGGAATAATTGCCAGTGTCAGAACATTTTAATGTTTTGCCTTTTTCTTTCTTTTCCAAACTTTCCCTAATATCTTATTTCCTATGTTGTAATACAAATTCCTAACAAAACCTTTCATGCTTTCTGGATCTGGGGGTGTTCAATGGTGTTGACTTCCCCCAAGTCATCAACACCTGTGACTCCTTTAAAGTCTAAAAGACCCTTTATCTTCTACAAATTTCTCTGTTTTAATTAATAATTGAAAGTATCCCAGAGAAATTTTAAAGAAAAATACTGAGTCAAGTTAGCCATTCATATGAAGGGGCTTAGGCAGCTGCTGCTGTTATAATGATTCATATGACATCACACCTTTTCTCCGGGGTATATCTTGGTGTAAATGAATGGGGAAAAAAAAAAAAAAAAAAGCAGCCGCAGGGGTAGCATGTGTCTGCAATGTTTGCATCTCAGTGGCTGCTTGAAAACCATTTCAGTCACCAGTCAAAAGCTCTGTGGTTGACGTTGCAGTGAGATAGTGTGGATATTAAGAGGTGTGGTTGCTAGGGCTGGGGTATCAAAGTTCAGCAGGCTGGGTAGCTTACACACAGACGTGTGTTCTCTTGCTCTTTTGGAGGTGGGGAAGTTTGAGATGGAGGTGTTGGCAGAATCAGCTCTTTCTGAGGCTTGTCTCCTTGGCTTGTAGATGGTGGTCTTTCTGTCGTCACATGGTCTTCCCTCCGTCCCTGTCTGTGTCCTGATTTCATCCTCTAAAGACACTGGTTATATTGGGTTGGAGCCCCCCACTCCCCCAGTGACCTCATTTTAACTTATTTATCTCTGTGAAGTGTCCCCTTGCTCTCTGTTTCAGTAGGTTTTGTTGATCCCATCATTTTCCAAGCGCCAGCACCCAGCGTGGTCTAACAGCAGACTGCCCTCCTCCTGGTCCTCCATCTCTGCTTGACCCTTCACCCGCCTCTGCATCTTCACTTTCCTCTCTGACTCCTCTGCAAGTGCACACCAGCTCCCTCACTGCCTCTCTCTGATGGTTTCTCTGCTTCCTTCTCAGGCTCCTCTTTCCCAACTCATGATTTGGCTCAAACTAGGTAAAGCTTTACATGGAATTAATAGATAGTAAGGCTATTTGTGCTAAAATAGGTTATAACTAATGATCTGACAGCTCTATAAATCATAAAGGATATAAATGTACATTATATCAGCCAAAAGTGTAACAAAACAATTGGTTTGTTAACACATTTTGAAAATATTTTTCCTCTTTGAAATTATAGAATGATAGCTCTATTGATAATGGTAATTTAGAAATGTAATTAATCATTGAGATGAAATATTTCTAGGGGAGATATTGAGCATTGAGAGGAAATTTCAACCAAAGCTATGATATATATTCTTTTATACATTTATCCTTATGAGTATGTTTTTTTGATGTTGTTTAATTGTTGAATCATGTCTAACTCTTTTATGGCCTTATGAACTGTAGCCCACCAGGCTCCTCTGTCTATGGAATTTTCTAGGCAAGAATACTAGTGGGGGTCGCCATTCCCTCCTCCAGAGGAATCTTCCCACACCAAGGGTGGAACCTGTGTCTCCTGCATTGGCAGGTGGATTCTTTACCACCGAGCATCAGGGAAGCGTCGTGTGTCTTTATGTGTGTATAAATGTTAAATGTGTGTGCGTATATGTCTCTATTACTTACCGTTCTTCTTTGTGCATTCCCTTGAGTAAAGATTTGGTTGGGTACATTTAGATTTGTGAAGATGAGGCGTGGGGCAAGGTCGTTCCCAGGGTCTGCCCTTAGGCAGAACACAGGGATAGCCCTTCAATGTAAAGTCAGAGAATGTCAGGCTGCCTGTCAGTGATGATGGGCAGGCTGATGAGGCTGATCTGATTGATCTGGATAAGATAAACCTGTTTTATAACCTTGAATTTATGATTTATGAGGCAAGAGTGACTGCCTGGTTTAAACCAGGGTGAGAGGAAGGAAAACAAACCCAAACACTTTTGAAGAAAATAGGTAATACCATAATAAAATTCCAATATAGTAAGTTTTATAAGGATAAGTCATGAATTTTTGAAATAATAAGTGTTGGCTAGAGATGCAGTATTTTCTTCCATTAGTAAGGTATATTTTCTTGAGATATTTAGCCATTATGCTTCCATCCATAAAGAACACATTTTTCATGAAGAAAATGTTTAAAATTCTTGACCAATAATACTCTTTGAGAGTTGGCAAGTGACCTCCACATGCAACCTTCCCACATGTAATTTGCCGTATACATTAAAATAAAGTATTTGTATTTAGTCAAAAGTCCATTCTTTAAAAACTTTATTTCAAAATGACTTTGGATTTACAGAAGAATTGTAAAGATAGTACAGAAGTTTCCTGTATATCCATCCCCCAGCTTCCAATAGCTATCATTTTAAATAATCATCATGTACGTATTAAAATGAAGAATGTAATACTGATACAACATTATCAATTGAACAAGGCTTCATTTTCCACCAAATTTTCCACTAATGTTCTTCCAACCTGAGATCCAATATAGGATACAAAATTGCATTCTTGTTCATCACATATTCTTATTCTTCTCTAATACATATTCGTTTCTTGCTCTTTCCTTGTGTTTATTGATCTTGATACTTTTGAGGAGTATTGATCTAGTATTTTGGAGTATTTGTCCCTCAACATAGGTTTAACTTCTGTTTTCTCATGGTTAGGGGCTTTGAGCTCTTTAGAAAATACCACAGATGTGAGTGTTCTTATCATTCTGTCAGGAAGTACAAGATATCAACTTTATCTGGTGTCTACTGGATTTCCCCATCAAAAAGTTACTATTTCACTTTTCCCACATCCTCCTTGTTGCAAGTCAGTTACTAGACCTAGGATACTCTGAGAGGAATTCAGAACTACCTCCTAGAGAGAGAAATATCAAGAAGTCTGTGGACACATGTAACCATAGTAATTAATACTGTTTGGGAGGAGAAACCTTGAAGATATACAAATATGCATTCCAAAAGATTTACCTACTAAATTAAAAATTGGCCCGTTAATCCATGGAACCTGCCTGAAGCAATTAGTACCCCAGTGTCCCAATGGTAATTTCCTATTCCCTTCATTCCTTTTAATTTATTGCTTAATAGGGATTGCTTCTTCTGTAGGGAAGATGGCCCCCTTACCTCACATTTGTTTGTTAATGTATTAATTATATCAGTATGGATTCATGGACATTTCTCGTTAAGAGTATAAACCTATAATTAATTTTTCACTCAAATTATTGGGCCATTTAGAGTTCTTTCAGCTTGATCTTAGGAAGGAGTTATTTTAATTTAATAAGTTATAATAGAAAATGTAGTTGATATAGAGGATAAAATATCCATATAGTCAATGGATCCAATGAACAAGTTCACCTTTGTAACCATGAATAATGATTGCACCAAGTAAATGTCTACACAGACCCAAGCAGAGGTGCTGATTTTAACTCCTAAAGCATGAGGGTGTATATTTACTCAAGTAAAATCTTTTTTTTTTTTGCAAAAAAAAAAAGAATTATCATGCATTGATTCTTAGTTCTATTGGTGAAACAACTTAAGATAGAACAGAATATTTGTACCAAAGAGATGAAGTCCTCTAACCGAGGTGACTTGAATGCCTGTGATTTATACATCTGTTTTTATGTGACAGCTGCAGTGGCAACAACGAGGGATAATTCAGGGAAATCGGTTAGAAACAGGGGCACCTACTGAGATGCTTCATGTGTGCGATGATAGCAAGTTTTAGTTTTTAATTATGCACTGTACCATGTTGTAGAAAACAATTTAAAAATAGCAAATCCAGGGATTAATTAATCCTGATATTTTTCCTACAACCAGTAGTAAACTCTGTAATCCCTATCCTTAGTTAAGTTAAAGTGACTGAGTGGATCAGTGATGTAACACATTGAATATTGGCCCTCTTTTCAAAACAGCCAGAGAATATCACAGGAAAATGTGTTTTTTCAGGTTAACATTTAGATGAATTTGCAAGATGAACTGCCAGCAATTCATAGGCTGATTTTCTTATCATATATCATCTAGTTTTGCAGTTTTAGAGTACTACCCAGCTTTCAGTTTTTAATTTCAAATTTAAAATCTTGCTTAGGCATAAAAGATATGGGTTTAATTACTTGGTTATATTGTGAATTAAAAAATACTATTCTAATCCCAGAAAATGGATATATATAATATTTTGATTGTCTCAATTGCAATAATTTTATGCTGAAAAATTATAATACCAAGTATAAGTTTTTGATTATATGCATATGGTTTCAGAAGGATAAATTGCATGTATTTAATCCTAAGTAAAGATAAAAACACATCAAGTCACAGGTGTAAATGGCACATCAGAATCTGTAGGATTTAATACATTTAATATATTCTAAGAAGTCTTGAGGAATATATCTCAATTTGTTTTTACATTTGTTTTAGGATCAATGTTTACAATCTTCCCAGTTTTAGTTGAGTAATATGTAGGAATACTTAATGACAGATTATGAGGAAAAGTAAACCAGAGTCTGGTTTTTCTTTTAGTTGAAGGATAGTTGATTTACAATATTATATTACTTTCAGGTGTACAACATAATGATTCAGTATTTCTACAGATTATACTCCAGTTGAAGTTATTACAAAATAATGGCTATATTTCCCTGTGCTGTATAATATATCCTTGTTGATTATCTACTTCATACATAGAACTTTGTATTTCTTAATCCACTACTCCTGTCATGCCCTTCCCACCTCTCCCTTCCACTGGTAAACACTAGTTTGTGTTCTACGTCTGTGAGCCTGTTTCTTTTTGTTACATTTTTTGGTTTACTTTTTAGATTTCACATATAAGTTATAGTAGATGGTGTGTGTTATTCTCTGTTTTATTTTACTAAGCATAATATCCTCTGGGTCAATCTATTGTTGTTTAGTCACTAAGTCTTATCCAACTCTTTTGCAACTCCACAGACTCTAGCCCTACATGCTCTTCTGTCCATGGGGTTTCCCAGGCAACAATGCTGGATTGGGTTGCCATCTTCTCCAGAGGATCTTCCTGAATCAGGGATTGAACCCAGGTCTCTTGCATTGGCAGGCGGTTTCTTTACCACTGAGCTGCCCGGGGAGCCTCTGGGTCAATCTCCGTTGCTGTAATGGAAGAATTTCATTTATGAAATGAATTTATGGCTGAGTGATATCCCAGTGTGTATGTGTTTGTATGTATAATCCATTTATTTGCTGATGAACACTTAGGTTGCTCTTAGGAGTTTTTATAAAATGAGATGTTGGGGACAGTGGACAAGCTGGACAGTATGATATTGAAGACATCGACCATCTCTATTTTCCTCCTGTCTTCCCAGGACTTGCTAAGTGTCTAGTGCAGCTGGCTGCGATAACCCCCCTGACCTCTTTCCCTGAGAAATACACTGGAATTTTGCAGGCAGAGTGCAAATTCTCTTCCTCTCTTGAAGGATGACCTTCTCCCAATCCTGCAGTGCTTGAGGCTGCTGAAATGTTATCACCCCCTTTCCTGATCCTTTACTCCCCCTCCACCAAGCATCCCCACTGTGTCACGTGCCTCGGAGACGACCGACCTGGAAGTAAGTCTTTGGGTGAAGGTGAAAGTGAAGTCGCTCAGTCGTGTCCGACTCTGCGACCCCATGGACTGTAGCCTACCAGGATCCTCCGTCTATGGGATTTTCCAGGCAAGAGTACTGGAGTTCGTTCCCAACCCAGGGATTGAACCCGGGCCTCCTGCATTGTAGGCAGATGCTTTACCATCTGAGCTACCAGGGAAACCACCAAGTCTTTGGGTAGCAACCCCGAAAGGCTGATGTGTTGGGTGGATGCGTCACTGGTTCCTTCCCATGTGGGGGAAATCGGGGGCTGAGTGGGGCTGAGTGCTGAGCTATTGGAGGTTTGGGCGCGGGCTGTAACAGGTAAACCGCCCCTCTTACCCATTACAAAGCATTTTTTCCCCTCAATTTTGTGCTCCTTTGGTGTCCTGCAGATTCTTACCTGGATTCTAGAGTTCCCATAAAGTATTTTGGCCCAGGTGTCTTTTCATCCATGTTTCTGTGGCGGGAAGAGAGCGCGGGACTGACTTCCTCTCCCACTATCTTTCTGAGGTTACTCTGAAGATTTAAATGTTTATGACAGGAGGGGCTTACAGCAAACTGGGATTGCTGACCAATACAATGCTCTATTCAAATTATAAAAGGTCCTTTTATTTTCCTAAATGAGTTGCAGTTTTAGGATCATTTTTTTAAGGTGACTGAACGTGTATGTTTTATGACTTGAGTGTGCACGGGCTGTATGTGTCTGCATGTGTCAGGATCGGACGAGTTTGTGTTACTGCAAATAAATAAGCAGCGTCTCAGTGATCGAAAGCATCAAACGTTTGAACTGACGTTCAGCACCAGGGCAGCTGTTCTTCAGGTGGTCAAGAATGAGAGAGGAGACAGATTCAGGGCGCTGGGCTCCCTTGGCTGAGGTGTTAGGAAAAGAGGAAAGACTGAGGAACCCACTGGAAAATCCATTCTTTGGCCTGAAATAGACACTACTTCTTTGTCACCACCCATTGACTAATCACATATTCCTTATGAACTACAAGTGATTGTAATACTCCTGTGTGTTTGAAGGACTTCAGACATGGGTATGGGCAGGGGGGCGGTCTGAGGTGTCTCTCCCACAATAGGAGAAAGTAGGCTAAAAAGATAAGATTTTTGCCAAGAATTGGCTAATTTCCTTCCCTTAATTACAATATATCAGTGGAACAAATGGAATGGTTATCAAATTTCCTTGTCCCTTATATAAGTGGCAAAAATGTTATATATTCATTTTTGTCATCATGTTTCTATTAAGTTTTTATAGAAGTTGGCTAAAAGTGGTCATCGAAGCAGCATTGTTTGAGTTTAGAATTTGCAAATGTGAACATTTGCAAATTCAAATTGTAAACATACTTGAGATTAAGACTAATTACTTGAAAGAAAAATAAATAAATGTTTTATATGTATGCCCAACATAGTGCAGTTAATGATTACACAAGAACAATAGTAATGCACATGATTGCTTATACATTCAAATTCCAAACATGTAAAAATTAGGAAGCCAGTCTTTTGTTAAGTAATGTAAAAATGTAATAATCAACATCTAATTAATCTACAGAAAACTCTTGGCATTTATAAATAAAACCAATTGTATTTCACTTTCTTAAGAAATAAATTATAACTGCATAAATAACCTTGAAAACCTCTGCTCTTGTTTAAGTGCTTGAATAATAGGTTATTTGGACAGAATAAGTAATGATTTGGGGAAAAAACGATTCCTACACTTTGTTTTCTTATAAGGTAGAATAAAATGTTTTTTTACCCTCTGTCTGTTGTGCTTAAGTCACTTAGTCCTGTCCAACTCTTTGCGACCCCATGGACTGTAGCCCACCAGGCTCCTCTGTCCATGGGATTCTCCAGGCAAGAGTAATGAAGTGGGTTGCCATTTTCTCCTCCAGGGGATCCTCCCAACCCAGGGATTGAACCCGTGTCTCTTATGTCTCCTGCATTAGCAGATGGGTTCTTTACCACTAGCGCCACCTGGGACGCCATCTGTCTATTAAATAAGATATATTTTCCTTGAAAAGAAAAAAAAAAAAAATCCTTTGACTGTTTTACTGTTATGTGATTTAAATCATTAATTCTAAGAAAACAAGTGAATTCTAGTCCAAAATCCTTATGATAACATTTATACTCAAACCTACATAATTTACATGAAATTAAGCATTTTTAAATTGAGAAATTGTTCCTACCAATAAAATGCCCATGCTGTTTTGGTAGTCTTTTCACTTATTTAAGCTTGTGAATGTTAGTATATTCTCTCAAGGAAGTTAAATATGTTTTCTAAGTAAAAGGTACTATATGTTTCCAACTACGTGGCACTTTTAAGCTCAGGGCCCAATTATATTCTGCATCCCGCATGACGGTGACTGCTGAGCCCTGGAGCTGCAAAGATGAGTAACTCACACAGGTCCTGTCATCACGGAATCGACACAGAGCGAATAGAAGGTGGAGAGACGGAGATGAACTGACACATGATGTCCACCTGCCAGCATACGCACTCTTAATTATCCAGAGAGATCTGGGGACTTCACTCTGCGTTTCTGAATCACCAGTTTCTCATTTACAGGAAGGAATATACAATGATGCTGACCTAAATTTACTAACTTGTGAAAAACAATAGTTAGTGGTAAAGAACCCGCCTGCCAGTGCAGGAGACTTAAGAGACACTGGTTCAATCCCTAGGTTGGGAAGATCCTCTGGAGAAGGAAATGGCAACCCCCTCCAGTATTCTTGCTGGAGAATTCCATGGACAGAGGAGCCTGGAGGGCTAGAGTCCGTAGGGCTGCATAGTCTGACACGACGGAAGCAACTTAGCACGACATGGCACAATCATAATTGGTGAAAAGGAATATTTGTTTCACAATCATAAAGACAGGCAGTTGTTACTTATACTTTTTTACGTCCTTTTAGCATTAACAAGCAGATATATATATACTGTTAATATTTATTAATTAATAGGCATTTATGTTTAAATTTAGTTGCATCCATAGGTAATAGAATATAGCACTTTGGCAAGAGATAATTCATGACTTTTATATCCATAACTGCTCATCAAGTACAAGAACAACTGCTAATGAAAATTGATTTGGCCTGACATATTATATGTGTGAGTGTGTGTGTATACTAATATGTATTTTTTGACATAAAAACCCTAATAATTACATGAAAAATAAAATTAATGGTTTTTAAGTAACTTTTGTTAATGGTTGAATAAAGTTAAGGTAATAAAAGAACAGAATGAGTAGATTACATATAAAACACTGCAGGCAGATTGGTTTTTATACTCTATGTTTAGTTATCTGATCATACTAGAGTAAAACAGTCCAACATAGTGTTTATATGAGGCTGTTTATGAAGTGAGCTTAATGAAGCTTCTCCTGAGTTCATCCTCAGTCCAAGTTTATACTGACTGGAGAGCCTTGAGTAAGCTGTTTGCCCTCTCACATCCTAAACTGTATCATCTGGAACACAGCAATAAAAATAATAACAGTAAGAAGAAGAACTATATCTATTGTGGAGGGTGGTTCAAAGAATGGAAGGTGCTACAATATATAAACTACTTAATACATTTCCAACTCATGGAAACATTTCCATAACTTTGAACTGTTTTTAGTAGTAATGATAATGATAGCATAGTGACTAATCCTATCCCCTCAAGATAAAGAGGGGATTTCTGGTCCTTCAGATGGTAAAGAATCTGACTGCAGTACAGGAAACCAGGGTTCAATCCCTGAGTCAGGAAGATACCCTGGAGAAGGGAATGGCAACCCACTCCAGTATTCTTGACTGGAGAATTCCACGGACAGAGGAACCTGGCAATGAATTTGTAATACTTCAATCAACCACTAGGATTAAAATTACTAAGATTCCAGAAGGATCTTACAAACCAGTTTGTTAGATTGGTTCAGTTTGGTTCAATTCGGTCGCTCAGTCGTGTCTCACTCTTTGCGACCCCATGAATCACAGCACGCCAGGCCTCCCTGTCCATCACCAACTCCTGGAGTTTACTCAAACCCATGTCCATCGAGTAGGTGATGCCATCCAACCATCTCACCCTCTGTCGTCCGCTTCTCCTCCTGCCCCCAATCCCTCCCAGCATCAGGGTCTTTTCCAATGAGTCAGCTCTTCGCATGAGGTGGCCAAAGTACTGGAGTTTCAGCTTCAGCATCAGTCCTTCCAATGAACACCCAGGACTGATCTCCTTTAGGAGGGACTGGTTGGATCTCCTTGCTGTCCAAGGGACTCTCAAGAATCTTCTCCAACGCCACACTTCAAAAGCATCAATTCTTCTGCACTCACCTTTCTTTATAGTCCAACTGTCACATCCATACATGACTACTGGAAAAACCATAGCCTTGACTAGATGGATCTTTGTTGACAAAGTAATGTCTCTGCTTTTTAATATGCTGTCTAGGTTGGTCATAACTTTCCAAGGAGTAAGTGTTTTTTAATTTCATGGCTGCAATCACCATCTGCAGTGATTTTGGAGCCCCCAAAAATAAAGTCAGCCACTGTTTCCCCATCTATTTCCCCTGAAGTGATGGGACCAGATGCCATGATCTTAGTTTTCTGAATGTTGAGCTTTAAGCCAACTTTTTCACTCTCCTCTTTCACTTTCATCAAGAGGCTTTTTAGTTCCTCTTCACTTTCTGCCATAAGGGTGGTGTCATCTGCATATTTGAGGTTATTGATTTCTCCCAACAATCTTCATTCCAGCTTGTGCTTCCTCCAGCCTAGTGTTTCTCATAATGTACTCTGCATATAAGTTAAATAAGCAGGGTGAAAATATACAGCCTTGATGTACTCCTTTTCCTGTTTGGAACCAGTCTGTTGTTCCATGTCCATTTCTAACTGTTGCTTCCTGACCTGCATATAGGTTTCTCAAGAGGTGGGTCAGGTGGTCTGTTATTCCCATCTCTTGAAGAATTTTCCACAGTTTATTGTGATCCACACAGTCAAAGGTTTTGTCATAGTCAATAAAGCAGAAAAAGATGTTTTTCTGGAACTCTCTTGCTTTTTCGATGATCCAGTGGATGTTGGCAATTTGATCTCTGGTTCCTCTGCCTTTTCTAAAATCAGCTTGAACATCTGGAAGTTCACAGTTCATGTGTTGCTGAAGCCTGGCTTGGAGAATTTTGAGCATTACTTTACTAGTGTGTGAGGTGAGTGCAATTGTGCAGTAGTTTGAGCATTCTTTGGGATTGCCTTTCTTTGGGATTGGAATGAAAACTGACCTTTTCCAGTCCTGTGGCCACTGCTGACTTTTCCACATTTGCTGGCATATTGAGTGCTAGACTTTCACAGCATCATCTTTTAGGATTTGAAATAGCTCAGCTGGAATTCTATCACCTCCATTAGCTTCATTCGTGGTGATGCTTCCTAAGGCCCACTTGACTTCACATTCCAGGATATCTGGCTCTAGGTGAGCGATCACACCATCCTGATTATCTGGGTTGTGAAGATCTTTTTTCTACAGTGCTTCTGTATATTCTTGCCACCTCTTGTTAATATCTTCTGCTTCTGTCAGGTCCATACCATTTCTGTCCTTTATTGAGCCCATCTTTGCATGAAATGTTCCCTTGGTATCTCTAATTTTCTTGGAGATCTCTAGTCTTTCCCATTCTGTTGTTCTCCTCTATTTCTTTGCATTGATCACTGAGGAAGGCTTTCTTATCTCTCCTGGCTATTCTTTGGAACTCTGCATTTAAATGGGAATATCTTTCTTTTTCTCCTTTGCTTTTCGCTTCTGTTCTTTTCACAGCTATTTGTAAGGCCTCCTCAGACAGCCATTTTGCTTTTTTGCATTCTTTTCCATGGGGATGGTCTTGATCCCTGTTTCCTGTACTATGTCACGATCCTCCGTCCATAGTTCATCAGGCACTCTGTCTACCTATTAATAACCATATTCCAAGACCAAACATGGTCAGGTTGCTATTCTGCCTCACTTCAATTGATCAAGACAATAGAAAGCATAAAATTACATGAAATCAAAGCTTCCTAAGCCAGAGGAAGACAAGCCCCAGAGGACAGAGCTCACAGAAGCAGTTTATTTTGTACACCAAATACAAAACCAGTGGCCTACCTTCTCTCTTTTACTCTCTTTTCCCAATCTACAGCTCTCCTACCTCAATAATAAGGATAACATATTATCTATCTGCTTAAGGTGGTGTGTGTCCTTCTGGAACATTTTTCATAATATCCAGTGATGCATTGCCTAAACCTTTCTCTATAAAATATCTTTCTTTTTATATCTCAGTTTCATTAATGACAGTTACCCCTGTTAAGCCTTTAAAATACATTCTTAAATATGCTCTATCCCTTTATAATATACCATTTGTGAATTAAAAAGAAGTTTCACAAGCCACACTCCTACATGAATCAACATAAATGATCAAAATTAATGAAATTTTGCTGTAAATTTTTGAGTTAGTAAAAAAAGTCTGTTTGAGTTTTTCCATAAGATGTTATAGGAAAATTTGAATGAACTTTTTGGCTAACCCAATATGTTAGTTCTGTTTGGAAGTTGATAGAATTTTTTTGTTCCCAGTTAATGATGGTCTACTTAATTTACACAAATAATTAGAATGCAACTTAAACATTTAAAAATGTATATAAAATCCAAAGGGTAAAATTATTTAAAATAATAGAGAAATCAGGACAATAAACCTATGGATAATGAAACAGAGATAGCGATAACATTTATACAGATAAATGGAAACTGTATGATCCCATGTAATAAAGGAAGACAGAATATTTGGCTCTAAGTTTCTAGTGGCCAGAGCAAAGACAAAACATATCCTTTTCAAAAGTTACAGCACCTTTAAGATCCAAAGACAGTAGAATTACTGAACTTTCAGGAATTATATCGTGAAAGAAGATATTCTGGTATTCTTTAATAACCAACAGTTTTTCTTGTGTTATTATTTTACATTTGACCATTAGCTAGAATTTGAAAATTTTTTAGCAATTTGCTTAAAAAATTAGCAAATTAAATGATTTAAAGTG
Organism: Cervus elaphus; assembly: GCF_910594005.1. NCBI lineage: Eukaryota > Metazoa > Chordata > Mammalia > Artiodactyla > Cervidae > Cervus > Cervus elaphus. Next base: position 11,181,211 of record NC_057841.1, on the reverse strand, counting down.
AATAGCAGTTATAGGAAAATGTCATACAGTAATCAGGACAGTGGTTCTTTTCAGATACTGTTTGAGGTAACATGAGTTAAGTATAAACTGGTAATTAGGATCAATGAAAATAAACACTTTTAAGTGTCTTTATAGTTTAGCAAGGAGTTTAGAACAGACTTTTTTGCATTACTGACACATATGGCAAATAGTACTAACAAATGTATACATTATAAATGCTTATGGTATTTATTAAAGCATTTAATTTCTGGAAAACTTTTCAATTATTTGCTGCCAAGTATTGCTTTTTCCTTTCAAATTAAACAAAATGCTTATAGAAGAACATGTAAGTGTTACACCATAGAATGTATGTGTGTTTTAAAGACTTAGTTTGTATGGGCCTATATTACTTTCTCAATTATTAAAAATGTTCTGGTTATATATAATTTTTTAAATTTCCAAAATCCATCTTTATATAGGCTAATTGTTTAGGGCATTAGCACACATGTGTTATTCCCCTTTAATTGCACCATGGGCTTCATTAAATCAAGAATCATATCCTGTGGTCTTTGGTATTAAAATATCTGTAGGCACTCATCACATTCTCATGATACTGAATTTTGCTGTCTAATTCATGGAATGATAACCAGTGAAATTTTTTGGAGTGTTAAGCATTTTCCAAGATAATTAATGGCCATCTTCTGTATTTACTTCAGATCATACTATCAAAGATTCATTCTCCCTACTTTTGCTGACATGAGGAAAACAGGAGTTGTTTTCTCTGCAAAGAAAGATGCTCTTTCTCCCTCCTGACATTTCCAGCTTCTCGAATGTGATGGCACAGACAGTTTCCAATGAAAGCCTAAACCTGTGCTGACTGAGGCACAGATGCGAGCCATCTCTCTTAAACTTCACCTTTTATTTGCCTAAGGATTATCTGGAGCCAAAGTAACAGTCTTTCCTTTCTGAATATTTGAATAATTGGAGACACAAAGTACCAGGCAACAACTTAATTATGAATTTTAAAAATTGGCATTAATCTCTCCTCTTTCCTGTATATATTCTCTCCTAATGCCACAAGTCACAGCAAATGGCTCATTAAACTTCAAGCAATGCTATGGAATGCTTGCTACCATTTATAGGCAATGCTCTCCAAAGTACAATTAGAGGAAGTATTATGACACAGAACAATGGAGACAATTATTTCTGAAGTTTATTAATGCTAATTAGCATATGGCATCTAAGACAGCTGCTGATACTTCATTGCTAAATACTGGGGGACTAATTAGTGTTTGATGTTAATTAGCTTCTTCTGCCGGCGCCCTGCCCTTAGATGTATCTGCAGTATCACCATCGGGCTATTAAAAGTCTGGCCCTATATTCTGCAGGAACATGATGTGGCATTTAGGAGTTCTTTCAGAGTATATGGCATTCTTTCTTAACACATATGCCCTGGATAGAGTCTGCAGAAGCTTCGATAATTAGCTAGTTATCCCACTTTTTGTTTAAAACCTACTAATAAATCATAGATTGTTTTTAAGTGCTAAAGTGGAGGTGTCTGCCGTCGCTCAGTCGCTCAGTCGTGTCCGACTCTGCGGCCCCGTGGACCGTACCCCGCCAGGCTCCTCTGCCGTCCTTTCCGGAGCCGCTCGTAACTGCTCTCCGCTCTTCTCCAGCGGCACGGTGGACACCTTCTGACCTGGGGTGGGGCTCATCTTCTGGTGTCATGGCTTTTAATACTGTCCATGGGGTTCTCTAGGCAAGACTAACCCCCTGGAGTGGATTGCCGTTTCCTTTTCCAGTGGTCCGTGTTTCGTCAGAACTCTTTGCCGTGACTTCTGCATCCTTGGCGGCCCTGCACGGCGTGACTCCTAAGTTCACAGAATTAACAAGCCCCTTCGCCACTACGAGGCCGTGATACAAGACGGGGGCTGACATAAGGACAGTCCTTTAATCAACTTGCATTTTACCATGACCTCTGATAGAGGAATAACTTCAAATGCTAGAGCCCTCTGATCTAAAAAGGATCCGGGCTTAAGTTATTTAATAACCAAACATATTGCCTGTGTCTGTCAGTGTATGCTCAATCTTTTATTGATGGTTGGCATTCATTATTAAACAAATATATCAATTGTGTACACTTTCCCTGTGAACCAGTTCAGTAACTTTCTTCACTTCTGATTCTTTTTTTTTAACTAAAATAAAGTGATTTTTCTCCCTTTTAAAGAATGAGATAAGAATGAATTTACCGATAAAACTCATCTTTTGAAAATCTTAAAGTTGAGGTGAAGCTGATAATCTGAAAGAGTTTTCATGTTAGTCTTTAAAATCTTAAAAGGCACTGTTAGTTTGCTTGTTTCTATGGGGACTGTTGGGTGGGTGGGAGAATAACTGATATAAGTTAAATGAACTTCAGAATTCAGCTCCAAGTATGAATTCTGTGACTAGTAACACCACACTATTATTTAAAATTATTTAAATTATTTATTATTTAAAATCTTTAAAATTCTAAAGATAATCTCTGATTTTATTTTTATACTGGGAAAATTGTCTTTATGAAGATATAGGTGTGCAATTTGATTAGTTATAAAAAAGACTTAGTTATTAATAATTACTCTCAAATTTTTGCACTTTAGTTTATGGCTTTTAGATATTTCGATACTTATACAATTGGTATGAATTTATTATGGCTGTTGGCATTAAAAATAAAGGATTGAAACAAAGGTAGCCACAGTGGAAATTGTACAATCATTTGTCAAAGTTATAAAACCACAATGTATTCAACATCTAATGGCAAGAAAATATGGAAAAGGATGAAGAAAGATAATGAAGAAAAATAACTTATAAATATATTTAAGATATAAAAAGATACCCACAATCGTTTTTCTAGGTTACTTTTCTCCTTAGAATCTTTGAGCTTTGGAAATCAAGGATAGACCCACAAAATAAGCTTGTGTTTTTATTTTCTTTCTCCTTTTCCTTTTCCAAGTTATTTTTTGTCATCTCCTTCATAATTTTTGCATTCCTAGCTGGAAAGTAAAATACAAGTTTCAACAAAGATTTCAGGAGGTCAAAAATGATAGATACAAAACTTAAAACATAACTGGCTATTTGTGAACTCTGAATAGTGAAATGTGAGAATACATAAATATAATTGAGGTAGAATAGTGAAAACAGTACCAGAAATGACTCTTAGTACGTTTGTGGCGTTGGGACTCGAAGTGTCAGCTTCCTTGTCCGTAAAATGAGGATCATTCTGCTCACATAGAGTATTTGAGTATGTCCTCTGACTGCCAGCCTCTTGCTTCAAGGGGTTCTTGTTCCAAGGGGCTCTTTGCCCTGGTGGCGTGCCTCAGCTTTTCCAACTGTGAAGTTATGGCGATGAATTTGCCAATGTGTCTTACACCAGAGACTGTAGGACAAAACGCTAAGAGAAGTATTAAAATGCAGATACTTTACAGACCCAGAGTTGATATGAATTATTTACTCCAATGCTGGTAATATCTCTCCCTACACTGAGAAAGCGTTTGATCCCTTTCAACATTCTAGCAAGTCAGTGACCCCAAAGTTGAATTTCATAACAGATGCTAGTCAATAGTCCCACAGCTGAGTTCTAAGGTTATTTGAGACTTAATACTCAAATGTTAAATTAACTATTACCTTAATAGTATTTAGGATGGAGGGTATCAACCAAAATAGATAATGTAGCAGCTGCAAAAAATAAGAAGACTGGATTTAGAGTCTTAAGCATTGCAGTTTGGAAAACACAGATTCAAATATCCCTGAAAGAATGTTTCCAGGAAAAGAAAGATTCAGGGACTTATAAAGAATTGTCACTGACTCTGACAAAAGTCAGAAAGTATTTGTCCTTAAAGATTGGCCAGTTGGTTTAGGATAGGGGTTCAAGGGCTGCTTCCCTGGTAGCTCAGTGGTAAAGGCCCTCTACCTGCCAATGGAGGAGACCTAAGAGATGCAGGTTCAATCCCAGGGCTGGGAAGATCCCCTGGAGGATCACATGGCAACCTACTCCAGTATTCTTGCCTGAAGAATTCTATGGACAAAGGAGCCTGGCAGGCTACAGTCCATGGAGTTGCAAAGAGGAGGACACCACTGAGCGACTCTCGCTCACTAGTTCATATTCAGAAATAAACAGTGATAGAAAATAAGCACCATTGAGCCAGTTGACTGGTTTTTGAAAAGTTACAAGTCCTTGTACCAAGACGACCTTAACATTGTCCTCATCTTCCCTAAACTTTAGGGCATTTACTTTAGAAAGCACTTAAATGATCTGTCCCTTCGGGATGTCAGTCTTTCTGGGTCTCCTGTGATTTTTTAACATAGGAATGTCTTTCTCAGACACCAGGAAGCCATCCCTTAGGGCACCATTTTTCTAGCCTGTGTTTCAATCTCCCCATCTCCCTGGAGGGTAGGAGCCCAGCTCACCACTTTTTACGGTTATTCCCAGTGAGCAAACAGAGGCCTGGGTCCGACCCCTCATCTCCCCTCTCGCCCACTGCCTTTCTACTCATTCAACCCAGTGCTCAATCTCTCCAGCCTTTTGGTTCAGTGAAGTCCAGTTTCATCACTCTACCTCGTTGCATTAGTGTTGAATTAAGTTTTCCTTGACACTTTAACTGTTTAGTGAAGCTTTCTTGACGCTCTCAGAACTGATCTTTTATTAATATGGAATTTTAGATCTATAGCAATATTGAAAACATATGCAGGGTGCTTTGTCTTTGAAACATTTTTCTTAAGTTGAATGTGCACTAAATATCTTTGAGTTTGTGGAAACTAAAAAAAAAATAGAAAAAGATTTCACAACAATTTGAATATAAGAAGTTATTACTGCTCTACCTAATAAGAGTCTAATAATAAGTTTTCTAAGAATTTTCTATCTTCAGTGGTATAGTTTTGATACTTAGTATTGCAGAAATATGTCTTTAATTACAAATTTGAAACCTAATTTTCAGTTTTGCTTTGCTTATCTGTCTTTGTTAGAAAAAATAGGAGATTTATTTTGTGTTAGGTTTCTATCCCTGGTGTCAGATAATCACATTCAGTTAAACACCTCCTCCCTAAAATCCGCTCTAACCTTTGTACTGCACTATTATCCTTCTGAAGATTTCCAAAGGTTATAGCAATTAGAATATACTTGGAGAAGGAAATGGCAACCCACTCCAATATTCTTGCCTGGAGAATCCCAGGGTTGGGGGAGCCTGGTGGGCTCCGTCTATGGGGTCGCACAGAGTCGAACACGACTGAAGCGACTTAGCAGCAGTAGCAGCTGCAGCTTATATAAAGTAGCTACCATAGTGCTCAGCGGGTGTTGCCCATGTTATTTCTGTGTGAAATGAAAATGCTGATTCTTTTGAGGATTAAATGAAATAGTGTAAAAAAAAAAAAAAAAAAAGAATATACTATGTCTTTGCAACTAAAATTCAAAAGGTCTATTTTAATCATGATACTTTACCATAGATCAATAGCCCCCATTAAAAGGATTCTTTTTTTTTTTTTTTCCTTTCTCCTGACCCTGCTTGGACTGCACTTGCTGTATGTTGAAAATCAGGTATTGCTAAAACTTATCTAATTATTTTCTTCCACTGAAACCTCTAATTTAGCTTGCGGAAAAATAAAAGACCTCATACTTTTTTTTTAAGAGAAGAATTTGGCCTCTGCCTGGATTTATGTAGATTAATGCTTTTAATGAGGCAACATGTCCAGGATGGGTGGAAATAGAGGCAGGGACACGTGCAGACTTTGAGGGCTATGGTTCGTCACCACAGGCAGAGAAGTGGTGACCTGTGGTTTTCAAGGACCACAGCAGCTTTTGCCCTCTGCCACTCCATTGCTGTTGAGGGTTTTACTCTGCGCACTTCCCCTACACAGAACCATGTCTTCATACCAGAAAGGCACATAAAATCTGCACACGAGTCTGGGAGGATCTCTCTTATAGCACTGTGAAATTTTCTAGGGCTATTTAAATAACTCCTAGGAAGTGAATGGTTTATATCCGCCATGGGTAGTCACTAGGTGTTCATTCTAAACTGCTCTAAAGTATAATTGTCCTCACTGCAACTCCTCAAGGCAAAATCACTTATTAAAAACCACAAATGAAACAAGAGATGCAAAAGTGGTAGATATAAATAGATCCACTGACATGTTCACAAATAAAAAAAACATCTGACACGTATTTCTATAATATTCCTATCTGAAATAGTATTATTCTAAGATGAATCAGACCCAAAATGAAATTAATTACTATCTTTCTGAATGTTGAGCTTATTTTCAAGCACCAAATGATTAACCTAAGGTACATAATTAGGTTGATTATTTATACAAACTCTGGGGACTTTTACAAAGTCCTTCATTATTAAAGTGCTTTATTATAAGTAGCAGGTGCAAGGATGCCATTCACGTCTGGTTGCTCATTCATTTTCAGAGAAAATACTACCTTTCTGTTATCCATTCACCCCTTGAGAGTTTGTTTTCATGTCTTGGCTCTTGTGAATAATTCTGCAATGAACATGGGAGTACAAATAGTTCTTTGTGATTCTGAGTTCATACCCTTTGGTTATGTAACCAGAAGTGGAGTTGCTGGTTATTATAGTAGTTCAGTTTTTTTCTTTTTTTTAATTTCTGGAGGAACCTCCATGCTGTTTTCTATAATAGCTGTGCTAGTTTACATTCCCATCAACACTGCACATGGGTTCCCTTTTTTTCAGACCTTTGCCTACACTTGTTATCTCACATGTTTGATAGTAGCCATTCTAACATCTGTAAGGTGATATTTTATTGTGGTTTTGGTTGGCATTTTCTTGATGTTTAGTGATAGACCTGTATGTCTTTCTAGGTCATTTGTTCATTTCTTATTTGGGTTATTTGTTTTTACTATTGAAGTGTATGTATACCTTCTATGTTTTGTATATTAAACCTGTATCAGATACATGATTTGCAAATACTTTGCCTCATTCTGTAGGTTGCCTTTTGATTTTTACTGATCATTTCATTTGCTATCCAGAAACATTTCAGTTTGATATAGTCTCATTTAAATTTGCCTGTGCAAATTCAATTTAAAACTTACATTTTAAAAAATTTAAAAAAATAAAATTTAAATTTAATTTAAAAATTAAATGTTGCCTGTGCTTTGGGTGTCATATTCAAAAAATGATTGCCAAGATCAATGTCATGGACCTTTTTTAGAATTTCATTGTAGGAAATGAATAGGAAACTTATGCCTTTAAAATATTAGAAAAGCAATGGGTTTTTGAACATATCAATTATTTTTCTTTCGGATAAATGTCAGTGTATTTTTAAAAGTTGCAAATCTTTTTTTTTCTTATGTCACTTCCTAAAATTCATACATATTTCATATTTGCCAAAATCTTTCAAAAAGACTTCAGTAGTTGCTTATCTTCTCTATGTTTACATGTTCTCATGTTTGTCATTAATAAAAATTACTGATGCCTTATAACATTTTTCTTATGAAGCATTTGCTCTAGTGACAGTCTCAACTTTTGAAACCTGACCACCTGAAATCTGGTTTAGAAATTTCCTATTTAATTGTCCTGTTTTAATAAATTTTAAATTTATATATTTTATTTTATTCAATCACCTATAAATTTATCTTTTGTTCTATCCATCTACCTCCCTATCTATCATCTATCTCTGGCTTTATGTCATTTTGATTTACATCGTCTCTCGAGGATACAGGAAAGAAATCTCATGTAACCATCTTGTGTATATAGGCAGTTACCTAGAGGCCAGGAAGTATACACATGATTCTAAAATCTTGCAATAAATTAAAAAAAAATGATAAATGAATGAAATGCATCTTGAAAATTTTAGTTATTTAGTTATTTTCAGTGTAGATGTCAGTATTCATAATAAGACAACTAAATAAAAATTTGAGGGAATGGAATCTGTGAAATTACTAAGTGAAAAGATCTCCAGATAGTCACTTTCAGGTAGGTTATAACAGTGGCTGCGGAAAGTATATCTTCTTGAGAACCATTTGAAAATTGAGATACAATTGAAAAAGTATCCATTCAAAGCATTAATAAGTTGAAGCAATAATGAGTCAAACTCTAAAGAAGAGAGGAATTCAGAGAAGTTTTTGTTTATCTACAGCTATTTTGATCCCTGGATATATTTACTGTTTCTGAGCTCAGGCTGAGAATCTATTTTGCTTGGATGGAGGAACACTCTTGGGGGATGAAGAAACTGTAAGAAATCTTGGTGTTATCCAAAGGCTCAATTAAAATCTAATGAAAAAAATGCTGATATTGAGGGAATCAAAACACATCCAATTTCCTTCTCAAGACTTCTGTAAAATGATGAAGTTGTACCTAGTTAGAGTGACTGGAATATTAAGCCAGAATTCTCTAAGAAGCATTACAGAACTTTCTGTCATCTCAGAGCTAAAAAACCAGAAATTAGATTTAGGATTATGGGAAGAGGACAAGATGAGTGAATCTGGCCATTTATGAGAGCCCAATGAGTCTAATTGAAGTAGGGCATCTCAGGCTGCCCATAAGTGCAGTTCTGTCCAGCTGCTGAAGGTCCTTGTTCTGATGAAGGTCTAGAAGAAAATGTGAACTTTAGAGAAATTTGATGCTTTCTATCTCCTTTATATTTTTTAGTAAAACACATCAGATAGTCAGTTGAAATTAAGAATGCCAAGAAATAGGATCATGTGCTCAAAAACTAAAACAAACAGAAACCAGGAAATAAAAGTTAGCTCTAAGGTATTTGAGCTAATGGAATAAGACCATGACTTTAAAGCAACTGAGATTAATGTGTTTAATGAAAAGGAGAAAATACAAAAAAACTTTTTATGAAACCTGAAGAACTATTAAATGGAAAGATATGTAAGTTCTAAGAATATAATTACAATGCCTGAAATTAGGTTTAACTACAAGAGTAGATGAGTAGAATATGTTCAACCTGAGTAATTGAGAAGAAAAAAATGAGAAGTATACAGAAAAAAATTTGTAAGAGGCAAATGAGACCAGGTGAAAAGTCTGATAAACTTGGAGGTAAAGTATAAGGAGGAGTAAGTCAATAAATAGGACATCATCAGTATTTGAAGAAATTTAATGGCCAAGACACTTTCAAAACTGATGAAGGATTTCAAACCACACACTCAGTAACTTCTACAAACCTCAATAGACAACCATGCCTAGTAACATCTTCCTAAAACTACCAGAAACATAGACAAAGACAGAATGTTTTAAACAGCTAAAGATTAAGATCTGATACATTTAAAGCATCAATAGTAGATGTGAGAGCTAAGGACCCAAAGAAACAATAGGAGCCAGAAGCCAGAATAATGTCTTTAAATGCTGATCAAATATAACTGTCAGCTTACGGTTCTACAACAACAAGCATATCTTTCAAAATAAAGACTAAATGTTGATGTTTCTCTTCTAGTTCTGGGCAAAATGGAGTAGATTCTTTTCATTCTTGTGACTAAGCACATTTAATTTTTAATGTTACGTGTAAAACAGATATGAATATAGTCTGAAAAATAAAGAGAAGACAGGCTGAAGACTTCAACATCTTAGGTGATAAATTCCTCCGGTTTTCCCTTTATTATACTTGCAGGACTGGATGCTGGAGAAGCTGGCATCCTGAATATGCCAACAGTTCAGTTCAGTTGCTCAGTCTTAAAACTCTAGAATATGAAAATCTTAAAGCTCTAGAATATGCCAACAGGCACAGACAAAAAATTATCAGTGTAATAATTCTGAACAAAGAAGTGCATATGATTACTTCATGTGCAGAATGAACATATAAACTTATAAATATCATTTATGAAAACATAAAAAATTTGGAAAAATCTAACAAAAACCTGCAAACTTAAAAGCTGCTATCTACAAAGACCACTGAGGGAAATTTTACAATGCCTCAATAAATAAAGCAATGTACATTCATATACTTAGAATTAATATTGCTAAAACTTTTCCTCTAGCTTGATTTATAAATCCAGTATTATTTCAGTACTGATCACTAAAGACTTTCTGAAGAAATTACAATTTGATTCTAAAATTAACATGAAAATATGAAAGCTTTAGAATAACCAAATTAATTGTGAGGAAAAGAGCTGTATTAAAAGGCTCACATTGCATGATTAAAAGAATGGATGAAAGTTAACTGTAATCAAGGCAGTGTGATTAGCAAGTGGATAGCCAATTGGATTGTGGTAAATCATTGAGTCCTACAGAACCACATCTGATACCTGTTAATGAGCTTTCTTCCATCCTGTATAATCTCTATCCTCGCTTCAATCTGAAAGTTACCTAGTCTTAGATGCTTCCTGATACCCATTAGCCCAAATAAAGTCTTTAACAACCTCTATTTGAGTCACTTACATACTTATCTTTGACAAATGTAAGCCTTACACTAATAGAGAGACTAATCCTATGCTAATCTTGGTAGACATAGGATGACATTTACAAAAATTCAATACCTGTTCTTGACAAAAAATTTTAGAAAAGTACAAACATAGATGAGCTTTCTTTAGTTCTCTAAAGCATGCACACTAAAAGCCTATGGCAAATATCAATTTTACTGATGAATTACTGAAATTATCCACTGTTCTATTGCAGTTCAGTACTAAGATTTTAAGATTTTTTAAAATATTTCAGGAGTGTCCTAGTTAATGCAATAAAGAATTCCAAAGGAGATTAAAAAGCTTGAAGAGCAAAAGCATGGAATACAAAGTACACTGTTTGCAGTGACATTGTCCTGTGTATCAGAAACTGAAGATAATGAACAAAAATTCTTAAAATTAATATGTGAATTTATCAAGTGCATAAATACATAAGAAGTGGGAACAATTGTATTTCTATAATACCATTTATGTCTCAAAGCATAAAAAACTGGATATAAATATAATATGGGAAAGAAACCAAGGCTTCAACATCTAAATATGATTGAAAAAATTGTAAAAAGACCCTGGATATGAAGGGATATAACTTGCTCATGAATTGGACAAGTTCATAAAGAAGAGTATGTTTTACAAAATGATTAAGAGGTCTCAATGCAATCTAAGAAAAATCCCTGAAGGTAATTATAGTGGAAATGTACATGTTGATTTCAAAAAATCAAAACATGAAAGCAGTAATCCAGATACTACAGAGAAGAACAAAGCTGGGAGTCTTGAACTATGACCTAGCATGATTCCCCTCCCCTCTCATCCCCCCTTTGCCCTTGCCCCCCGCCCCACCTGGCTTGTGGGATCTTAGTTCTGCGACCAAGGACCAGGGGTTGAACCTGGGACCACAGCACTAAAAGTGCTGAGTCCTAATTACTAGACCACCAGGGAACTCCATATCATGAACTACTCTAAAACTATAACGATTAAGAGATGGTGGTATTGGCTCCGTGTGAGTTCAGATGCAAGAAGTTGTGTGTGTGGTTACTGAACTTACAGCAGAATAGCAGTTCATCACAACATAGGATAAGCTGTCATTTCAGTAAACGGTTTGGGGTCTGTTGGGTAGATATCTGTCAAAAAAAAAATAGTGGTTCCTGCCTTACATTATGTGCAAAAATAAATTCTAGGTTGATTTTAGATATACACGGAGAAGTAAAAAACAACGATTCTTTTGATAGAAAACACACCAGAATATGTTCATGGTCTTGAGGTAGGCGAGGGAACCCCAGAAGCTCAAATGGTAAAGAATCTGCCTGCAATGCAGGAGACCTGGGTTCAAACCCTGGATTGGGAAGATTCCCTTGGAGAAGGCAGTGGCTACCTATTCAAGTATTCTTTTTTTTTTTTTTTTTTGTCATACATTGATATGAATCAGCCATAGATTTACATGTATTCCCCATCCCAATCCCCCCTCCCACCTCCCTCTCCACCCAATTCCCCTGGGTCTTCCCAGTGCACCAGGCCCGAGCACTTGTCTCATGCATCCCACCTGGGCTGGTGATCTGTTTCACCATAGATAGTATACATGCTGTTCTTTTGAAATATCCCACCCTCACATTCTCCCACAGAGTTCAAAAGTCTGTTCTGTATTTCTGTGTCTCTTTTTCTGTTTTGCATATAGGGTTATCGTTACCATCTTTCTAAATTCCATATATATGTGTTAGTATGCTGTAATGTTCTTTATCTTTCTGGCTTACTTCACTCTGTACAAGGGGCTCCAGCTTTATCCATCTCATCAGGACTGATTCAAATGAATTCTTTTTAACGGCTGAGTAATATTCCATGGTGTATATGTACCAAAGCTTCCTTATCCATTCATCTGTTGATGGGCATCTAGGTTGCTTCCATGTCCTGGCTATTATAAACAGTGCTGCGATGAACATTGGGGTGCACGTGTCTCTTTCAGATCTGGTTTCCTCAGTGTATATGCCCAGAAGTGGGATTGCTGGGTCATATGGCAGTTCTATTTCCAGTTTTTTAAGAAATCTCCACACTGGGAACCGCCTCAGAAGGGACTGGTGCAACAGATTAAAATCCCTCAAGTATTCTTGCTTGGAGAATTCCATGGAGAGAAGAGCCTGGCAGACTACAGTCCACGGGTCTCAAACCTTACAGAGTGACTTAACGCTTTCACTTAAAACCGCAGGTGAAGCATAAGTTAGTATTTTACTGCTCTGGAATACGTCAACTATCATGAAAAAAAATTGATAAATATAATTTCTCTCGAATCTTGAAAAGAGCATAATCACACTCCCTTATCAACCATAATAAGTAGTTTGCATAAGGATTTGGCCACCTCATGTGAAGAACCAACTCATTGCAGGAGGAGAAGGGGACGACAGAGGATGAGATGGTTGGATGGCATCACCGACTCAATGGGCATGAGCAAACTCTGGGAAATGGTGACGGACAGCGGAGCCTGGCGCGTTGCAGTCCATGGGGTCACAAAGAGACTGAACAACCAGAATGGGTATGGAACAAATTTACACAGAGCTTCTATCTCTTTATCCGAACTATTTAAAAATGTAATTATCAAAGCAACAAATATACTAAATAATTGTAAATTTACCAAATTATGACAGGTAAAGGTACTAAATGGGAAACTTGACCAAAAATCATGTTTCTTGATGCTTAACCTGAAAACAGCAGAATTGCTATTAGATAATTGGTAGTATAGTATCTTAATCTAATTGTATCAACAAATAACAAGACAGATTTGTCTGAATAAACCTTATTTCATAATTCAGTAGTGATTTATATAGAAGTTCAGACAGAGATGACAAAGTTTTAAACATAGAAAATGTTTGAAGTTTAAAGTAGTCTTCTTAAGGTGTGTGTGTACATGAGTGGTGGGGATGGAGGAGAGAGAGAAAGAGATTGAACACATATGCGCTCATGTATGTTTGTTTTCAAGAATACAGTACAGCTGAAAAAATCAGTGAGGTCCCTCAAAAGATTGACAGAATGTGAGATTGTTCGAGAGAAAGCATTATGAATAACTAGTGTTATTTATATAACTAGTGTTCAGAAGTATTAAAAGGTTTACAATTCTCTGGACTGTCGTAATGAAAGCAGAAGCCAGTTTTTGAGTCCAAATTATACTAGAATGACTGGAAAGTTTTCCTATTTAAATCTATTAACCTACATCTGACATTTCTGAGTAAATAAGGCAGTATGAGTTGTGAAGCAGGAAAATCACACAGAAAACCTACTAAATAGATTTTTCCACCCTCTTTAATTCAGAAGAGCTTGATTTTGTTTTATATTATTATTTTGCCCCCAATACTTTAAATAGCTCCTGATTCAAACCAAAAAAAAAAACCATAAATCTACTTCTGTGTGCATTTCCCTCTGTTTTGATGATGTGTTTATTAATGTATAATGTCCATATGGTACAATCCATCATTTTTGTTGTTGTTCTTGTTGCTCTTTTACAGTTGTATGTGTTTTGGTAAATGTATACAATTCCATAAACCCTACCACAATCAAGATAGACAACAATTCTGACTCCTCCAATGTTCCCTCATGTCCCTCTGTAATCAGTCCCCTTTCCCACTGACCATCTTTCCCATTCTTGGGAAAACCTGCTTACATTTCTGTTTCTATAGTTTTCTCTTCCTGGATTGTCATATAATAAGAATCACAGACTATGTAGTCCTTTATGTCTGATTGCTTTCATTTATCATAATGCCTTTTAAAATATAGTAATGATTCTGTATTTTTCAGTAGTTCATTTCAATTGATTACTGAGTAATATTTCACTTTATGGATGTACTATGACTTTTTTCTGTGCACTAACTATACGTGTGTTGCTTTCAGATTTTGGCTATTATCACTAAGAGTGATAAAGTGGCCTTCCCTGGTGGCTCAGACGGTAAAGCGTCTGTCCGCAATGCGGGAGACCTGGTTCAGTCCCTGGGTTGGGAAGATCCCCAGGAGAAGGAAATGGCAACCTACTCCAGTGCTCTTGCCTGGAAAATCCCATGGGCGGAGGAGCCTGGTAGGCTACAGTCCATGGGGTCCCAAAGAGTTGGACTTTGACTGAGCGACTTTACCTTTACCTTCCTTCCTTCACTAAGAGTACCATAAATATTCATTTATAGGTCTTGATGTAGATATACGTTGACACTTCTCTTAGGTAAATACCTAAGTGTGTGACTGCTGGATCATATGACATACTTCTGTTTACTTAGAAACTGCCAAACAATTTCTTATGCTGGCTATAATGTTTTTCATTTTTCAGGATAATGTCATGAGAATTTGAGTTGCTAGTACTTGATATTATCAGATTTTATGAAATTTAGCCATTCTACTACATGTGTAGTGGTATCTCGGTTTTAAATTTTATTCCTTAATGACTAATCATATTAGTCATGTTAAATCATGTTAAACATTTAACATGTTAACCATGTTAGACATTTCTTATGTGTTTATTTGCTACTCATGTCCCTTCTTTGCTAAATGTGTTTACAAAAAAAATTTTTTTTGAGTTAATTGATTTCTTACTGAGCTGTGAGGGTTTAACCAGATGTATATTTTGCAAATATTTTCTCCTAGCCTGTGGCTTTTCATTTTCATCACATTGTCTTTTAAATGACAGAAGTTTAAATTTTGATGGAGTACAGTTTTATCCATAATTTCTTTTATACCGTGAGCTTTCGGTGTCTTATCTAAGGAACATTTGTGTAACTCTTCACTTAATTAGAACAGTCCCAATTACATTTGTTTGACATTAGCGTTGTGTTCAAGGCAAATTAAATTTTGATATTGTTGCTTAAAAATCTATACACTGGTATATGTGTTTGCCTTCACAGGAATAAAGGAGCCATACATATGCAGTAAAAACATGTCATTTATGCTGTCAGCTTCCTCTGTTATTAAGAAAATATATTATTATAAAGCTTGAAAGCAGCATATAGAAGAAAATGAAATAAGGATGTCACAACACATTTAAATTGTTGCTTTTAGTTTTAAAATGTAAATGAGTATACAAGATATGAGTGAGGCTCTTGTGCATTTAAACATCAAAAATAGTTTTAAATTCAAATTTTTTTAAATGGGATATTTTTTCAATAGAACATATTTAAATATTCCAGTATGTGAAAGTGAAAGTCGCTCAGTCGTGTCTGACTCTTTGCGACCCCATGGACTATACATAGTCTATAGAATTCTCCAGGCCAGAATTCTGGAGTGGGTAGCCGTTCCCTTCTCCAGGACATCTTCCCAACCCAGGGCAGGCAGATTCTTTACCAGCTGAGCCACTATGGAAGGCCTTCCAATCTAAAGATTGAACATAAATAAGAGACTTCTAACATTTAATTGTCAAATCTGAAAATTATTCAGTTTGAATTTTAAAAAGTATATATTTTACCTCTGCCTATGTCTGGAACTTCACATTATATCATTATCATTTTTGCTTTAAACATCAATAGTCTGTGTGTATACTTAGCCAGGATGTCCTGAATAAAAGTTGGACATGATAAGGCACAAGAAGATACAGAAGAAAAGTATAACTTGTGTATCAACAGAAACACATCTTGAATATAGGTCTCATTTCTCTGCTTTCCTCTCATGTCTCATGCTTCTAAAATATATTCAGAATGTTGTGCGTGAAAAGCATTATTGACTAATGTAAATATTGTTTACCCCAGAAAAAAAAATGTTCTTTTCACTTTGAAGCTTTCGTCAGGCGTATGTGTGATTCTCATAGTGATGGAGCTTATTCTTGGCTTTAGAGTGTTCATCACCACCTTCAGATACTCTCAGATCAGAGCTTTGCACTGGTGCCCCTTGCATAGGTCTGCGTTATATGTGCGTTGTTCCTGGTAGCTCCGCTGTAAAGAACCTGCCTGCCAATGCAGATGGCATCGGTTTGACCCCTGGGTCAGGAAGATCCCCTGGAGAAGGAAATGGCTACCTTCCCAATATTCTTGCCTGGAAAATCCCAATGGACAGAAGAGTTTGGCAGGTTGCAGTCCATGGGGGTCACAAAAGACTCAGATAGGACTTAATGACTAAACAATAGCAACAAAAGCCAAAAACACCTGGGGTGAGGGAGAAGGATTTCTCTTGGCTCTGCCCTGCTCCAACCTTTGGAGAGATGCTGGTTGTCAGGTCTGTTGACAGACCATGGGGAAAATGGTGGGTTGTAATCTCTCACATCCTCCTTTACCTAGATGTTACAAATTTAGTAACATTTAGACCCCTTTAGCCTTATGGCTGTCTTTCAAGATTACCCCCACCAGCAGTCCCACCATTGCAGCAGAAGAGAAGGCAATTGTCTCTTCTAGCAAAGACTTCACTTTTTCTGCAATTTAGCTTTGTGGTGTTTCTTTTTATCCTCAGCTCTGTGATGGGTAGAAAAACTCATGTTTTATTAGGTCCCATTTGTTTAGTTTTGCTTTTATTTCCAATATTCTGGGAGGTGGGTCATAGAGGATCTTGCTGTGATTTATGTCGGAGAGTGTTTTGCCTATGTTCTCCTCTAGGAGTTTTATAGTTTCTGGTCTTACATTTAGATCTTTAATCCATTTTGAGTTTATTTTTGTGTATGGTGTTAGAAAGTGTTCTAGTTTCATTCTTTTCCAAGTGGTTGACCAGTTTTCCCAGCACCACTTGTTAAAGAGGTTGTCTTTTTTCCATTGTATGTCCTTGCCTCCTTTGTCAAAGATAAGGTGTCCATAGGCCCGTGGATTTATCTCTGGGCTTTCTATTCTGTTCCATTGATCTATATTTCTGTCTTTGTGCCAGTACCATACTGTCTTGATGACTGTGGCTTTGTAGTAGAGTCTGAAGTCAGGCAGGTTGATTCCTCCAGTTCCATTCTTCTTTCCCAAGATTACTTTGGCTATTTGAGGTTTTTTGTATTTCCATACAAATTGTGAAATTCTTTGGTCTAGTTCTGTGAAAAATACCGTTGGTGGCTTGATAGGGATTGCATTGAATCTATAGATTGCTTTAGGTAGAATAGCCATTTTGACAATATTGATTCTTCCAATCCATGAACACGGTATGTTTCTCCATCTGTTTGTGTCCTCTTTGATTTCTTTCATCAGTGTTTTATAGTTTTCTATGTATAGGTCTTTTGTTTCTTTAGGTAGATATACTCCTAAGTATTTTATTCTTTTTGTTGCAATGGTGAATGGTATTGTTTCCTTAATTTCTCTTTCTGTTTTTTCATTGTTAGTATATAGGAATGCAAGGGATTTCTGTGTGTTAATTTTATATCCTGCAACTTTACTATATTCATTGATTAGCTCTAGTAATTTTCTGGTAGAGTCTTTAGGGTTTTCTATGTAGAGGATCATGTCATCTGCAAACAGATGATGCCCATCAGCAGATGAATGGATAAGGAAGCTGTGGTACATATACACCATGGAATATTACTCAGCCGTTAAAAAGAATTCATTTGAATCAGTCCTAATGAGATGGATGAAACTGGAGCCCCTTATACAGAGTGAAGTAAGCCAGAAAGATAAAGAACATTACAGCATACTAACACATATATATGGAATTTAGAAAGAAGGTAACGATAACCCTATATGCAAAATGGAAAAAGAGACACAGAAATACAGAACAGACTTTTGAACTCTGTGGGAGAATGTGAGGGTGGGATATTTCAAAAGAACAGCATGTATACTATTTATGGTGAAACAGATCACCAGCCCAGGTGGGATGCATGAGACAAATGCTCGGGCCTGGTGCACTGGGAAGACCCAGAGGAATCGGGTGGAGAGGGAGGTGGGAGGGGGGATCGGGATGGGGAATACGTGTAAATCTATGGCTGATTCATATCAATGTATGACAAAAAAATAAATAAATAAAAATTAAAAAAAAAAAAGAAAAACTCATGTGACTTTGTAATTTATCCATCTTACTCTTGGTCTTATGGTGGGGCTGATGACCTTTTATGATTTCTGTATTTTCGCTGAAAGCAGAAGACTGTTCTCTTGTGAAAATCAATATCTGAAAGATACAGAGTTACCAGCATCTAGCCATTTCCCCCCATGTTGTATCACATATTTTTAGTTAGACTCATGCTGCAGAATTGGAAGACAGTCCCCATTTGATACTCTGCTGCCATTCTTAGAAATCTCTGCATTGAATGAATTGAATGGCGCTTTTAGCCACTGTTGCTTTATGCAAGTGTCAATTATGTGTTGTCTGGTTCATCACCTATGCCTGCTAAGACTGTTTCTTTAGTGATGAAATAATGGTCCATGCATTATGATAACTTTGAGAGAGCTATAGGTGTTGACTATAGTTCGATGAGTCTTTATTTGACTAAAATTGTTGGCATTCTCTTCTTTAAATCCCTATTCATTTCCCCCACAAACTACTGAAATTATAGAGTTAAAAAATCAAAGTGTGAGCATTTTTAAGTACTTCAAATCCACCCTGTTTTCTAGACAAAACATTTATTTTCTTCCAATATACAGCTAGTACACTGAAAATAGACTCAATATCTCCTACCTCCTTAGAAGAAGAACTTTTCTTTTTCTGTTTTGTTTTCATAAAAATCTTAAATGCAGCTTCTTTGACAGCTTATCCACTGATACATTTCTGCATGATTGTTTAAGCAGTGGTTACTGCAATTAATGGTTTCTTTGTGTACGTAGCAATTTGTGGGTAGTCTGTTTGCTTCAGAGAGTCTGGTATTTTGGATTTTTAGCCAAAGACATGTCAACACATTGATATTTTAAAGTTTTTTTTTTTTTTTGCTTTGGAAAAGTCAGTATATTCAAATAATACCTTCATTAAAAGTATAGTTTTCATAGTTATCCTTTCTTTACTTGACCTTGGTTTCTTTATGGTTATAACTATTATTTCCACTCTTATAACATTTGCAATTAACTATGGAGTTTCTCCAATGTCAGCATATAAGAAGATAACTGTATTTTCCAATGAAGAATCTCAATTATGGGCATGAAAATGGAGTGAGTTATTTTTGCCCATGCAAAATCCACCTCATGTTACATATGCATGAATAAACTGCTTAAATACTATATTAGCCAGAGTACTTAGTGTTAATTTCTGGAACAATGAAAATAAGATCTCAGTGACATCATAAAAGAGAGTTTTATTTATAACTCACATTGCTGTCAATGTAGAATGTGAGCTTCTGCTCTGAATGGGATCTCAAGGTAAGATTTTGCTCCATTCCTGTGGATTCCTTAGCTTCTAACACAAAAGTTAGCCTAGGAAAAAAATTTTTTAAAAAAATTAATTTGAAGGAATTGCCTGGCTCATTAGAGAGCAACCAAAGATTTCTCCTTCGTGTTCTGTTGAAAACATCTGTTTATATGATAATCCTTCATGCGCAATAGGCTTGGGAATTGAAGAGGAGGGCATGAATATTGATGAGTTCCAGTAATCAGTGACACCAGTTTGTAGCCAAGGTCAAAGTGAAGTGTGAGAAGTCCCAGCGTGTGGGGGCAATGCCCTGACCTACCTGTGTTCTCTTTCATGCAGACCCATGGGAAAACAGCACACGTTCTGATAGATGTCTGTTGTGATGAGCTTTATTTTATTTTCTCATCTAATCATCACAACTCCCAATTTGGGATTGTTTCTGTATTTTATAGATTAGGACACTGAATGTTTGATGTGGAAAGTGGCTTCTAAGCCATAAAGTGAGTAAGTACTAAGCAACATAGAAAAAAATTACTTTTTTGATTTTTACTATTATATATTCTTTGAAAAGTTTCTGTTGCCTCTAAATAGTGGATTCTTGTCAAAAAATTCCATAATGGTTTTTTTCCTCTTTTTTATTATGGTTGTTAAAATTTTTAGCAAGAGATTTACATAAGAAATCCAGTACCCAAATTTAAAATAAATCATACCCCTTGACTTTTAGTAAAGTCATACATCACAGAGATCAATTGCCAGGATTCGTTGTTTTAATATTACTTGTGGGTGAGAGAAAAGCTGTACAGTACTGGAAATAATATAAAAATTGATATAAAGTTATTCAAATTGAGTATTTTCTTTTGTTTTCTAAAATATTACACAGAGCACAATAGGTACTTATTAAAATATTTGCTGACAGTATAAATTTGCTATTAATATTAGACAAGGTATATATAATACTATGCATAAATTTATTAGTAGCGTTTTTATTTTTGATGATGATTTTTTTTAAAAATTAGGTTGGGATTAACAATTCAGAGGTGCTGTAAGTGAAAGATTGGAAACTTTTACATTTCATATGTAATTCTAATTCAAAATGTTAAGGATAGATGATATAGCACCTAGAGAAAATTTACCACCTCCCTCTCTGTACCATGAAATTAAAAAGAAATGATTTATTACTCTACATGCCAGTTTAGATCAGTAGATGTGCCCTTGAGAGAGAGTTATGTAATATTTTCCTTTTTATATTATGCATTATCAGTGCTTGATATAGATTATTCCATAACTTAGAGAAGTGCCTGAGTATATGCTTTTGAATCATCGTATTTACATTGGAGTGTATAACAGTTGTTTGCAGTAAATACATTGTCCTAAATAATCACCTTTAGAAGGGTAGAAAAATATGTAAAGGAGATTCTACTATGCAAGTAGCCACTAAAATTCTGTAGAAAATGTTAAAGATTATAAGTTAAGAGTAGTTAAATTTAGTGGAAGATATAAGAGAAGTATTTATGATGCTGATAAAATGTGAGAACGAGGAAGAAATGTATCAAGTGGGAATAAAGCAAAGGAGAAGAAGGAAATACACTAGCATCTTCTAGGCAAAAGGAAAAGTTAGAAGCAAAAGCACCTACTGTTTAATCGATAATATTAAAGCTGGCTAATTTAAAGCTTGTCTAGAAGAATAATTATGAGACCAAATTGGGAAGCCAAATTAGAGCAATGTTGTAGAGATTCTGAAATGACCATGCACTGCAGTGATTTAACTGGAGGACTTTGGTGGTTCAGTCAGTAAAGAATCTGCTGCCATGCAGGAGATCTGCGTTCAATCCCTGGGTCAGGAAGATCCCCCAGAGGAGGAAATGGCAACTCACTCCAGTATTCTTGCCTGTGACATCCCATGGACGGGGGAGCCTGCGGGCTGTGGTCCATAGGATCACAAAGAGTTGGCCACAACTGAAGCAACTTAGCATGCCTGCACACAACAGGTTATACAATCTTATAGCACAGAAGTTTAGATGGTTCGAAGGAAGAGGAAAAGAACAAGATTTGAAGGTGGAGAAGCAGAGTGAGGAGTCCACACACCACATCCCCAGTGAGTGACTCCTGGGTGTGAAAAGACATGCTGCTTAAGAGAGGAGCAGGGGTCTCAGAGTCCTTATGCAAGAGCCGAGGGTCAGAAGATGGTAAATGGAACAGTGGAAGAATTGATATAAGGGGAGGGGAGGATTTCTGATGAAAAATCATGAGTTCCAGAGGGCACAGGGCAAGGTTTCAGAAGTTGGTCAAGATGGGAAGAAAAGGTCCTAACACAATGAGATGTTGGATCTTGAGAAATGTCTGCCTGTCCTGGACTTCTAATGATGGCTGAAAAGGTGGGGGAACCCCACCTGGGGTTGATGCTAGTGGTCTAAATGCCTCTGATGGAAAAGCAAAGTGCTTGCCTGCTGGGCTTCGGAGCAGGATGGTGAGAGGTGGCACTAGGAATTATTTTTTTTTTTTAAAGTGCAACTCTCTGCCTTATTTCTCATCCCCTATGTTCTTCACATAGTTACTACAAGGTTTAATTAATCGAAGTTGAGGTTTCATTTGAGGAGACACATCAATAAATTCAATAGTAGTTTTAAGTGACAGTGATAGTCACTTGGTACTGTTTCTGACCCCATGGACTGTGGCCTGCCAGGCTCCTCTGTCCATGGAACTTTTCCAGGCATGAATACTGGAGTGGGTAGCATTCTCTTCTCCAGGGGATCTTCCTGGCCCAGGAAGCGAACTTAGGACTTCTGCACTGCAGGCAGATTCTTTACTGTCCGAGCCGCTAGGGAAACCCAGTTGCTTAGTGTTTATATGATTTAGGGCACACGGGCTGTTCCTAGCTGTCTGTCACATGACCCTGGAGCATCTAGGGCCTCTGCATCATGGACCTGATGGGGGTGAAAGCAGGATAAGAGGTGGTCAGATTGCTGAGTTTATCAGCTGCTCAAGGAAAAAACTGGCCAGCCTCAAGGCAGCACCTCAAAAACTAGCTCAAAATAGCATTAAAAAAAAAAACCACTGTATTACACCCAGTAAAGGCAATTGCTAATCAAGAGATTTAAGACACTTTCATCTTTCACCTCAAAAACTGACCTATTAAAAACCAAGTTCTGATATTAAAGTTTGGCAGCATGATATATCAATTTTTATTGTACAGTTAAACAGTTTCATTTAAGTAAGAAGTTATGAAGCAATTATGATTTGGCGAGTTTTTGTCAAAGAACATTTTCTCCATAATAAGTGACATGGCGCATTATTGGTGTTAGGTCAAAATGCCCTCCTTTTTCTAAGGTGTCATATTAAATATTAAAGTGTTTCAATATTAAATATTTTTAAAGTGTATTTCTTTTCAGAGTCTCATGCATCAAATGCTGTAGCAGCAGCCCAATGTGAGGGATTTTCTGAAGGTTTATTTCAATACCAATCTCATGTTATCAGCAACCATCATGAGTCACTCTTTTCGCTGAGTGTCACAAACAGACATGTCTTTAGCTTCCTATGAGAAGATCCTCTGTGCAATGTTGTGAATTAAATACTTCAGAAATCATGCTTACAAGTTAAAATGTTTAAATAGTATTTCATTTCAAACACAGTGTCTAGCAGGTGTTCTTCAAAGTGACACCTGAGTACTGCTTTTTAGAAGGCTCCTTCGTTTGTAGCACCTGGTGATGTACTATTCCTAATTTCAATTTCTCAGTGGCATGCTTGGAAAGTACCTGAGTGACTGTCTTCAGATGAACATGGCCCTTGTGCCAAAATAAAAGTTCAGGCAATAGAAAATTGCAAAATTATGAAGCTCTTTATACAAAACTGCGGTCTGCCTGGTTTTTGCAATGCAAATAAAGAAAGCAATCTTGATGCAATTCATCTGTGTTTGAAATCCCCCTGCATTGCGGTAAAGTGTTCCTTAATTGACTGGTAAATCATTCTATGATCAGTTTAGCAAATTGTTTTTCTCTCTTTTTCCCTGCCGACTCTGGGGAGCTTTGAGCAGTTTTATGGTAACTGTTGCTTTTATTCTTCTTTTCAACTGAACCGCTATAACCTCTGCATGTGATAAACAAGTTCAAAAAGAGAAACAATAAATCTGTGTGTGAGAATTCAAATGCTCCTGGAATTAAGTAAATATAACTTCCCTGCCAAACAGTATTGAATCTGAGACTTGTTATTAGCAACTGAAAAATTTGAGCTTTCTGAAGCCTGATTTCCCCCAGAGGAATGTGAAAATAGAATGTTTGCAAATATAATAACTAGGTCTGGGTTTACAGTATTTCCTCAGATCAGACCGGGGGCTATACTGTTAGCAACCAGTTGAAGCCAGGTCATTGTATAAAATAATCAGTGACAGTATACTGATAAAACAATATGAGATACTACAGCTGAAGCTTTTCAAAATGCTGGCGCCTCTGTTGGTAGTTATTCCACCAGCTGATGTTGGTCTAAAGATCCCGGCATGATCATGAAGTCTGTCTAACTTCTCTCTTCATTCCCATCCTCCCCTCCCTTTGTTGATCTTTCCACAAATTACATGTTCAGGCACTTCCTGTAGATGCCCTTCTAGAAAGACTTGCTCTCAACCCCTTATAAATTGACTCTTCCAACTGTGTTGTCAATTTTGGTTCAGTCTCTTTTTGAGATCCTAGAAATTTCCCAACACCTTCCGGTCCCAGAGAAATTCATTTAGTTTGCCCTTCAGGGACTTACAATTGGGTAGAGAAACCTTCAAATCCCATTATTTAAACAACTTCTATCCGTTCTATCTGAAAGAGCAATTCAAATCTTTTGTTTGCGCTGTTCATCTTTTTTCTGTTCTCAACATTAGCTTTGTCACTGTGCACATAGCTGTTTCCGAATCATTGAAAGTTCATTTTTTCAAAGCTTCATTTACTACATGCGTCCTGCAATTTTGTGAAGGAATCGGATCTGGAGCACATTATTACTTAATATTTTCAGCCCATCACATCTTTTATACATCACTTCCACAGATTCATTCCCTTTATTAATTTTATACTCACCATTTGAAGAACCGCTGTGCTGTGGGAGCTATTGGTATGAATGGATGGTTATAAAGTTTTATTGTATTTTATTATTGCATAACTGTTATGCCAATAAACATATTGAAGGAAAACTATTGGTGTTTAACATGTAACAAATTCCCAGCATAATGTTATTTGAAACCTTCATTTAATGCATGACTAGATCTTGTTTCATAGACACGGTAGATTTGAATGAAAACCAGCTCAATTTTACTTACAATAACAAAGATGCTCTAATAAAAGAGAGATGTTGAATTTACTCCTTGAACTCATATCTGCCCTTGAAATGGAACTAGATTTGTGCCTAAAAACTGAAGAGGAGAAAGAAGAGCAGCAAGCTACAGAAATTAATTGCTTTATAACTCATATTATTTTGATTTTTTTAATAGATCAAGATAAAGTTTCTTTTTTTCCCCTGCCTGGCATAATTCACTAAGTGAGACAGACAGTGTTCATATGGTTCAAAGTCAAGGCTTAATTACCTAATACTTTTAATTACTTTGTGACCACCTATCTCAGATCCCTTTGTTGCACTTTTGTGGTTGAAGTGAATGTGGTGTAATTGAATGATTCATGACCAAAATTTAAAAAAAAATTTACACTTCATAGGGCTGATTATTAAGAGAGGCTAACAGAGATTCAGTCATGTGTATCTTAATAAGACAAATGAAAAAAAAGAGAAAGTGAAACCCAAAGTATACAGGAACAATTCCTCACTAAAGTGAGCTTGATTAATATCTCCTTACCTTTTATAAAATATTAGCTTGGCTGCTCTTAATTTGAAGGCACTATTAAAAATTCTGTGTTTTGAAATTTGGAAACACCAGCTAAACACATAAATACTGGGTACTCTTTGAGAGGTGGTTACAATGGGCTCAGGCAGTAAAGAATCTGCCTGCAATGCAGGAGACCCAGGTTTGACCCCTGGGTCAGGAAGATTCCCTGGAGAAGGGAATGGCAACCCACTCCAGTATCCTTGCCTGGAGAATTCCACGGACAGAGGAGCCTGATGGGCAACAGTCCACGGGGTTGCAAAGAGTCGGACACAACTGAGTGACTAACATTTTCACTTTACAACTCTGAAGATCGTTTTATTTTTGCAGAGAGGGAAAGAGATTTTAACATACATATTTGCATATTTTTCTCATAGTTTAACCAGGCACGTTTTGGGAAGGTGGAAATTTGCCTAGAGGTATAAGTAATGATCAAATATTTCAGAGTTTCACCCCTTAAGGAATGTATATAATTTAAACATGGTATCCTCCTTCTTTGAGAGGACTATGGGTACTATATATTCACCCGGGTTTGAGTCATAGAAACTCTTCAAAGAAAAAAATACTCTGGAATCCTCAGAGCTCCTAGGAGTGATTCAAAGTAGAAGGAATTCTTGTATCTGTGGCTGATTCAGTCTTTGGAAATGTCTAGCCATCAGTAATTATGGGCATTTAAAGGCCAGTGAGCTTTCTTTGTGGCTCAGTGGTAAAGAATCTGCCTGCCAAATAGGAGACGCGGGTTTGATCCCTGGGTCAGGAAGATCCACTGGAGAAGGAAATGGCATCCCACTCCATTATTCTTGCCTGGAGAATCCGGTGGACAGAGGAGCCTGGTGGGCTACTGTCCTTGGGATTGTAAGAGTTGAATGTGACTTAGTGATTAAACCACCATCACGGCAAGGCTAGTGAAGGGCATCCTCTTTTTGTCTTTTCCACGTGAGCTCCGAGCCCATTGGTTACAGGATATGAATCAGACAAACTCAAAGTATCAGTTATTTAAAGATAAACCTAGATAGCAGGATAGGGCTTGTATCTGATAAAATCACGTAGATGTTCAGTTGAGTCTTCCCCTGGAGGGTGACTCGTTCAGTCACAGGAGAGCCATGGGGACTCTGCTGGCCTCCCTGCAGAGGCCCTGTGTGTCCTGGTGAGTATCTCTCCTGAGTGAGCTGAGAACGCGTTCAAAGCGCACAGCGACCACGAGGTTCCGTGGCTGGCGCACTGCGTCCTGCTCCTCTCCTGCTGCTGAGTGCATCTCCCAGAGGAGTGACAGCTCCTGTCTGAGAGAAGGCAGGTGGTAAGCTGGAGACTGGAGTTCTAACTCAACCTCCTCCGTGTGAAAATGTGAGGGGTAGATGCTCCTCTCACAAAACAAGTTCTCCTTAGGCTGTGTTTCCTGGGGGTGGGGAGTGGCGGGGAGGGCAGTCAACTCTGAAGCTATTCTCCCAGTCTCAAAGCCACTCTTCTCATGTAGCCCTCTGGCGCCAGATGACTGCATTGCCTATCGCTGTAGGCTCCATCCATGGGATCTGATCGGATGAGAAGGAAAGTGAGGGAGAAAGGAAACCACCTGTAGCTGTTGACTCTTGCTGGCCCCTTTTTTTGTATCAGTATCACCAACCCATGTTCCTTCTCCACTGAGGCAGTGGAAGTTTGTGTAGAAACAGTGGAACTCACTTTATAATTTCTCCAGCACTCCCAGAGCATCATTCCAGCCCTGAAGTTCCACCGGCATCAGCCGACACTTCTTAGAGGTCAGGGTGTTAGCTACTCAGGGACCCGTACTGAGTTTTGAAATATGAATGATGTCAGTGTTACTCTAGGGATGGCCATTGGTTCTTCACTTGGCTCCCCTCATGTTATCTTAATCTTCTTTTGCCCTGTCAATTACCTGGCTAAAAATGTTGGATGAATTATTGATCCTTCTTTAAGTCAAATTTTATCTGTTAACATAACTGATAGGGTTTCTGTCTCCTGCCTAGACCTGGCCTCTTACCTTTGTCTACATAATAATCTTTCCAATGTCGAGGACAGCTGTCTTGGCTTCCTTTTCTCTAGGAATGATATCTTGGTTTGGTATTATAATAGATAATTTTGTGGTAAAGTGCTTTCCTGTTTATTAATGTAATTCCTTGTAAAGAAGCCTGAGCACCAAAGAATTGATGCTTTCAAACTGTGGTGTTGAAGAAGACTCTTGAGAGTCCCTTGGGCTGCAAGGAGGTCAAACCAGTCCATCCTAAAGGAAATCAACCCTGAATATTCATTGGAAGGACTGATGCTGAAGTTGAAGCTCTAATTCTTTGGCCACCTGAGGTGAAGAGATGAATCACTGGAAAAGACCCTGATGCTGGGAAAGACTGAAGGCAGGAGGGGAAGGGGACAACAGAGGATGAGATGGCTAGATGGCATCACTGACTCAATGGACATGAGTTTGAACACTGTGAGATAGTGGAGGATAGGGACATTGGCCTGCTGCAGGTCATGGGGCCACAGAGACTGAACAGCAACATCAACATACTGCAGGAGACACTAACAACAGTAGGCATAAGTCAGGTGGAATAACCACAGCAGAAAATCTTGGAAATGCCACATCCATTATGGCAATACACTGCCACAGCTTGGGTTCCCTAGGAGACTCTGAATAGCCGAGAATGTGTGAGATCCCTGTTAGGAAGGACTCTTGGGTTCAACAGTTGTGCAGGGGAGGGGAGGTAAGGAACATGCAATGCAAGAAGACAGGATGTGATGTAGATTCCAGGATGCCTCAGGACCTCTAGAACAAAATGATCCATTGTGATCTAAAATGGGCCAAAACTGTCTTTCCTCTTGGAATATTCTAGGAAGGGTGTGACCTTCGAGCTGTCTCTCTGCAGCTCAGGCAATCTGGGGGTCAGGGCAACTGAAGTCAACCTGGGGCTGATTGAAGGAGGGGAGAATAAACCAGGAGGTGAAAATACAGGGAGCTGTCATCCTTAGATTTTATATCTCTGAAAGTTCACCCCTGTGATGACTTGAAGGGGAGGCTGAATTGAACTTGGGGAATGATGAAGACAGGGAAGCTAGGAGTCCCAGAGGGTCTAAGTTAAGATGTGATGAAAAGGAAGGGAATGTTGAAAAGAAACTGTTTAGCATTTAGTGATAGATGAAACGGGTGGGAAGGGAAATTGGGAATGTGAAGGTGGTTGAGTTTATAGCTTGTATTATACAATAAACTGACGCTGTAACTAGAATGGAAATGAACAAGGGACAGATGTCTTGGTACAGTATTTGGATAAGCACTTTGTATACGTAGTGCCTGAAATAAATCCCATTGTAATTATTCCTTAGACTTTTGCATCCTGAGTCTGGAAATCAAATATATATGTAGGAGTTATCCACATGTGGATAATATTTGAAGTCATAGCCCTGGATAAGAACACTTCAAAAATATGTGCAAAAGAACATTAAACATAGATTGTGATATATCCAGATATGAATTCTTGTTAATTTTCTTCCATTAGATTTAACTTATCTGTTATCCTATCAAACTATTTTGAACTTAGATTTTCATCATCTAGAATTTTTTCATCTTTGCAGTTTTGTTAGGGGAAGCACACTGGTTGAAACCGCCCACCCTGGCCAGGCACCGTAGTAACCATTTGCATGAGTTGTTTTATGACAGGAGGTCCTGGTAAGGAACACGGAACTAATAAGCCACCACCAAACAGAAGAGTTTGGGAATGGTCAAAAGGAGACACCACATGTCTGACCACCTCCCAGAATCCTTCTCTCTGGCATCCATCTTGGCTGAACAAAGCGTGCACCACCAGGAAAGACTCTGAACCAGAATGATTGGCTAAGGACAACTGGGAAACTAACCCCATCACCATAAAACCCGTGCCACATGGCTGAGCAGTTCTCCTGGGTTCCCTTACCCTACTGCTCTCTGCCCGGGTGCCCTTTCCCAATAAAATCTCTTGCTTTGTCAGCACATGAGTCTTCTCTGACAATTCATTTCTGAGTGTTAGACAAGAGCCCAGTTTCGGGCCCTGGAAGGGGTCTCCCTTCCTGCAACAGGTTTGTAAAACACAAATATTGTGTGTGTCATTTATCTCTCATTGAAATATCTGGTAAAATATCAAAAATAAGCAAAGGTCAGAAACCTCTAGAGTAACATTCATTTATTTTTATTATTAATGATAGAGTGTTGGAATTGAGAAATAATCATCTGTTGCTATTCAATCGCTAAGTTGTGTCCAATTCTTTGTGACCCCATGGACTGCAGCACGCCAGGCTCCTCTGTCTTTCACTGTCCCGGAATTTACTCAGATTCGTGTCCATTGAGTTTTTGATGCCATCCAACCATATTATCCTCTGCTGCCCCCTTCTCCTCCTGCCCTCAATCTTTCCCAGTATCAGGGTCTTTTCCAATGGGTTGGCTCTTTGCAACAGGTGGCCAAAGTATTAGAGCTTCAGCTACAGTCCTCCTAATGAATTTTCAGGGTTGACACCCTTTAGGATTAACTGGTTTGCAAATTCTTATTATTTACATCCTAAAACATCTTTCCTCTTTATTCAGACTTATATTTTCCCAGTCTTGTGGATGTGTACAGTTGTCACCTGGAGGAAAATCACTCCTCTGATTTCTCAGAAAATTGAGCACCTTTTCATCATGTATTGTTCATTTAGATATTTTATTTTGTGAAGTACGAGTTTGAATATTTGTCTGTATTTCTCTGAGGCTGTCTGTCATTTTGTTATTGATTAGCAGGAGTTCTGTAAATATTACAGATATAATTCTTTTTGGTTATATATATAGCAGATCTTTCCATCTGTGGCTTGTATTACTATGTATGATTGTATATGTTTTTATCAGACTATTTCAGAAACATAGTCTGAAAGGATACATGTTCACTGCACCACTCTTTACAATAGGAAAAAAAATATTCTATGTTAACAACATCCATGGTTCTAAAATTTTGCATATATTTTCTTGGATTTCCTAGGCATATTATCTGCAGAGTATGAATTTTTTGTTCGTATTTGTCTGCACTTAGACTATTTTCCATTCTTTACACATTTGTTGGCAAGTTTAGGCAAAGCTATGGTTTCCCAGTACTCATGTATGGATGTGAGAATTGGACTATAAAGAAAGCTGAGTGCTGAAGAATTGATGCTTTTGAACTGTGGTGTTGGAGAAGACTCTTGAGAGTCCTCTGCAAGGAGATCCAACCAATCCATCCTAAAGGAAATCAACCCTGAATGTTCATTGGAAGAACTGATGCTGAAGTTGAAACTCCAGTGCTTTGGTCACTTGATGCGAAGAACTGACTCATTGGAAAAGACCTTGATGCTGGGAAAGATTGAAGGCAGGAGGAGAAGGGGATGACAGAGGATGACATGGTTGGATGGCATCACGGACTTGACGGAGATGAGTTTGAGTAAACTCCGGGAGTTGGCGTTGGACAGGGAGACCTGGCGTGCTGTGGTTCATGGGGTCACAAAGAGTCAGACACGACTGAACAACTGAACTAAATTGTCTTCTTTGAGTACTTATCTTGACATTCTTTTACATTATCTTTGAATGTGAAGAGTAGAAGAATAAAAATTAAATTTTTAAAAAGCAGCTTTATATTTTGATTGACAAATGTTGATTAAAATTAGCATATCTTTCAAGAAATTAAAAAATGTTAGACATCTTATATTCAAATTTTCAACCTTTTATACACTAATAGATATTTTATTTAGCTACACTTAAGTATTCATGGGATGTTTATAAGATTTTTTATGTTTTATGTATAATTATATAAATGTTTTTTTGCATTGTGAAAATCTAAAATTCTTTTCCAAAAGCTGAAACATAAAAATATTGATAATGCTCTTTTAGATACCAATATAATCAATGACCATATGGTCTAGTGTCATTGAAATGTGACATTTCAATGAACTCTCTGAAACTGAAGAGGTTTTCACATGCCTTCATGTGACATTAACACATACTGAGAAATAAATGAATAAGAATAAAATATTAATATTAAATAGATATGTTTATAAATTAGAAATACAGTATTCAGATTTTTTAAAGCTGTGTCATTATCTTCCTTACTTATTACTTCCTTCCTTCCTTCCTTCCTTCCTTATCTTCCTTCCTTCCTTATTCAGGACCATAATCCCTGCTTGTAGAGCTACTGTGACACATGAGCCTTAAAAAATGTCAAATTTTTTCTAACTGTGCTGTCATACTATTTCTCTAATTGAAAAGTTACTTCCAGAAATCTCTACATAACTTAAACCTCTTCTTGTTTCAAATTTCCCAGAAATGCTACTTCTTCTGAAAAGTGATTCTAACAAGCATACATAGGATTTTTTCCTCACCCGGTTTATTATCTTTCTATTTTGTGTTTACAAAGAAGAGGCTTTGTATTAAATTTCCTTAGTCTTACATTATTACCCCAGGGCTTTGTTATTATGTGCATTCTTCATCATATTCTGTAGTTCAGGCTTGTCTTTTCTAGTTGTTTCCAAAGAAAGAATAATTTCCCCAACTTAAAAAGTAATTATAATGGTGACTAACCTTTGTCATATCTGAGGTTACTGATATTTCTCCTGGCAATCTTTTTTTTTCCACTTATTTTTATTAGTTGGAGGCTAATTACTTTACAATATTGTAGTGGTTTTTGCCATACATTGACATGAATCAGTCATAGATTTACATGTATTCCCCATCCCGATCCCCCCTCCCACCTCCCTCCCCACCCTCTCCCGGCAATCTTGATTCCAGCTTGTGCTTCTTCCAGCCCAGCCTTTCTCATGATGTACTCTGCATATAAGTTAAATAGGCAGGGTGACAATATACAGCCTTGACGTACTCCTTTTCCTATTTGGAACCAGTCTGTTGTTCCATGTCCAGTTAGAAATATCAATAACCTCAGATATGCAGATGACACCACCCTTATGGCAGAGAGTGACGAGGAACTAAAAAGCCTCTTGATGAAAGTGAAAGAGGAGAGTGAAAAAGTTGGCTTAAAGCTTAACATGCAGAAAACTAAGATCATGGCATCTGTTCCCATCACCTCATGGGAAATAGATAGGGAGACAGTGGAAACAGTGTCAGACTTTATTTTTTGGGGCTCCAAAATCACTGTGGGTGGTGACTGCAGCCATGAAATTAAAAGACGCTTACTCCTTGGAAGGAAAGTTGTGACCAACCTAGACAGCATATTAAAAAGCAGAGACATTACTTTGCCAACAAAGGTCTATCTGGTCAAGGCTATGGTTTTTCCAGTGGTCATGTATGGATATGAGAGTTGGACTGTGAAGAAAGCTGAGAGCTGAAAAATTGATGCTTTTGAACTGTGGTTTTGGAGAAGACTCTTGAGAGTCCCTTGGACTGCAAGGAGATCCAACCAGTCCATCCTAAAGGAGATCAGTCCTGGGTGTTCATTGGAAGGACTGATGCTGAAGCTGAAACTCTGGTACTTCGGCCACCTCATGCGAAGTGTTGACTCATTGGAAAAGACCCTGATGCTGGGAGGGATTGGGGGCAGGAGGAGAAGGGGACGACAGAGGAGGAGATGGCTGGATGGCATCACCGACTCAATGGGCATGAGTTTGAGTAAACTCCGGCAGTTGGTGATGGACAGGGAGGCCTGGGGTGCTGCGATTCATGGGGTCGCAGAGAGTTGGACACGACTGAACGACTGAACTGAACCTTTGTCAAGTACAACCTTATACTAGATCCTTAGGTCATTTAATCTCCCTCTTTGGTGATGTAATTACTGGGTCCTATGTGTGCTACGCTGCTCAGTCATGTCCAATTCTTTGTGACCCCATGGATGGTAGCACACCTGGCTCCTCTGCCCATGGGATTTTCCAGGCAAGATAACTGGAGTGGGTTGCCATGCCCTCCTCCAGGGGATTTTCCCAACCCAGGGATCAAACTCCTGCATCTCCTGCATTTGCAGGTGGATCCTTTACCACTGCAAAGCCCCGGTTTTACTAGGTGTGATGCATTTTGTTCAAGTATTCCTTGGAAAATAATATCTGTTCAATGTATACCCCAAAAACATAAGCAAACAATATATCCATTGGGTTCAAGGTCATTAAATGATTATAGACCTTTAGTGTGTTCCGTAATTAGGTCAAAATTAAAGCAAACAAACACATAGATGAAAAAGCATTCTGGGGCTCCTTTGCTTTGCTTCAAATAAATTCCTGTAAGCACACTTAAAGCAATGAGTTAAGTTGTTGCTTATATTCCACATTGAAAATTGTTGATTATATTGAAAATTAATTAAATTTCAACTTGAAAAGATGAGTTAAAACCTTCCATGACTACACACTAACTTAAGAGAAAAGAGATGGACTTGAGATACACATAGTCAAATTTTTTTGAACTCCTATTTTTTGAAAATAAAGATTAAAAGAGTAGGCACTCTTCTCATATAATGAGTTCTTAAAATTATTTTATAATTACTAAGGCTTTTTCTATATCTTATCCTCATTAAATTGAATTTTTCCTTTGATAAAAATAAACACATGTCATGCTCATTTGTAAAAAGTGTAAGTGGAAAGTGAAAGTGACTCAGTTGTGTCCAACTTTTTGTGACCCATGGACTGTACAGTCTATGGACTTCTCCAGGCTAGAATACTGGAGTGGGTAGCCATTCCCTTCTCCAGGGGATCTTCACAAGCCAGGAATAGAACCAGGGTCTCCTGCATTGCAGGTGGATTCTTTACCAACTGAGCTATCAAGGAAGCCTCAAGTGTGAGTAGAACAATAAACCATTTAGAAAGATAGCAAGATACTTGGAGCCTTTGAACTTAGCATTGAAGATAGTAGAAAGATTGAAGATAGTAGAAAGATTATAGCAAGGGCATATTCATTTTAAATTAAATGCCTAAAAGTTTTATAGGATGTGCTTAAATATTTCTAAAATTTCAAGTCTCTAAAAGTAAGAACAGCATTACCTATTAAATAGTATATGAAAAGTAAATACTATATTAAGTTCTCATCTTCATGTTTGCACATAAACACATAAATATTTGCTTATGACATTGTGCTTTTTAGAAAATTCTCCATTAAAATTTTAGTTCATAAGCCACACAATGTATACTTATTTTATACTGTTAACATTTTATTAATATAAAATAAATGAACATGTTGTGGAAAGGGTTACTTATTTTATACTGTTAACATTTTATTAATATAAAATAAATGAACATGTTGTGGAAAGGGTTACTTATTTTATACTGTTAACATTTTATTAATATAAAATAAATGAACATGTTGTGGAAAGGGTAAAAAACATACTAGCAAATTCAATAGAAAACTTAAAACTCAGCATTTCACAACCCAGAGAAAATCACTCAATCATTGTTACAATTTTAATCACTTAAAGAAAGTGAAATAAAGATTGCATTGTGATTATCTTTCATATTAACATAATTTGAACATATTGCATACACAGGTTTGAGTAAAATTTATGTGGTATTCATTTTTATCCCCAATGTGAAAGTGAAAGTCACTCAGTCATGTCCGACTCTTTGTGATCCCATGGACTGTAGCCTGCCAGATTCTTCAGTCCATGGAATTCTCCAGGCCAGCATACTGTAGCAGGCAGCCATTCCCTTCTACAGAGCATCTTCCCAACCCAGGAATCGAACCAGCGTCTCCTGCATTGCAGGTGGATTCTTTAACAGCTGAGCTACCAGAGAAGCTTTATACCCAGTAATATAAATCAAAAAATCTATCCATATATAAAGACTTTTTTTTCTTAGGAGTTTCTTTTATTTTTTAATCTCTCTTTTACAGAGCAGTGAAAGTTACAGAAAACCTTCTGGTAAAACTTAGAGAGCTTCCTTTTTTCAACTGATGGAAATGATTTCATACCCACAAGATTAGATTTGATACCTTTGCAATAAAACAACCAGAAAAAGCAACAGCTTTTTAAAAAGTGCAAAAGGATTCACTTGACAGTTTGTGAATTACAGCACAGGTGTATGAAGAAAAATTACATATACTTCATTAAAAAAATCTGAAACTAGAAAGAGAAAAAATGGCCATCCCAGATATTTTAAAGAAATACATTATAAGAAAGGCATGTTAAGACAGTTTAGCTCTTACTTATAATTGAGTTATTCTTGACCTTGCTTATTTGATGATGGTGGCGATGATAATAGTAATTATGAAAGAAGGAGGAGGAGGAAGAGAAGGAGAAATGTTAAAGGAGAATATTTTTCTAGGCATGAGTTTTTGAAACATGAAACTAGAATTTACCATTTTATCATTAATTTTAATAATTTCTGAGTCAGTGCTTAGTCAACTTGCAAGGTGTTCAGAGTAAGCTGCTGATGTCCTCTATAAGGAAACCTAAATATAAAATCACCAGGTTATCACATTCTAATGGGTATCACTGAATAATTCAGCACCAATAATAATAGGGATAAAAAGCTGGCCTATATTTCTGCATTGTGATTCAGGGTAGTAATTTACTTCTAATAACTGAGGTAAATGCCTTTTATTTTTCTCTGAAAGTTTTTTTCCCCTCATTCTTCTGCTTTTGCTTAATTTATCATTTCAGGGAGGAAAAGGGAAGGAGCAGTGGAAACAGGGAGAGATTTAAGCTAGAGGCTCAAGATTTATCAAGTGGTTGATGTTCTGTGTCATTTAGTTTCAGAAGAGGGCCATGGACTTTGGGTTGAGGGAGCTTAAGGTCAACTTCCTGTTACCAGTAAAGGATCTGGAAGCCTAAAGAGACTTGGGCAAAAGACGACAGCGTTTTTAGATGTCACCACAACTGATTTCTCCTTGTTTCTACAGATCCTGTAATGAAGGTTAGGGGTAAAGAGGAAGACAAAGAGATACCGTGGTAAAATCTTCCTAGGCCGTCATTTCAAAGTTATCTTTCAGAAAGCAAACTATTCTGAAGGCAGTGCTTAAGAGTGCTTTGAATGATATGTTACCTAACTTCATTGTTGTAAGTATAACTTTTATTTTCTATTTAAGGGACATTAATATATGTGTATTTATATTTTGTATGTAGGTGAAGTTTCAATATGCTGTATCCCTGAAACTTATACAGGGCTGCATGTCAGTTATAAGAAGAAAAAAAACAGAAATGTCATATATCCACAAACTGGTTCGTGGCACATAGTAGCTTAGTAATATTAATATAGAACCATAGAACTTCATCAATGTTCTTACAGGGAACCTATACAGTTCTAAAGTATATAAAGAACATTTTGGATGAAAATATGTTACACAAGATTTGAATTTGAATTGAAATATTGACTTCCATTTACATAAAATATGAATATGGTATTTTGCTCCTAAAGAGCAGGTGTTACATTAGTTTGGTAGAGGCTTTGTAATGAACTACCCCTCACTGGTGGCTTAAACAATATCACTTTACCCTCCCACAGTTCTGGAGGCTGGAAATACAAGGTCCAGGTGTTGGTGGGGTTGGCTCTTCCTGAGGCCGCAAGGGGGATGTATTCCATGGTCTCTCTTAGCTTATGGTGGTTTGCGGGGAATCATTAGCATTCACTGACTTTGGGATGCTTCACTCTCATCTCTGCTTTCAAGTTCACATGGCCTTCTCCCTGTGTGTTTGTCTGTGTCCAGATTTCCTCTTTTTAAAAAGACATAGTCATGTTGGATTAGGGCCCTCCTTCCCTAATGATTTCAACTTAATTTGACTGTCTACAAAGATCCTATTTCCAAATTAGGCCACATTTACAGATGCTGTTGGCTAGGACTTCAACAGATTTAGGAAAATGTAATTCAACTGTTAACTATTGATGTATCAAAAGTCCTCACTACAGTTTTGGTCAAGATGTTGTGAGTTTCCCTTTGAGGATCCCTTTCTGACCTAATGATTAAGTAATAATATGTTCATTATAACAACAAAAGGAAACTGATTAAAAGGTAAGGGAAAATGAAATAACCACAATCAAAAGCAGGATAGCTATCTCTCTGGACCAAAAGGGCAAACTCAACCTGAAATGGGTAAGGAGAGGCTGTGGAAGCTGACAGGTCTTCATCAGCAGCAACTGGAGGAAGGAAAATTAGGTCTGATTTCAACATCAAATTAGATAGAGCTGAAGAGATAAAGAGATCATGATATTACTCTCAGTAAAACAGATTTACTGTATCAGATTAGGAGATTAAAATTAACTTTAAGAATACATTTGTTATTTTATATGAGATAATGAAAAACATAAAATCAAATGTTTGTAATCCAATTATATACATGGCGGTGAGAAAGAAGTGGTCCAATATGCATATTATGGTAACTTAGAGAAAGCTAAGACCCAGGTGAGGAATACAGTAATAGCTAATGAGTAAAAATTGTTTTAAAGACAAACACATGATTGGTCAGATTTTAAATGTCCAAAGAATAGAAGAAATAATTTTTAAAAGCTAAAAAACTCAAATTTGCTATTCATCTGAAATCATGTTCTTTCTCTCTACACACATACAATAGATTTGTGTGCATGTATATGGAAATAAGGGAATCCACTGTTCAGTAAATATTTAATGAGTCCTTGTGCTGCACACGTGTGCTCAGTCCTGTCTGACTCTTCCGTAGCCCCATGGACTCGAGCCCACCAGGCCCCTCCTCCATGGGATTCTCAGGCAAGAGTCCTGGAGTGGGTTGTCATGCCCTTCTCCAGGAGATCCTCCTAACCCACGTCTCCTGCATTGACAGGCAGGTTCTTTACCGCTGAACCACCAGGGAAGCCTGAGTACTTATAGCTAAATATTATTTTCAGCAATAGAAATTAAGAATTGTATTGAACACCTGTTATTTGTTGTCATCTTATCCTGTAACATTAAATGCAAAGAAATAAATGAACGATTGAGCATTCCAAAGGAATTAAGAGAGTGCCATTTGGGGATGTGTGAATGAGAAAGTAGGTCTGGTCACAGTGGATGATACAGGCAGGCCACACTGAGGTGGCAACATTTGAACTGAGGAAAATGAGGGAATTCAGACCATATTTTCATGGATTCTTATTGGGTATGCAGGTTGAGAGGAAGGGGCGCGCCAAGAAGAGGAAAACCTTGAGGTTTTTACTTAAGTTGGGGCACGGTGATCAGTTCATTGTTTGGAAAAGGAGTGTGGGAGGAACTGATTGGGAGGGAAAGCAAGAGGTGGAGCACTAAAAAAAAAAAAAAAAAACAGAAAACTTAAGCATTGGAAAAATATTTTCATGGAGCTTTCAACCTAAGTAAGAATGGGATGCCTAAAAGCCAAGAATTTAAAGACAGTTTCAGCACATACATTCTAAGGTATCATGGATGAGGACTAAAACCTCTTCAAACTTATTTAGGGAAAATGTTGCTTCCTAAAAATGAACATAAAATAATATTTATAATGTTCAGAAAGTAGCTAAATAAATTGGAGAAAGAAAACCATATAATTTAGTAATGACCCAAGTCCATGAATGGCAAATCATTGTTCAAAAAATTTAAATGCCCAGTCAAGATTACTAAAAGATACTGTTGCATTAGGAATTCAACAAATGCAAATTCGAATATGTGTCAATGTAACATAGTGACCAACAAAGAGAGGAAAAATTTTACAGCACTCATTGCCTCTAATCTTTGGGGAAATACATGTTCTCAGATATTTCTGAAGAGAATGAGAATTACTATGACCACATGGGAAAACTACATCATAATGCTTTTAAAATTGAGATCATTCTCTGATCAATGTTTTTTATTCATTTATAAAAGCCCCCATATGTAAGTAAACTTGTAGGCAGAAGTTTCTTTTAGAAATATGCAAAGTGACTGACAGCAAATTAAAAGAAACAAATCTAAGTAAGTGAAAAAACTTAATTTGGCCAAAAAAGAGAAGAAAGAGGAGAACAGGAAAGAGAGGGAAAATAGAAAAGAATTTTGAAAAGAAATAAAAAGAAAGTTTATCTTGAAGAAAAGGGGTATATAGTATTTTAAATATTATATAATCATTTAAAAACAAGTAAATGTATACATATCATACTTGAGAAAGACTCATGCTTGAATAATTTAACCAAAGCAGAGGCAGTGTATATGACTCATATGGCTTTGTATGCTTTTCTAATTATGGTATGAATTTATTTTTATATTTGAAAGAAACATAGGTATAATTATTTGCCAAACATGCTATTAAGAGCAAACCAATGGCCTAAGGAATTTAGCCTTCTCAAGTTTATTTATTTATTTTTTACCTCATCGACCTCAAAGAACTCACAGAAGGAAGGTTTTAATCTTCATTCCACCTCAAGGAATATAGTTTCTTCATAGCACTAGCAAGGCATTCTAATTGAAGTAAAATTTCATCATTCCCATTTACAGCGTTTGTTGAGGTGTGTCCATCTTTGTTATAAATTAATCAAGTGTTCACCATGGTGTGCTGGAGAGCATACGGAACTTTAGTGAGTGTGCACAGGCTCAGAAATTTGCCTGAATTCTTCCATGGGTTCTGCAAAGAGGAGAGGTTACAGGTAAATGTCAGGGTGCTTTCCTCGAGAGCATTAGTGAACTGAGTGCAATGAGAAGCAACGTTAGCTCATTCTAACACCCTTGGGCTCCTGAGAGTCTAACGCCCCGTGTAGCTGGAGCTCCTCATGTCAGGTTTCACTATGCCAAAGGGACTTGCAACTCACAGCAAGCAACTTGAATTCCTCAGTGTATTCTCTACAGCATCCTTCATAGACTTCCCAAGTCTACCTCTCGGGTGTCACTTGACCTGAGTCTTCCTTTGAAAATGTTCTGGATTGGAACTCTCCCTCAGAAAAAATCCACATGCTAGCCATTCTAGCTGAATGCTTTATCACCCAGCTGCCTAGTTTTTTCATATTCAGAAAAACCCAATTTGTTTTGTTGTTGAAATGTTTTCCTCTGTAAAATATTTCCAGACACACCCAGAAAGAGATGCTTACCTTCTTTTGTGCAAAGACACCATTTAGTTCATAGTTTAATGTAGCAGACTACTTAAAACAACTACATTGTACTTTTCAGAAAAACATCTATTTCTGCTTTATTGACTATGCCAAAGCCTTTGACTGTGTGGATCACAATAAACTGTGGAAAATTCTGAAGGAGATGGGAATACCAGACCACCTGATCTGCCTTTTGAGAAACCTGTATGCAGGTCAGGAAGCAACAGTTAGAACTGGACATGGAACAACAGACTGGTTCCAAATAGGAAAAGGAGTACATTAAGGCTGTATATTGTCACCCTGCTTATTTAATTTATATGCAGAATACATCATGAGAAAGGCTGGGCTGGAGGAAGCACAAGCTGGAATCAAGATTGCCGGGAGAAATATCAATAACCTCAGGTATGCAGATGACACCACCCTTATGGCAGAAAGTGAAGAACTAAGGAGCCTCTTGATGAAAGTGAAAGAGGAGAGTGAAAAAGTTGACTTAAAGCTCAGCATTCAGAAAACTAAGATCATGGCATCTGGTCCCATCACTTCATGGCAAATAAATCGGAAAACAGTGGAAACTGGCTGGCTTTATTTTGGGGGGGCTCCAAAATCACTTCAGATGGTGACTGCAGCCATGAAATTAAAAGATACTTACTCCTTGGAAGGAAAGTTATGACCAACCTAGACAGCATATTAAAAAGCAGAGACATTATTTTTCAACATAGTCAAGGCTGTGGTTTTTTCAGTAGTTATGTATGGATATGAGAGTTGGATGGTGAAGAAAGCTGAGCGCTGAAAAATTGATGCTTTTGAACTGTGGTGTTGGAGAAGACTCTTGAGAGGCCCTTGGACTGCAAGGAGATCCAACCAGTCCATCCTAAAGGAGATCAGTCCTGGGTGTTCATTGGAAGGACTGATGCTGAAGCTGAAACTCTAATACTTTGACCACCTGATGTGAAGAGCTGACTCATTTGAAAAGACCCTGATGCTGGGAAAGATTGAGGGCAGGAGGAGAAGGAGATGACAGAGGATGAGATGGCTGGATGGCATCACCGACTCAATGGACATGAATTTGAGTAAATTCCAGGAGCTGGTGATGGACAGGGAGGCCTGGCATGCCGCGGTTCATGGGGTCACAAAGAGTTGGACACGACTGAGCGACTGAACTGATTGTACTTTTCCCTTTTCACTTGTTTGTGAACTTCTTACGCTCAGAAAACAAACCTTGTATCTGTTTCTTAGAGTGCCATGTATATATTAAATCAACAAATAGACACTCATTTTTTTTAGTTTATGTGAAAAGAATATTTTATTTTTTAAAGCTTTTTATTTTGTAGTGAGGAATAGTCAGTTACTGTGATAGTTTCAGGTGAAAAGCAACGGGACTCAGCCCTACATATACATGCATCCATTTTCCCCTCAAATCCCCTCCTGTTCAGGCTGCCACATAAGATTGAGCAGAGTTCCATGTGCTATGCAGTGGGTCCTTATTGGTTTTCCATTTTAAATAGAGCTAACCACTCAATTATTGACTAAACATGCACTCACAGTGTTTGCCGAAATAATAATTTATTTTTATAAAAGCCTGGAAAAATTATACTTAAACAAGATTGACATTTGGGGCCCCTCCTGATGATCACGTGGTTAAAACTAACCACTGGCATTGCAGGGAGCCCAGGTTTGATCCTGGTCTGGGAACTAAGAGCCAGTTTGCTATGTATGCCATGGCCAAAAAAAGAGCTAAGTAAAACTGAAACAAGATTGACTTTTAATTTGTTCTCTGTGATGATTTATATTCACATCTCAAGACCTGAAGATATGCCTAAGGAGAAAAATTTCAACAAATGGCATTACTGCATTTTGAATTGAAGAAAAATTCTGACCAAAAAACTTGAAACAAAAGACAAAACAAAAATTCTAAGAAGCTATATATCTGGATATATAATTATTTAAGCTAATTTTTACTCTTTATGTTTAAAAATATCTAGTTTTCTTGGAATACACACCATGTAATTATATTCTTTATTTTTTTTTTTTCTGAATCAAAGACACTATGTTGGATATAAAGATTTTCAGCTAGCACTAGCACAGCATCATTATTAGTCAGAGTATGCATAATAAGTACTGGCAATAGAAGCCCTCTGGCTGAACTGCCAAAATCCTTGTGCTTGAGTAGAAAATATAGGTTTGAATTTTAAGATGGGGCCATGCAAGGTATCAGACATGTAATTTTAAAAATGGGATGATGAGGAAAAAGTATTTGGAGTTATGGAGAAGATACATATCTAAATTTTCCTTACACAGTTTTAAGGATGTAAAAAGAGTAAAAAACTAAATTTTAACATAAAGTCTATATGTATATATGCATTCACATGCACACATACAGATGCTTAAAGTGATTGTGTCTGTTGATAAGATTTGAGTCTCAGAATAAGAGGAATAATTGATGCTATTTCCACTTCTAAATTGTTAGTATAACATACCCCAAACCATTTTTAAGGTTGAATAGGGCAAGAAAATAACGACATCCATATTCCCAGAGTAGTGTCATTGGTTGATTTGGGAGCAAGAGGAATAGAGGGGAAATTGGCAGAAACAGGTTTTGTCATCATCTTACTCCCATCCTTGCCAAAAAAATGAACATTTCAGTGCTTTCTTGTTGTTTTGTTTCAGGCATTAGGAATGAGCACACGAATAAGCTCAGTTTGCTTTCCTCATACCTTCTCACCTTTGGAAGATAAGAAAGCTTCATGTCCTAAGTTGATCTTTTAAAGTTTCCATGAGGACACAGGGAAAAGACAGCAGTTGCTACCTTGATATATACACACCCACGTATATTTCCCTCCACATATCCATGCTGTATATGCAAACAGACATCACCAGATATTAATTGAAATGAGGTGACAAATATATAAAATATAAAATATGTAAAAATAAAATGAAAGTTGCTCAGTCATGTCTGACTCTTTGCAACCCCACAGACTATATAGTCCATGGAATTCTGCAGACCAGAACACTGGAGTGGGTAGCCTTTCCCTTCTCCAGCAGATCTTCCCAACCTAGGAATCAAACCCAGGTCTCCTGCATTGCAGGTGAATTCTTTACCAACTGAGCTTCCAGGGGAAAATAGCTGGTTTATATTTGGACCTTGACAAGTTATCTTAGAGCAATATTGCAAGAATAAATATGTAAGATGATTGAGTTTTAACAACAAAATTCTCCACAAATTACCACAATTTTAATTTGCTTAATAATAGGAAATGATTTTATGTATTTCAGAATATTTCTGAAGTTTCTGATTTCTCTATAATAAGTAAAGTCTTTCTGGCCCCCAAATTTATACATGCTGTTTAAAATATGTTTAGGATTACTTTTAACTGATTTTATTCAAAATATGTGATACAGCTCCATTGCACAGCAATTACCAAAGAATTATTTTTATTTTACTGGTAGTTTAGTAGCACCATTCCTTTCTCCAATAGCCTGCTCTGTTTCAAAGTAGTTTTGTAATCTTCAAG
Source organism: Cervus elaphus (assembly GCF_910594005.1). Lineage (NCBI taxonomy): Eukaryota > Metazoa > Chordata > Mammalia > Artiodactyla > Cervidae > Cervus > Cervus elaphus. The sequence goes on along the minus strand of NC_057841.1, from coordinate 11,137,392 downwards.
TAATCTTTTCAGAGAAGGTGTTTGAAAATTAAAGTTTCTGTGATCTTGGATATATTTTTATATTTTTATTAGATACAGAATTTGAGGGAAAAACTATAGTGAATATACAAGTACATAATGTAAACTAATATTGCTTATTGTGATTTTGGATATAATCTATAGAAAAATAATCAAGATACTAAAACCCTAAATCAAAACAATTAAAATGATACTTGTCACATCGTGATACCTTGGTCACATTGGGAATTTTTTTTAAAAATCAGAATTAATGAAACATTAAATATCTCTTAGACCACAGCTCCTTAAACTGGGTTATATGAATACTATAGAAGTTTAGAGTGTCTAAAATACTGCTTGAAATGTAAGTGTTTGTAAACGTGATTTTTCTTTTTCATAGTTGGGGAATATTGCATGGCCTCCATTGTATCACAGAGGGCTGTGTCTCCCCCGTTGTTCAAGTCATTCTTATAGTGTAAATTATAATGAGATACATTCCTAATCCTATGCACAGCATCAATGAGATAATTGGGAAAATTTTCTTAAGTTATAATCTGTTCATCTTTATTGTCTATGATTAATTTATTTAAAGAGAAGAATCCTAGCTTGCAGTCTACAGTGAAACATTTTATAGAGAAGTATTAATATTAAAAACCATACTTTTATTTTGAAATACTTTCTTCTCCAAATTTTATTCTGTGCTTCTTTAAGCTTTTACTGCACAGGTTCTAAACCTATGACCATTTTGATAATGTTTTTCCAAACCTGTGACAATTTTTCAGTTTCCTGGTCAAAACATGGCACTTCAGAAATGATTGTGTGCTAGAGAAGCTGTGTCTTTCACTTCATTCAGTCTTTGTCTTACTGTCTTTTGTATCTCCTTCATATTGTTGGCTTATATTAAGCCTGAAATTGAGTCAAACATATACTTTGCTTTCCCGCAAATTCTGCTGTTTAAAAGATTTAGCAATTCTTTAGTTTTTTTTTTTTTCCCTCTGTGCCTGAGGCTTCAGGAAGCATTTTATAGACAGTACCTTTTATTTTTCAGAATAACCCACTGAAGAGGACTGCCATTTATCCCAGGTGCATCCATAGGGCTGTAAATGACTTGTCAGACAGTGTATCTTTCCTCTACCCAGGATCCTTGAACTTCATCTGAATATCTGGATGCAAGTCGAGCAATTTAGATTTGTAACTATATAATTTCATCATAATAGATTTGCTCCATTATGACAAATGGTCACTTATTTTCAGATTCTTTGTTTTCTATTATAGATATTTAAATAAGTTGATAACCACGGTTTACTCAGTTTCAAACAGGCAACTGAGAAAAAGAACTATACTGATAAACAGTCTTTGTGCCCCCATGGACTGTAGCCCACCAGGCTCCTTGGTCCATGGGATTTTCCAGGCATGAATACTAGAGTGGGTTGCCATTTTCTTCTCCAGGGAATCTTCCCGACCCAGGGATCGAACCAAGGTCTCCCGCATTGTAAGCAGATGCTTTACCGTCTGAGCTATCAGGGAAGCTCGATAAACAGCAGAGCATATGATAAACAGCAGGATTTATAAAACAGAGCAGCATCGACTAATGACTCAAATCATTAGCAATTTTCCTCTAGTTGATATTAATTCATTAATCATCATCCTTAGGGTATAGCTGTGTAATTAGGAATGAATTCACTAATCAAATTACCATTTATCCAGTATATCCCTATCTTATTCATAAAAATATCCTGAAATAATTTATCTTATTTTTTATCTTCTTGTTACTCTGTAATGACTTTAGAAAGTAACTTTACTAGCACCCTAGGCATTTTATTTGGCACATATTAATCTATTCTGGGCCTTTACCTACCTAATGCTATTATTTTCTTTTTTATAACTTTTTATACTGTATTGAACAACCATTACTGTTGAGATTTTTGTCTAAAATGACAACTTTCATGTCATAAAATCCTCTATCATATATTAATATTTCCTGTCATAGTTCAGCTGGAAATATTTGGGTTTAATTATTCTGTTCTTTCTGAAAACTAATAGATACTTTATATCTTGAATTAAATAGCACTGCTAATAATGAGAATAACAGCTAGTGTTTGTTGACTGTGAATGTGTGCCAGACAAGGACACATTTGTATGGATTATCTCATCTAATTCTCATATTAACCCTATGTGACAAATGCAACTTTTGTCCCATTTCACAGACACTTTAAGGCCATAACTGAGATATTTTTATAGCACCATTTTTAAATAAGGGAGGCCCTCCTGTTAAAGAAGCTAATGCTTTTATGAGAAGAATATCCACTTGGGAACTGATAAGCTTTATGGCTGTGTCTTATTTTATGTTTGTTTCCACAACAATATTGTTGGTTCCTAGTAAGTTCTGTATGAATGAGTGAACATGAAAGCACAATATCCCAAAAATATAGGTTTTACTTTAGGACACATCTATTTTATATTAGGGCAGGTCTTTACCAGCTGAGCCACAAGGGAAACCCAATAATACTGGAGTGGGCAGCCTATCCCTTCTCCAGCGGGTCTTCCCAACCCAGGAATCAAACCGGGGTCTCCTGCATTGCAGGTGGATTCTTTAGCAACTGAGCTACCAGGGAAGCCCATTTTATATTAGGACACATCTATTTTCTACTAGGACAGGTCCCCTATAAACAGTCAAACAGCATCACTCTGCTAATGACTACAAAACAGATTTAATCATTCTACTTTGTTCTTGGCAAAGCTGGTCTTACTGCAGATGGAACCTTCCTCTGTGACTATACACACATTTATCACGTAATCTGACTTTTCCAGTATGTCTCTAAGGGGTAATGCTTGGGCTTGATAGTAGTTTTTTCCCTCAATAACTCCTTTTCACAATCAATGAGACAAGGGAAGCCAGAGTAGCTTTTACTATCATAAGGGTGATAAAGTAAAGTAAGATGGTTCCAGAACTTACAGATTCTGTTTTAATAAAAGAGTACGCTCTAATCGTGATGAAATATCCATAGCATACAATTCCCCATTTTAACTTTAATTGTACATTCAGTGCCATTAAGTACACTCACATCATTAATCAACCATCATCACAGTCCATCTCCAGAACATCGTGTCTTTCCGACTGAGACTCTGCACTCATTAAACAATAACTCCTCTTTCCACCAAGACAATACTTTTTAAAAGAAACCTACTTTGGCAGAACGTTAAAATGAAGGAGAATGAAATTACACTGTAATAAAGTAAGACCTAATTCTAAAGCCTAACCCGTTAGTATGTGGTGTTTGAAAAACTAACTGAAAATATTTTCCTTTTTGTGCTATAGTTCATAGATCACTTCTACTGTATTTCCATAATCAAAAGGTATTTGTTGTCATTTCTTTGTTTTACTATAATTTATGGGTACAGTTAATATTTTGAATAATGAGGGTTAGTGCTAAAATCAATAACAATTGTTAGGACACATGTGGGAAAATGGGTTCTACTTTTATAAGTAAATAAATATAATACAAAATAAGAAGGTAAAAACAATGGTGTGTCATTTATATCATGGAGGACATAATAGCATGGAAGAAATACTCTTCTTGATGATGAAAATATACCACAATTGAGCTCATTTGGGGATAAAAGCAGCTTAACAAATCTGGGACAATCCTTATTCTAGTGAGTTAAAGCTTTAAAATTACAGAGCAAAGGAAGACCTGGGAAAAATTAGTTCAATTAAGTAAAACTACACTATACCATTTGATATAAAATTTTGTGTATTGTAATAGTACATTACTGTACTCTTGTTTTTTGAAATTTGGTCTTGACCTCTATTGACTAGCCAAGGAAAGTGATTAAATAAGCTGGGCATTACTCAATGTGTATAGTTAAAATAGCAATAAAGCATCAGTTGATACTGGTTTTGCAGGTTCTGTATGTATAGAGTTGCAGGTCTTTTTTAATGCTTATTGCCACTTGACTAAAATGGAAAAAAAGAATGAATCAGTTTATTTTGATTTATAGAATGTCATGACCTATTTGAATAAACATTATTGAGATCATTGCCTTCAGTTCCTGAAAACCTCTTGTAGCCTAGGCACTTTTTTTTTTTTTTTTTTGAGGGGGCTCTTGAGTTCCCCATCAAGCTCTTTTGCATTTCATTTAGGTAGTAAAAGCAGTTGAGCTGCATCATTTAGTAACTCTTATTTCACCCTCCATAAACTCCACTTTCTGCCTTCAAGGGTACAATAGCATTAGCAGTTTTTTTTTTTTTTCTTTGAGATTAAAATGTCTTAGGTTTGAGAACTAAGCAAGTTTTCTGTAAATGTATTTTCTAGTTCATTTGTTACATCAGCAGTAATAAATGTCCACATTTGGTAATTCTTAGTAATAAAATGTTTGTATAAGCATAGAAGACATATAAATTAGTGGAAGGACTTTTGCACATAGTGTATATAAACCCTGCTGTCACTGTGTGTGGTCTAGTATTATGTGCTTCAGGTTTTAATCGGTTTCATTTATGGTAGTCCTGCCCTAAAAAAAAACCCTGCAAGAGAAATAAATGTGCTTTGATTTATGGAGGTTCATAAGGTCATTTTTATTAGCTTCCCAGCCTTGGGTCAGGGGCATTTTGTAAGAGGAACAAGCATTCACAATAACCTGCCATCCGCAACACTGATTTTAGCTTTTTTTCCTCTGGACATAGCATTTCTGTTAATCCCTGTTTCTGACAATGCTGTCATATAAAATGTGCCTTCCAGGGGCCTGGCCCCTGATGATGACCTGTTAGTGAAATTTGCAAGGTGTATTTTTTTATAAATTGTGCTCCAGTTTAGCATCTGTCTGAATTCATATTACAAGGGCAAATAATCATTGTGATTTTATTGAAATGTTGTCTGGGTGGCAACAGAGTAAAAGCCTGATTTTGCAGGACTATTAGAAGTATATTAACTTTGTCATTTAATTACTCCTTTTATGAGCAATGATTTTCTCATCCTGTTTTCCTTGGCATAGTGCTTCCTTATTATTTTTTTTGTTGTGGAAGACAACATTATAAAGCAATTATCCTCCAATTTAAAAAAAATAGGAAAAAAAAAAAGTTGAAATTTTTAGCTAACTCAGTATTTGATCTGGAACTTTTCATTGTCAGGAGATTTTTGCTTACTGATTTAATCTCCTTGTTTGATATTGGTACATTTAAACTTTCTATTTCTTCATGTATCCAGTTCTTCTAGCTTGATCACTTTGTTGGCATATAATTGTTCATAGTAATTCCTTATGAATTTTTAAAAAGATTCTTTATTATTATTGTAATTTTTACTCTTTCATATCTGATCTTATTTATTTCAGTCTTTTCTTTCTTTTGAAAAAACATTTATCTGAAGTTAATTTTTGATTGAATTAAAAAATCTTTAAATTCTATAGTGCTTTAAAGTTTTCAGAAGCTTCACACAGATGACTTTATACCATCCCATAATAACCCTGACCTTTTCCCCCTCTATCTTTTCATTACCCTCTCTCCTTCCTCCTCTTCACCGATAACCTCCAGTTCTTTAAATCTGTAACTTCAGTTTTTGTTTGTCTTGAGATATATTCATCCTTCCATTTTGATTTCTTCTTTAGCCCAATATTTGCTCAAGGGTGTGGTTTTGAATTTCCAAGCATTTGTGAATTTTCCAGTTTTCCTTTTGTTATTGATTTCCAGTTCCATTTCATTGTGGTTGGGAAAGATACTTGGAATCATTCTAGTCTTCTGAAATTTGTTAAGAATTGTTTTGTGACCTGACATTTGATCAATCACAGACAATATTCTCTGTACGCTTGCGAGGAATGGGCATTCTGCTGCTGTTGAGTAGAATGTCGTGTACATCTGTCATGGCCATTTGTTCAAGTCAGCTGCTGCTTTATCGATTTTCAGTCTGGATGATCTATTATTGAATGTGGGATATTGAAGTATACTCCTATTACAGTATTGATGTCTATTTTTCCCTTCAGTTATATCAGTGCTTGTTTTATATATTCAGGTGCTGTGATGTTGGGTGTATATTTATTTATAACTGTTGTGTCTTATTAATTGGCCCTTTCAACATTATGTAATATCCCTTTTGTATCTTGTGACAATTTTTGACTAAGTCTATTTTGTCTGACATAGGTATGGTTACTTGTTCTCGCTTTTGTTTACTATTGTGTGGGATCTCTTTTTAAATCCCTTCACTTTCAGTCCATGTAAGTTCCTAAGTCTAAAATAAGTCTCTTTAGACAACATAGAGGTAGATCTTCATTTTGCTTTTGTTTTTGTTTTTCATCCAATGACCACTCTATACCTTTTGGTTGGTAAATTTAGTCTAGTATATGTACAGTAATTATTACAAGTGAGAAGTTGCTATTCTGTTCATTTATTTCTGTCAGATTTTTGCTTGTTTGTTTGTTTTGTTATTTCTTTCTCTTTCCTGTCTTCCTTTTTGACTTTGTCTTAATCCATTAAGGCTCCTATAACAAAAATACCTTAATCTGGATGGCTGATAAAACACAAGCATTTATTTTTCAGATTTTTTGAGGCTGGGATGTCCACAGCACTGCCAACTTCAAGGTCTGGTGACAGTCCACCTCTGATTTACAGTCACCACCTTCTAGCTGTAACTGCAGGTGGCAGCTGGTCCTAAGAGCCCTCTAGGGATGTTGATAAAATCACTAATCCCATTCAGGAGGGCTCCATTCTTACGGTCTATGCACTTCTCAAGACCTCACTCCTGAATAGTCTCATATGGGGCATGAGGTTGCAGCATAAGATTTGGAGGTGTAAACATTAGTCCATAGCAGATTTGATCATTTTCTGGTGATATATTTGATTTTTTTTGTCTTTCTCTCTCTCTTTTTAACCTGCTGTAGACTTTCTCTTTGTGACTACCATGAGATTTTCATAAAACTTCTGTCTTTGAGCAATTCAATTATAATTCAGATATAATGTGTCAAGACCTTTTTAGCTCACTAATTACTACTATTAAATTATTCTATAATTTTTTGAATTTTCTATATCCTTAATCATGATATTGCAAAGGTATGTTTTATCTGTTTCCTGCATTTATTCTTCTATTTGTTTTTTCTTACATTATTTCATTGGTCAAGATAGCCAATAAAATGCTAAGAAGAAATAATAATAGTGTGCACTGTTTTTTCCTCTAAGGAAAATGATTTAAATAATCCCTCATTATATACGATTGTTGACTTAGTGATTGTTTTTCTTTTTTAGATCCCTATTATTAAAAAAGTTCTTGCAGTGACTAGTAACCACAGTACTTCTCCTAAGGTAAGGTTATTGTTTTTTTCTTTTTTATTGTTTTGCATTAGTGTGGTGAGTTCTGTCAGTTGATGCCCAAATGTTAGGACTTTTATTATTCCTGCATTATGCTCTAATTTCTCACGATGGACTTTGATTTTCTGTATTACTAGACTTGCTTTGCTGATATTTTGGTCAAGATTTTACCATCTGCATTTATAAGTGTTGACCTGAGTTGTTTGTCCTTGTCAGGATTTGATGTTAAGGTTAAAACTGTGATGCAGAATGAGATGGAAAATGTTTTCCTCTTTTTCTATCCTCTTCAAATATTTGTATAGTATTGATGTTGTTCTCTTAAACACATTTAGTAGAATTTGCTACTAGAAGCTGTTTGGCATTGAACTTTTCACTTGTAGGAGAAGTTTCAGTAATCAATGTAATTTCATGAACAGATGATGAAATATTATTTAGAATTCTATTTATTCATTTGTCAAGTTATAAGTTATGTTTATTAAGGCATTTATTCATTTTGTTTTCACTTTCAAGCTTGATAATTCAAAGTTGGTTATAATTTTTGTTGGTGTCTGTAGTGATGCTCCTTTTTTTGGATTTTCTTTGTTTCAAGAGTCTCATGCTTTTCCGGCTGAGCTCGCTGAGTGCTCCTGGTTTTCTATTTTATATTAAGCAGTACTAGTTGTGTTTTTCAAGTTCATTAATAATACAGAAATTATTCTTATTTCATTTCTGTTCTCTATTTTATGATTTTAATATTATTGATTTCTTTTGCTTTATTGTTTGGATGTTACTTTCCTGTTCATTTTTTGTGCTTCCTGAAATGAAATTCATAGTCATTGCTTTTAAAACTTTCTCATGTTAAGGCTATAAATTTCCATAGCTTCATGAAATGTGTTTTAAGATATTTTCATTAACATTCAGATTAAAGTATTTTCTAAGTTTATCTGTGATTTCTTTTTATGATGTTCTGTTGGTTATTTGGAAATAACTTCATTTCCAAAATGTCAGCAATTCCCTGCTTTTAACTTCATTTCTCTCTTTTCTCATCAATGGCAAGAGACCGTACTTTGAATGGTATCGACACTTTGTAATTTAGTGAGGCTTGCTTTATAAGCCAACATAAGGCCAATTATGGAAAAAATGTATATGTTCTTGAGAATTATGTGTACTCTGTTCTTTAGATGATTCATAGAGATTATATGTAGGGCTACATTGTCCATGTTATTGTTAGCTTTATATAGTTTCTTCTTATACATTTTATGTATTTTATTGGGCTTTATGTTTCTTACACTATCAATCATTTTTTATTTCTCCATTTTCCAATATACTTATTTCATAGATATAAAATAGATATATGTTTGCCATTCTTGTATAGTTTATAAATTATACTCTTGACTTACTTAGTCTTCTGGAGATGGAGAATATTTTTATTATCTGTGTGTGTTCAATTACTCTATGATTCTAGTAGCTTAACTTAGAACTACTCCAAATTTTTAAATGCTGTCTCACAAAATGCAAACTATGAATCTTACAGATTTTGTTCATAGCTATCAAATTAATTTCTTGATTTGGGAATTTTGTTGTCTTTAAGTAGTAATTTCTTACATTGTATGAAGTTGGCTGCAAATAATAGAACCCACCCTTACTGCCTGCGGCTAAAGGGCAGTGATGGTGACAAGTGGGTAAAGGGTCTGATGAGTTTCCGGGCAGTGACACTGTGACGGTCGCTTCTCTGCTTATGTGTTTGAGTCTGATTACTTTGTAAGCATCTCACATGCTTGCAGTACTTGGCAGGTGTGCAATGGCCAAAGTGTATTGCAGTGAAAATGACCAAAACTGGCCCAAAGCCCTGATGACATTTCAGGTCCAGTGCTCACCACCAACTAATCAAGTCGGTGTCTGTAACCTTTAGTTTAGCCTCTGGTTCGCTCCACGTGGCTCTCAGTCCATTCTTGAAATAATTAGCTCTGACGGGAGGCCCAGTTCTCCTGGGACGTGTGAGGTTATCAAGACTGTGCAGTAGAGTGTGTAATATTTCAGAATCTTAGAACAAATTGCGAACAAGGAGACAGTGAGGACTTTGTATTTGACTCTTAAATGTTATCTACTTGATTCAACATTTAATTTCACACTAATTTAAAGATTTAGAGTATTTTTTGTTTTGAGTATTTCTTTTGGTGGTAATCTTGTTTACATTATACATTGAAACATTATGATGCCTGCAAATTTGATACAGAAAATTGTATTTACTAAGTAATGAAATTTTATTTAATATAAAATAATTTACTTCCATAGTCAGCAAAAGTTCTATTTTATTCATATATGAGAAGATAGATTTGAGAAGTATCCTGTAAATGAATCCATGTGATATTTTTAGTATCACCTGTACTGTTCTTTCTCTAAGGCACTTACTTTATTATTTTACATTTTGCCATTAGCGTCATTTAGTTAAGGGACTAGAAACATTCATTTGATTTAATATAAATTGTTACATATGTAATATATCTATGAATATTAATGATTAGGAATGTCATTCATTAAAGACATTCTTCTTTGGAACAGTAAGATTGTATGTGAGAAATGAATGCTTTTAGAGGCATCTCAAATACATTGTTTTTTATATAAATTAAAATACACCTTGAATAGTGTATAACCTGTAATTTTTTAGGTCAGACATATAATTGCTAATCTTTAAATTCAATCCGTATATCTTACTACTTTATACTTCACTATAATAAGACAAACATTTCAGAGAAGGTAAATAATAACATTACTGTGAAAATGTTTGCTAATAGAGCCTATTGTGTTCAACAAAATTAGCATAATTATTCTCTAAAAGAGTCAGCTTCATTTCCATTGTTTCCAATTGTATCGATATATTCTACACAGCTCTTGTTCTCTTCAGGCATTAGAAAATTTTATCAGGTGGGCAAATTTTAGTAATGGTTATTTGTGTTACCTATCTGGGTAGACAGCTGCAATCACTACAGGCTCTGGTCCCAGGCAGGATATAAAGTTGACAGTTTGTTTTCAGCATTTTATTCACCTTATTTCATAAATACATATGCCTTCTTTAATTTATGCTTTAATAACTCCAGTGATTTTTTTTTCCCACTTCTAATTTCTCTCTGTAAGTTACAGCAGGACCAGGCGAGGGCTGGATAGCATGACGCAGCCTAGTGCTGCCTGGCCGTGATTTGTTTACTGTTCTAAACTCAGTGTCCTCCACCATGTAATGTTGGAAAGAGAATTCCAGTTCTCTAATGCCCATCCAAATGCAAACACTGCAATAAGAGTGGGATGAGATAAAGCATATTAAGATTTTAATGCAGCACCTGGAGAAAAATGACTATTGATCGAATGTTAATCCCTGTACTATCATAGTGGCTTACGGTCTCCCTCAGCAGGATTGCTCAAGCATAAAATAAATGGGTCCTTCTCTCCAATAACAGTGCCAGTTGGATGTTTCAGTTTGAAAAGTGAGCTTTGCTTCTTATAGTCCTTCAGTGATCCAGGTTGTTTCCACATCTTCCTTTATCTTCCCTGCTTCTTTCCTGCCTCTCCTCCCCTCCCCCCCCTCCCCTCTCTCCCCTCCCCTTCCCCTCCCCCGCCTCCCCTCTCTCCCCTCCCCTTCCCCTCCCCCGCCTCCCCTCTCTCCCCTCCCCTTCCCCCTCCCCCCCTCCCCTCTCTCCCCTCCCCTTCCCCCTCCCCCGCCTCCCCTCTCTCCCCTCCCCTTCCCCCTCCCCCTCCTCCCCTCTCTCCCCTCCCTTTCCCCTCCCCTCCCCCTCCCCCTCCTCCCCTCTCTCCCCTCCCCTCCCCCTCCCCCGCCTCCCCTCTCTCCCTTCCCCTTCCCCCTCCCCCTCCTCCCCTCTCTCCCCTCCCTTTCCCCTCCCCTTCCCCTCCCCCTCCTCCCCTCTCTCTCCTCCCGTCCTCCTCCCCCGCCTCTTCTCTCCCTCCTCCCCCCACCTCCTCCTACTTCCTAGTGATAACAATGCTGATGGTGATGAGGGTGATGATCTCTGTTTGGAGGTATTATAATATACTCTTTGGAGTCTCTCTTCTTACACAATGCCATCCATTAGAGCACTACTAATTTGGTAACTTTATTGAAGCAATTTAGGCCTGCTTACTTGTATTTTCCTATCATCTCTTTTAGCATTTCATCTCTTTCAGCATTCACCTTTTAAATGAAGCTTAATTCTCTTTATACAAATGGGTAACAGACAGGGCTGAGCATCACCTGGGAAGTGCCGGTTGAAAGTTGTGTCGCAATGGAGGTTCTCCCCTTGTCATGTTATTTTGGCAAGTTTCTATCAGTCTGGCATTATATCCTCTGGTTCTACCTTTTCTAAAAATCAATGCAACTTTTTCTTCTCTATTCTTAAGTGACTGTCCTAATAAAAAACATGATTTGAAGCAAATTTTAGTTAACTTGTTAAGAAACCTCTCAAAAGAACAATCAATGTTCCATTAGTTGTTACTTCAAATTTACTAATCGTTATTTAATTTGGGAGAAAAAAAGTTGAAACAATCAGAACCAACCTGCACAGGTTTTTAACTGCCACACCTGTTAACCTATCCACATATTCACCCATGTATTCTGCCTTCTCCCTGTTACCATGGGTGAATGCATTGTAATCCTATCTAAGGCCCTTTTTGAATTGAAATCTAACCTGATTCTGAGGAGAGATGTGCTCTTGTGATCTTGCAGCCTTTTTGTGTTCATGTGTCTGTAATATGTGGGGTTCTTCAGTGCATGGATGTCAAGGCAGGGTGTCCTCTTGGGAGGACAGTGCCCAAGGGAGGTACTGCCTACAAAATTAAGATTGTTTTGACTTAATTGAATAAGCTTTGTGAGCATAGAAAGTAGCTTCTTAACTCATAGTAAAATCCATCCTGTCTTTTACATTTAAATTTTGGATACATTCCCTCTTGTGGTTTTTGTTGCCATTGTTTGTTACTTTACTATAAATACCAAAAGTATTTATATTTTGCTTTTTGAGAAGCTTTTTACATATATTTAAAATCTGCTTGTGGTTTTGCAGAACTTCTCTGAATGATGTCTGCAAGGTAAAACCTGGAAAAATAGTTATATTTTTTCAGATTAAGTGCCAAGTTGTTTCACTAACACATTTATTCCTCTGCAATGTGAGGTCACATCAAAATAACATATTATCACAAGAATGTGTACTTTCAGGTATACAATCTATGAGCATAGAGGCTAGCATGTAAAAGATATTTCAAAAATGTTCTTTCTCTAGATAAGACTCTGCAATTAACAAGTTTTATGACTAGATTAAATCCTAAACCTTCTGCCATTTCAGGGCTCCTTCAAATATGTTTTATGGTATTTGTTCATTTTCCTTTGGATTATTTACATAAAATAAAACTGAAGAAGTAGAAAATAAAATTCTGCATGCAGTCTTGTTTCATAAGTATCATGTATACAAAATAATCTGTCAGCAATGTTTTATTTCTTAATAAGATAGAAGATTCTGAAAGTGCATTTCAGAAAGGAGTAATGTAATAGAAACCTTGCCATTGGATCACATTTGTCTTCAGGTATGGGAGCTGTTAGTACATCCCTAGTATAGCTGGGTTGTATTTCTTTGATACAGTAGAATTTAATCTGATAAAACAAATTCTATAGAAGATTTTATATCTCTGACAGTGAACTGTTCTCATTGTCAGAGATCTATACATTTCTCTGTCCAGATATCGAAAAATCTTACAGCATAGCAGTTCATCCAAATTCCCATTTGTATTATTAGAATGGAATTAAAAGTCCTAAAACTAGAATAGAATTAGATGGCCAGATGCTTAAGTGAATTGCTGCTCCTCGGGTAGGCCTATTTCAGCTCCCAACCTGTATCTATAAATCAAAGTCATTTAAAGAAATATTTCAAAAAGTACTATCCCTACAGTAATCTTTAAAGACTGTTAATTAAGGCTTTTATATTAGGAAGCAAAAGTCTAATCAGAGAATCATGCTTATGCATTTATTCTTTTTATACCATTCATTATTTTAGGCAGTATCTATGTAATATTTCTGAGTAAAATAGAACAGTATATACCATTATAAGAGGCAAAATTGTACCAATACTTTCATTTAAAACTGATTAATTTTATAATACTTTAGAGGGTATTTTTTAATGAAGCAGCACTCATAAAAACTTCACTAACATAACTGAATTGTTAGTATGTAAAGTCTTTATCCAAATCACTTTTCACACCATCTCTGGCTATCCAATTAATGATATTAAAGAGAAAAATTGTTTGTAATAAAATAAAAGATATTTGGAGAAAGTATCCTGATATTGACATTGGCTTTAAACATAACCATTTTCTTTCAAGAAACATACATAATATTGTTCGAATAAAAATTGTACACAGATATCAGGAACAGTAAAATAGGAATGAACTTAACCAAGGACATGAAAAATCTATACTCTGAAAGCTGTAAGACAATGACAAAATAAATTGAAGAAGACACACATAAGTGGGAAGAGATGCTGTATTCATAGATCAGAAGATCTTCAGGTGTACAACTTAGTTACTCAGTAATTTTATAGATTATATTCCATTAAAGTTGTAATAAAGTGTCTTTGGACAGTCATCAAAATATTTATTACCATTTTCCTTCCTAGAAAACTCCTTTCTGTTCTTTAAAACTGATCCCCCAAATGACTCTTCATGATACCTCCTTAATCTGTTCAAGGATAACTGATCTCTCTAGCCATCTCTGCTGTCAGAGGTATGATTCTCTCTAATCTTTATCACATGGCACTAATCCAACTGTGTTACAGTATTTTCATTTGTTTTCATGTTTCTAATTTCCAAAGAGCCAAGTCCTGTTTCCCATGTCTTTTCCCCCAAGATTGTATTTTTATAACATTGTCTTACTCTTTTTTTTCACCAGTTTCATTGAGGCACAATTGACCAATCGAATTGTACACTGAGAATGTATGATGTGGTGATTTAATCTTATGAAACGTCTACCAAGTCAGGCTAATTAATACATCCATCATGTCACAGACTACCATTTTTTCATTTGTTTTTAAGAGCATCTTTTCCTTCGGTTCAAGACATTGTCTTATCTACCAGATTACAGTAATTTTTGTAATGTTTCTTCTCTTCCCATATTGTGGCCACATTTTTTTTTTTCCTGTTGTTTGATATAGTTTGTGCCTGTTCATGTTAGAAATTTTCTCAAATGCTGGGCCATTCTGATTTAGGAATGAGTTGCTAAACGCTGGCTGGAAGCTTTGCCTGCATGGGGAGGACCTGGGGATAGAGGACTCACTCTGGGGGCCATCAACATCTTGCTACAGAAACCTCAGTGGTCACACCGTGTGGCCTGTTATGCCAGAGGCATCCCCAGTCTCCTGGCTCATCTCTGTGCAGGGATGTGGGCCTGGGATTCTCAGCACCCAAGCAGGAATTTTCATCACTCTCCATTTCAACACAGTGCCTCCATCACTGTAGCCTACAGCCTCAAACTTGAAAGTCTACTTGGTCAATTCATGCAAGGAATAACTTTCCCACTGGCTTCGCAGGAGACAAGTAGGCTACCTGTCTGACTGTGTGCATGTGTTAGGGAAAGCATTGCTGGGTGGGAGGGAGTCAGAGATGTAGGAAATTGAAGTGCTCCAGACAAACTTTCAAACAATATTAGATTTTCATTTTTTTTAAATTTTCCTTCCTTCCTTTCTCTCTATCCTTTCCTTCCTTCCATCCATCCATCTTTCCTTCCTTCTTTCCATCCATTTATCCATCTTTCCTGCCTTCCTCTCTTCCTTTCTTCTTGCAACCAGTTCCATCACTTTTTTACCCATTTCTAAGCTTTGGCTGTGAAAATGTTTTTGTTTATTACTGGCATCCCTTTTGGTGGATGCTAACTATTCAGTTTTAACTCATTATCTAACTATCCATTTGCCAAAATATTTTCATCTTTCATTCCGGTTGCATTTGCCTTGTGACCTCTAACATTCCTTTCTGAAGCATCTTACTGATGTACTCTCAAGAAGGGGAGATAGGCATCTATGTTTAAGTTTGTTTTAAATGAGAGGTATTTTCAGTTGATATGCTTTTATTTTCATCTATTTTGTTTTGATGATGTTGTTGGTGGTGAATGTAATGAATAGTTAAGTGTTTAAAAGTAAAATTGCACTCACATTGACGACATGATGCAATAATATGGTGAGTCCCAATAATTAACGCTAGAACAAGAGAGTGGAATATCCACAGTTTAAGTCAGTGCAGTTTAGCTTTACAAAAATAATCTTTATTGAAGCCTCAAATGCATCAATATTGTTTGAACAGCTTGCATATACAAATGTTGCTATTTACTTGTCTGAATAGTCATCCTTACTCTGTGAGCACGTGGAAGGCAGGAGCCATGAGCAGAGATCTCCCAGCTTTCTCTGGTGCTCAGGAGAGTAGAAAGCATTAGTACAACGCTGACTTAATCTTTGTCTGACATGTATTCTCCAACCACATAAGCATGTTTTTACTCAGGAGCAGAGTGTGCTGATAGCAGTAAAGTGCTTCTTAGAACCAATTTGCATTGATTCTCCTGAACTGCATGATACAGTAGAAATTTGAAATATACCTGTTGTGACTTTGTTTCTAAGAAACATACAACCTAAAAAAAGTACTAATTTTTTTAAAGTCTGAGTTGTTATTATATAATGGAGAAAAGATAATCACATTTAATTTTATTAAACTCTTATAACCTTCACTGAAGACAATGAATAAAGCATACTTGAATCCTGAAGTCTGGGTTAAAATATAAGCTTTTGTTAATGCTGAAAATAATGTAAAATTAAGGGGATGTTTTTCAAAGTTTCAAGTAAATTTATGAGAGACATTTCCATCACTTACAGGATAATTTATTTGCCTTTTGAGAGCTAATAATGTCTTTTAGGTCAGTGAAATTAAAGCTATGACATGAGAATTGTGTGAATTTTCCATGATTATGAAAGACTAGATTTGGGGAGGAAGTCACTTGGGAAAAATTATATTGCTTTCAGAGAAAGCTGGGCTGGGAATTCAGAGGGAAGAAGATGATGGAGGTAACAGCATGGCATCTGCTCAACATTTGGCTCTGAGGTAATTCTTTCCAGTATCATGGATTTAAACACCATTTGCAAGATAATAATTACCAAATGTATATCACCAGCCTAGATCTCCTTCATATTCTTTGGGCTCATCTCCATTTCCTTCTTGGTATTTCCATGTGCATGTCTAATACACGTCTCCTTACTAATATGCACACGGTTGAATTCCAGATACACTTTTATTCCAATGCCCTAGGAACTTAGATCATCGGGTAATGGCAACTCTAACCTTTTATCTGCTTAGGGGGGAAATAGACTTTAAGTCATCTTTGATTCCTTATTTCCTCTATAACCCGCAGATCCAGCCATTTGGACAACCTTTGTGACTCTAGTTTCAAGAGCTATTCGTGATCAGATCCTGAGCCTCTTTCATAGCTGTGTCTGCTCCCAGAAGCAGTCAAGCCACTATCATCAATTACCTCCATTTGCACCACTGCACGTGGCTTCTGCAACTTCTCACAGGGCACCCAAGCATTAATTTAAAACAGAGGCCATAGTGATCATTTTAGAAGTAAGTTAAAGGTACAGAGAATATGGAATAGACTTGCCTTTCTCCCTTCTCACCACTAGTGCAGTTATGAACAATGGACATGATACAGGAAGCATCTAAAGATTAAAAATGAAAAGCTGAAAGAGAAAGGCAACCTAGTTAGGGACTCCAGCACTGGAAGAATTTATAACACCAAGGTGTCTTACCACCCAATCCCCAACAGTGGTGATGGTGTCAAAGCCTCGCATTTTCTGGACTGCCAATCTAGCAAAAGTAGGCAGTCTAAAAATGCTACACATCATGTAGGTTTCATGTTTCCCCAGGATCAAAGGGAAGGGAGAATATGGCAGCCTGTTGACAAACACTCTCCTCCACTAAGCCTAAGAATCCCTCTGTGTTGAGAGACACCAGGGGGCCGCTCTTCACCAGTAAAAGGGATCCTGCCAGGGACCAAACCCTGAACAGGGAGGGCTCCTTGTAAGGACCAGCTAGAGTGACTACTTTCAATGGACCCACCAGAATGACTGCCGACCGATAGGAAGTTGTTTTGGAGGGTGATTTAAATGCTCTCAAGTCAGAGTGCGGTTCTTTTTGTGCAACTCTGTGAATATGCTAAAAGCCGTTGAATTGTACACTTGAACAAATCTTATGGTCTGTGAATTATATCTCAATAACCTTTAAAAAAATAAAAAATGACCTATTACTACACACCTATCAGGATGGTTAAAATTAAAACATGGGTAACATGAAATGCCACTGAAAAACTGTTTCACTCGTACATTGACAATAGGAATATAAAATGGTAGAGCCTCTTGTGGAAGCAGTTTGGCAACTTCTTGCAAAATAAAGATACATTTAACCATATGTCTAAGCAGTTGCACTCTTGGGCCTTGATCCCAGAGAAATGAAAATTCATGCTCATGCTGAAATCTGTAAATGAATGTGAATAGCAGCCCTATTCATAATAGACCCGAGCTGGAAACTACCTAAATATGCTGTAACAGGTAGATGGTTAAACCAACTGGATACAGCCAGAGTGTGGAAAACCGCTCATCAGTTAAAAAAAACAACGGATTCTGTATTCGTGTAACTTGGATGGACCGCAAGAAAACTATGCTCAGTGAAATTAGCCATCGTAAAAGTTTACAGACCATGTGATTCCACTTCTACAACATTTTTGAAATGACCAAATTAAGGAAATATAGAACATATTAGTTGGTTGTTACTGTGTGTTAGGGACACAGGTGTAGGATAAGGAGGATTGTTGCGGTTATAAAAGGACTGTGTAAGGAATCCTTGTGTTGATAGGAATGTTCACTATTTTGACTGTGGTTCTAGTTACAGAGACCTTGAGATGTCATAAAACTGTATGGGACCAAACGCACAGATAGGCACACATATAAATGGCTATAATTAAACTAGAGAAATATGAATAGGATAAGTGGCTTTCTTGGACCCTCTCTTGATTGTGATATTTTGTTGAAGTTTTACAGGATATTAATAATTGAGGAACTAGGCAGAGAGTAGACAGGATCTCTGTATTATTATTAACAACCACATGTGAATATTATTTTAAAATACCAGTTTAATTTAAAAAATTACATCAAAGCCATGTCATGGTTTATCTGAAAAAACCTTCAGTATTTTCTTATGTCACACAAAATAAAAGTCTAAATTCTTACTAGCAGAGCCTAGCAGGGCCCTCAGTGATCTGGCCCCATTCTGCTCTCAGGCTCTGCAAATCACTGCCTCATTCACACAAGTCCAACTAGACTCTTGCAGCTGCTCAAAAACGTTGAAATATGTGCATAACCTGTTGTCTCTGGTTGAATGCTCTTCCTCCATACATTCGTTTTACTGTCCCTCTTACCCATTGAAAGCCTCTGTGTCGGGCATGGCCTCAGCTTCTCTCGTCCCTTTCTTTTACTTTAGCTGTTGCTGGGCAACCAGCTCCATGCAGCTGTATCCTGACTGCACCGTGAATCTATCACATTCACTCCAGGGCTTGTTTTCCACCTCATCATGAGATGCCAGCAGAAGCCGCCTCAGTGTAGGACAGTCCATCTTACGGACCTTCCCTTCCCAGGGTGTGATGGGAGCTGGTGTCTAAGCCTTGCATAAATTGATCCCTTGGGCAGATAATGCTGTGACATCCTCCATGTGACTATCAGAGTGTTGCTGGCAGTGGGTTGAATTCCCTTCTTTCCTGTCTTAACCATCCCATTGCTGTTCCTTGCATCACTTGTCAAAGTAAGTTGCCTGTAAACATCTGTTTGATTAACCTATCTGGATTACAAAAACGTAGAAATCTTAGCTCTCTCAAACTTCATCAAGTTTGGTTTTTCTCCCCCTACAATACTTTTCATATTCTAAGATAATTTATAATTGAATGATTTATCTTTTCTCACCCTAGTTATCTGCCTTTTCTTGCTAGAAGGAAGGTAAATTCCATAAGAATAGAAAACTTTGTTTTATTCACTAGTGTATCTGAAGCACTTACAAAAGTGCCTGGCATAGCCTATTAATTTTACACCCTGCTTAATAGGGTAACTGGTTTGAACCTCTCATTTCTAAAGAGAGAGAACAGGTTTTGGCTGAACATCTTAAAAGAATCATACATGATTCTAAGCATCAGCAGAGCTACACTGATGCTATAATCATTAAGGGAGATACGGATTGGGAAGGTTGACATTACGCATATTCACCTCCTCATTGTTAGAACGGATATGTTCTGTGTGGATATTGGCATTCCCTTAATAGTTGCTGAAAGACATGGTCTCAAATAAAGTCAATGAAAGATAACTGTAGAAAACTAGGAATTGGCACAGAAAGGAGGAACAGAGACCATCAGATGTAACTGAGAGATGAAATCCAGTGAACATCCAGTGTAGAAGCTCAAGACCATGTAAATGTGGATAAACTCATTCTCATTCAGGTTCCCAAGGTTCCGTGGTGATTTCAGGAACTTGCTCCACAATCTTCATGTAAAAGAAAGTGAACCCACTTAGATAACAGCATCAGTCAACCCAAACCTGAAAATAACTGAACCCCTCCCTGTTCCACACAGAGAAGGAGATGTAATCCGAGACACAAATTACAGGATGTGAATGTGCCTAGTAAATATTTCAACCGTAAAGGAATGCTCTGACAGTGACCCCGCCAGTGCACCTTCCAGGGCAGGGAGGACACCTTTCATTTATCTCCTGACTCCAGGGAGATGGTAGTGTCAAAGTCTCTCTCTTACTTTGACCCTCTCTTCTGCAACTTTAATTCACAGTAATCAGTATGACATTGAGGCACATCTTGGGGTGGTCTGCCTGGGCCTCCACAAAACCAGAAAATGTGCAGTTTACTTGTTCATACTTTTAATATTCAATTATCTAGAAACTAAAGAATGACTGTGTGTTTGATGTCCTCTTTTGAGAGTCAGTTCTGCAGCATCATCAGGCTGAAACAGCATCTGGATGCACGATGTTGGTGGAACCAAAGGATCTGTGGTCACGTGATTACTCTGAGGCCTTCCAGGTCTGAGAAATATCATGCATGACCCCATGTTGGTGAATCTGAAACTCTATTGGCTCCTGGATGCTGAAAGTTCTGTGAGCAAATCGGTCACACCTACATCTCACAAAGGTGGTGATACCTTTATCAGGAAATATCACTGTCCCTTTTTTAGGTGGAAAAATATCATCCACTTACCAGCAAGTGGCTGACTGGTCTCCTCGAGAGCCGGTACCATCTCAGTTCTAGTCTTTATTATTTCACATAGTAGAACTCAAGTAAGTCATGTCCTACTCTGCTTGCTTCCTTAGAGTCTCTTCTGTTTTCTCTGTATGTCTTTGGATGGTTATGATGCATAGATCTGCCATTGGCTACTTAAATAGTACATTCTGAGTTGGCCTTTTCTTTTTTTTTTTTTTTTGAGTCACCATGACATTATTTCCAAAAGTTCTGGGCAGCATATTTTACTGTGATCACATCATATACTTGGTATATTGCCTATAATTTTGGTAAAGCAGCCTAATTGATCTTGCATTCCATCTACCTTGTGTTCCTTAGAGGATAGTTGTAGATGAAATGAAGTCATGGGCAGAAAAATGCTTTGCTTGGCATACTGTTAAATGACATAAAGCCACTTCATAGAAATTATAGTCCTTCTCAGTTACAAATGATTGGGAAGAAATCAGTTCTAAGAAGCAGAATAGTAAAACATATTTTTAACAAATACATTTAATGCTATTTGCCTTAGTAAATATTATCATTTTTCAATTGTACATTGTAGTAATCAAGTAATGATTTCATGTTATAGCTCACCATTTTAGTTATTGTATGAGGTAGAAAACAGGTGTTTGTTCATATATTTGCAGTTATGCATGTGTCTACAGAAAACATGCAGGTTGAGAATTTAAAACTCATGGTAAAAATAATGAAAAAGCAAAAGTCTGTGATCTTAGTATATTAGACTTAGTATGTTTGCAACATGAACAGATGACTGTGAATGTGGTAATAATGTTACCAATGACTGAATATTTCTCAGATTAAATTGTGACTGAAGATAAGAGACCTCTGAGAATATATGCCTTCAAGATTACATGCAAGCTATGTAAGATGAGAAACTTTATCTCTGTTCATAACTATTGTAATAGTTATGCTGTTGAGAAATACGGTAGAGAAACAAGTATTTATACTTCACAGTTACAAATTTTTTACTTAAATGAAAAACCATGTTTACTTCCTATTAGGATTATCTTGTCTTCTCTAACCCTTCATTCTTTTTCTCTTTCCTTGATCTTTCACTGCTAAATATATTTTCTGTTATTCGTTCCTCTTGTCCTGTTTTTGTTAAAAAGTATATAAGATATCCCTAATTTGCTAAAGCTTTCCTCACCTGTCCTGAAATGTTCAAACTCACTCTGCTTTTTATTTTCCTACCCATCATTTCTGAGTAAAGGAACAATCAATACAAGTCAACTAAGTGATACTCTACTCTTTTAATGTGTTTTAACCTCATATAAGGGCTTTCCTTGTGGCTCAGTTGGTAAAGAATCCGCCTGCAATGAGGGAGACCTGGGTTTGCTCCCTGGGTTGGGAAGATCCCCTAAAGAATACCCACTCCAGTATTCTAGCCTAGAGAATTTCATGGATTGCTTAGTCCACAGGGTCATAAAGAGTCAGACACAACTGAGCAACTTTCACTTTCAACTTCATATGTAAATATTGTTGATGTGCTAGTACCTCTGAGTTCTCTTTTATAAATTTTATTTTATTATCTACTGGGCAGTAATACTTATCTTTAACTATCTCTAATGATAAAAATAGCAGATAACCATGTTGAAGTGAAGTCACAAAAGAAAATCATGGGGGATGTTTAATACGTAAATCTTACTTAAGCATGTCAAGTAATTAGTCTATCTGAAGATTATATTGGCTAATCCCATTAGTCAATATTTCCGTTCTCCATGTGCTATTCTCTTCCCATATTAAGAAGTTTGGGAGATAATAATGCCCAAGAAGCTGACAATAAACTATTTTTCATCCTACCACCAAAAGACCTAACAATGTGTAATATTTGCTACATCCTTTAAAGGAAAAATTAAAGAAAAATAAAGATCAGATATCACTTTCCTTATTTTCTAATGGAGAGAATTCATTATCCCAACAGATTACTTACATTTATAAATAGTTTATTTTTATAGGTATTTCATATGTTCAAATGAAACAATTAAAGCCTCAAATTTTCCTCTTTAAGTAATTTGAATGTACATCTATAATTGCATATCAATATACATTTAGGTAGCACTGACACATAATATGTTGGGAAGATCCCCCTGGAGGAGGATAATGGCAACCCACTCCAGTATTCTTGCTTGAAAAATCCCACAGACAGAGGAGCCTGGCAGGCTACAGTTCAAAGGGTCACAAAGAGTTGGACATGACTGAGCAACTAAACATGCACACATAGTATAATTAGTTAGAAATTTATTATATAAAGTATATAATCATGTGTTAATAATTATATAATCATGTGTTAATATATTTACATATGGGATTAATATGTCAATATATTAATGTGTGCATATTTATGTGTGTGTTTATGTGTAACAATGTATTTAAAGCATCTTTCACCCAAAATGGCTTCCCTGATAGCTCAGTCGGTAAAGAATCCACCTGCAATGCAGGAGACCCTGGTTCGATTCCTGGGTGGGGAAGAGCCACTGGAGAAGGGATAGGCTACCCACTCCAGTATTCTTGGGCTTCCCTTGTGGCTCAGCTGGTAAAGAATTTGCCTGCAATGCGGGAGATCTGGGTTCAATCCCTGGGTTGGGAAGATAACCTGGAGAAGGGAAAGGCTACCCACTCAAGTATTCGGGGCTGGAGAATTCCCTGGACTGTATAGCCCATGGGGTCGCAAAGAGTCAGACATGACTGAGTGACATTCACTTTCACTAGAGGAACCCAGGAGACAGTCCATAGATCTAACAGCAGAAGTGCCAGCTGGCCTAACTAGAAGAGGGTCTCTTCACGTCCCTCTCCTAGAGCTGCTGTTGAGTTCTGTTGAGCTTAATGTATTTACCCAGGAAACAGGAACTGATTTCTTCTCTTCTTTGAACTATTTTCTTTTCATGTTTTAGTTGAAATGTAGATGCTTTGAGATGTAGTAGTTTCTTCTGCATAACTTGAATCGGCTATATGTATACAATAATCCCCTGCCTCTTGAACAATTTTCATGTGATGACAGTAGTAGACGTCAAAGTTATCCCTTCAAACTTATGACTGTCTTCAAGTTCTTGAGCAGTTCCTTGTTCAACTAGTATACCAGTGACCTTTATTTATGAAAAGAAAAAAAAATCATGAAATATTGGCAAAAAGATCTTTCTCAGCATACTTCATTTCAGGATTGCTTATTTACTTCTAGAGTGTCCTCAACCTCTCTTGCAATTTTTGGCGTTTTGTCATTTCTTCCAGATTACATTTTTCTTGTCATTTTCCATTAATACCAAGAAGACAAATTATACATTTTTTTCAGCTAGATTTACTGACTTTTTCATACGTGCTAGGACAGTGGGTTATGTGCTTTCTAGGCATTAATTCATATGATTATTACAACATTATGCATTGAGTACAATTATTACCCAGAAATAATTATTAGAGAAAATATTTTTAGAGATATTTTTATATTTAGACAATACAAATTGTATTTGTAATTTGGAATTTCAAATTTGAATTGAAATTCAAATTCAAATTGAAATTCAAGTTGAAAATTCAAATTGTATTTAGAAAATACAATTATTAGAGAAAATATTTTCTATCTAATCTAAATATGAATATATGTTCCCACAGTTTGACTAAATCTACTAAATTTACAGAATTCTATATTAGAGACAATAAAATGAATCCTAGTATTTCTCCCATACAGGTATAAAAAAAATTAATGTTCCATTTCATACTTGAGCTATTTGATATTGAAGGCAATGTACTGAAATCCCTGTGGGACAAAAGCTCACATGTCTTTCTGTGCTTCATTGCAAGTCTACAAGAAGACAGGGATCAAAAATGTTGTGTTGACCACTGCTGTTTCGTTGCTCTGCTGTCTAAGGCATCTTTACATTTCCAAGGAAAGATGGATGTTCTCAGTATGGTCACTGTTGGCTAGAGAAAGGCCAGGTATCAGATCAATCTCTGGATCAAAAACTGGAATCACACTGCTTTGTTAAAAATCTGGAGATACAATGTTCAACTTCTCTGTGAATATAAAAGCTAATGTGTCTGACTCTTTGTGACCCTTTGGAATGCAGCCTGCCAGACTCCTCTGTCCATGGAATTCTCCAGGCAAGAATACTGGAGTGAGTTGCCATTTCCTCCCGGGGATCCTCTTGACCCAGGGATTGAACCCATGTCTCCAGTGACTTCTGCATTGGCAGGCAGGTTCTTTACCACTGCACCACCTGGGAAGCAAAAACTAATATAGTTTGGCTTAATGCAGGGAAATTTAAGCCAAAATTAAAACTTCTTAAGATCAAAGATATGGCCTAAAGGGAAAAATTGCAAAAAGATAAAAGAACTGCCTTCTCTCTTATTAAAAAACAGTTAAAGCTACTTGATCTTTTAACAGACATTAAAATTAGACATTCAAAAAAGAAACTATTTCTTGAGATCTATTTCCTGGTTGATAATTTATGCAATTTCATATCATTTTATATCTATATAATTTATATATAAAGTACATAATTATATCTAATTGAGGTTTCATTATTATGTTAAAATGTAAGAATTTTGAACATTTGTTAAAAAGGAAAATATCGAAGCACTCAATTGCTTTCTGAGGTCAGAAATTTTGTGACTAAATAAGGTGAACATTTTTAAACACTAGCGATTCTACTTTATGTGATATCAAAAATAGTCAAACTCTTGGAAACAAAAGTAGAATGGTGTGCAAGGGGCAGGAAAAGGGGAAAAAGGGAGAATTATTGGTCAGTGGATACAGTTTTCTTTTGCATAATAACAGTTTGAGGTTTGTTGCCCAACAATGTGGAGATACTTAATTTTAGATGGTAAATTTAACATTATGTGTTTTTAACAACAATAAAAAAATCAAGTTATGTAACTCTGCTTACTTTTTCTCCAAGACAGTTGACTACTATCGAATTTTTGCTTTGCTACATAACATGTAAAATTGACTTGTCATTTTGTCAAAAAATATCCCAGTGTTTTGATTGGGATTACACTGATTTTATAGATTAAATTGGAATTAATTGACATTTACAAAATTTTGAGCTTTTCAAAATCTTTATAGCACATTTCTTTATCTTAGTGATCTTTAACATCTCTCAGCAATGTTTAGCAATTTTTCATGTAAAGACCTTGTATAACTTACATTAATTTTATTATAACAGTATTTATTTTATGCTTTTATAGAATTTTATAGCCTAAATTACTTCAAATTTTGAAACAAATTCTATATTTAGCATATAGGCACTTTTTTGACGTTTTTATTTGAAGAAATAGATAATCAAACTACAGCTATGTGTATGTATGTATACATATGCATATAATATACATTTATAAAACATAAATGGCAATCAATCCACTTCGGCTTCCTTTCATCCTTTATGTTTTAACAGTTTCCTAGGTAAGTATGGTATGTATTGCATGCTTACTTGTATTGGTTTAATCAGAAGAAAGGAATTCTTCATTCTTTGACATTTAGTTGGAAGACTATACTATTTGTAAGTCTTTCTTTAAAGCACAGCCTTACTATTATTTTTATTTGAATAAGTTCAGTTCAGCCGCTCAGTCGTGTCCGACTCTTTGTGAGCCCATGAACCGCAGCACGCCAGGCCTCCCTGTCCATCACCAGCTCCCAGAGTTTACTCAAACTCATGCCCATCGAGTCGGTGATGCCATCCAGCCATCTCATCCTCTGTTGTCCCCTTCTCCTCCTGCCCTCAATCCCTTCCAGCATCAGGGTCCTTTCCAATGAGTTAACCCTTCGCATGAGGTGGCCAAAGTACTGGAGTTTCAGCTTCAGCATCAGTCCTTCCAATGAACACCCAGGACTGATCTCCTTTAGGAGGGACTGGTTGGACCTCCTAGCAGTCCAAGGGACTCTCAAGAGTCTTGTCCAACACCACAGTTCAAAAACATCAATTTTTGGTGCTCAGCTTTCTTTATAGTCCAACTCTCACATCCATACATGACTATTGGAAAAGCCATAGCCTTGACTAGACGGACCTTTGTTGGCAAAGTAATGTCTCTTTTTAACATGCTATCTAAGTTGATCATAACTTTCCTTCCAAGGAATAAGCATCTTTTAATTTCACGGCTACAATTACCATCTGCAGTGATTTTGTAGCCCCCAAACATAAAGTCTGACACTGCTTCCACTGTTTCCCCTACTATAGAGAAGCATAAATGGAAAGGAGTGATAAATTGTCCAAAAGTTCAAGTGCTAAATTTTTCCATGATCTCAAAAGTCATTTCCTCTCTAAGTAAAGACATTTGTTGTGCTTCTTTGTATCTTACAGATGTTGGTTCTTATAATACAAGAGCAGTATTAAGTTATTCCTCTTTCAGTAGCTTATCCATTTGGTCATGAAACATACATGTAGAGACTTCAAGACTGAGTCCACCTTGATCTCTTATAGACATGCATTGTTGATTTCTGTCCTCAGATTTAAAATGCCATTAATTGCAAAGGACAGAGTCTCAGTTTATTGTGAACATCTCCTTTCAGTTTGGGCGTTCGGCATGAAAACTGTCAAATGACAGGTTGTGATGCTCCTCTGTTTCTAACATGCTACAGAAAGTCAGAGACAGATTTATCTACTGTGCTCATTCTCTTAGCATGCATCAAAATGTTCATTTATGGAACTATATTAATACTTCCAAATTTGAAGGAGATGAACACTATTCACATGCTCATTCTGAGAAGGGAGAGGATTTACTGAAAATATTTGCTTAGGTTTTAGTAGTGGGACTAACAGAACCAGCTGTTACTGCACTAGACATAAGACTTTCCCTAACAAAGAACCTTTAATAAAATGAAAGCTGTGTTGTTGACAAGGTCCTGTCAGCAAACATTACTGGACACTGGTAAAGGTAGAAATCATCAATAATATTGATTTATCGTGATCACATTCAGGGCAGCAAATGTTAAGTACTATTGAATAAAATAATGCCAACAAATTAACCAAAGTTATTGCAACCCACAGAGACCAGGACGTTACATTTATCATTAAGTTAAGACCACACCTTAGAAGGAGGTCTGTTTCCTCTCTACATGTGTAGCATACATTTTTTTTTTTTTAACGAATTAAATAGGATTGTGGAATTGGATTGATTTTTGTCCATGCATTCAGGAACCTGTTTTCCCACACAACAGAAAAACCATTTATTTTCTCCCCTGTAGCATTTCTTTAATGCTAGGTAATCTCTGTACCTGTGTTGTGAGCTTTGTCTCAAGAGTATACTCCATTATTGATATATTTAATCACAAGAGGAAAGCACGTTGAAAGCATAAATCAAAAACATGTACACAAATATTTCAAAAGATTGAATTCTTTGTTCTATATATTTTTTTAAATTTTAATCTACCTGCATACTGTCATCGGCTATATCAGAGGTAGAAACACACTTGGAAATATGTTCAGCATACAAATGGAGGCCCAGTTGAACTTACAAAAGATCCTTTTTCCTATTTTAACATTGAGAAACAATTCCAGTTTTTGTGGAATGTATAAATTGGGGGTTAAGAGATCCAACATTTTCTTCCTGTCAAAAGTATTCGATACATGACATGCAATGCCTTTATTTTCTTTCCAAGTGTGGTTATGTTATTCTTGCCTATTTAAAACTTTATAGAAAATGATTGAATTGTTTAACAATGTAGCAAGCATGGACCATTGGTGAGAAAAAAATGTGGGAAATTAAAATCCCAGATTTTGCCAGTGGTATGGGATTAGATTAGTACAGATATAGAGAGATACTTTAAAACACTAGGTTGCTAAATCTAGAAGTAATCAGAGTGTTAAAAAACCTGGTTAAAAAACCAGTTTAAAAAACTGGTTAAAAAACCAGTTTTCAAATTGAATCATCCATTCTAGGGAGCAATGAGGAATCTTGATATCAACTCAGGAGAAATAAAAGTCCTGTTTAAGTCAAGATATGAATATGGTACTAATAGAAATTTTAAATACAGGATTTATTGTTTGCAACTATATAGGTCATGAGAATTTAAACTAATTTCCCCAGTAACCGTTAATAAACACTTACACTCAAGGGAAGCCATCTTCTAAGCTTGAACAATAATGTATACATGATTTGCTGCCAAACAATTTTTGTGTCATATTCTAAAAAATTTATAAATTTGTAAAATATTTTGTAAAACTGGTTTAATGTCATTGCCTTGTTATCCATTATTTCTACTTATATACCCTTCTATGAAAAAATTCAGACTATGTGTCACCTCTTTCTGTGATACAATTATTTCTTCAAGTTTTAAATACTTTACTGTATAATATTATATAATTAATAGGTAGGTTACTCTCTGAAAATAATTTACTTTTTTAGATATTTTTGATAGTTTTTGGTTTTTTTTAATAATTTTGAGATTTTTTTTTTTTATGTCCTGGACATTATAGCCAGAGTATTTTCACTGAAAAGTCATGGTTGGGATTGAAGCGACAGGAAGTTAAGTACTTTTGAAAATCCAAGATTAAAAAGCATGACTCACAGTTTGATACTTTTTACAGGAAACAAAAAAGTTGTTTTGTAAGAAAGATGACATGAAAATTGACTGGGGGAGGTGGTGTGGGAAGCAGAGACTAGATTATTTAAAGTCTTTTTTTATTTTGAAATTTGTGTTAAAGGCCTAAATATCCAATTGGTGTCCTAAAAAAGGAAATAGTCTGAAACAAACAAAAATATAACTCAAAGCAACAATGTATGGTTAGCATATGAATATACAAATAAAATTGGGTCGTGGACACTTTTTCAAAAATATTGTGCTTTTAAATTGAAATCCAATGTATTTATAACATTAAAAAGACATCAAATCGTCTCTAAAATGTCCACATTCACATATAGATGTGTCTATACAAAAATTATAACTTTTATCATCTAAAACTAACTTGATTATCGTTGCTGTTCTTACTGCTTCTGGTGCTGCTATTTGTCTGTTTTCATCCACCTCTATTTGGGGGCCAAAAAGTCAGCGAATGATTTTTTGTGCTCAGACTCACAATAATTCAAATTTCACCTTTTTCTGATACTGTCTTTTGTTCATGTATTTTACTGAAGACTGGAGACTGGCAGAGTGTAATAAACCATGTAGGATTATACACACATACACACACATATACATATGTGTATTTCTGTGCATATATATATAGGCTTCCTCATGGTAAAGAAGCTTCCTGTGGATTGATTCATGGATCAGGAAGATCCCCTGGAGGAGGACATGACAACCCACTCCAGTATTTTTGCCTAGAGAATCCCATGGATGGAGGAGCTGGCGGGCTACGGTCCATGGGGCCACAGAGAGTTGGACATAACTGAGCGCATCATATATATATGTGTGTGTGTGTTTACTCTCTTGTCAGCCCTTATTCATTATAGCTATACTTGGTACTGTACACACATGTTCTGACTTAATCCCCTCAACAGTGGTATGAAGTGGTATTTCCCTCCTTTTGAAAAAGATGCAGTTTTCACTAATGAAGAGATTTTGTAAAGACAGACGCTTTATCATCGCTACTTTAGCAGCTGGACTGAAAATGGGAGTTTGTTCGTTTCTACTGTCCTTCCCTTAAATTGTATTTGAGCGTTTCCTTCACCTTACAGAGAACATTATCTCCGCTGTGTCTCAAGCAAATTTTATCCCTTTCAACTTTAAGATTGTTTAGATTTTTCAAACTGTAATCTTCTGTGGACTCATTGATCTATATGAAACCATGTAAGTCAACAAAACATAAAATAACTGAAATTAATAAACCATTTCAAAGGTTTCTTTCTTTTTTTTTTTCAGGTTGAACAGTTTTAATTTATTTTAAAGTTGTGTTTTCCCTTGTTCTGTAACAGCCTTGACTCATTTTTTTACTGGGTGGTTGGACCTTGTCTTATTGATTGGACAGGCTCTTTACATAGTAAGGCTTTATCCCTAAATACTTACAAACACTTTTCCTCACTTGTTATTTGACTTTTGCTTTGTTTATTTATTTGAGTTTTGCCATGTAGGAAATTTTAAATCAAGTGAGGTAAGCAGTCTTTCCCGATTTGGGCTTTGTGAGCGCGTGGTATGCTCTCCATGCTCCCTTTTTGTACTTCTATGGTTATTTTTAAACATTTACATCTTTGACCCATTTAGAATTTATTTTGGTCCAAGTTAGGGATCTGTGTCAGGGTCCAGTTAGAGACACGTCATCCTGAAATTGGGAAATTTGAGGAGAGCTGAATAAAGGGATTAAGATGTGGTCAGGGTATAGAGCAATTACTCAGGAGAAGTGGGGTCCACCCTAGACCTGAGGGGACCTGAGAAGCTTGCCCAACAGGAGCTGAGACCTGGGAGAGAGGCCTGTGCAGGGAGGGCTGTGGGGCTCCCGGGGTCTCCCTGTTGGCCAGCCCCCACCAACAGCCCACTGGCCCACCTGCAGATCACCCCGGCTCTGGGCAGGTGGGACTGGCTGGACATCGGACACAGCACAGGATCTGCCATATGACCCAGCAATCCCACTTCTGGGCATACACACCCAGGAAACCAGGTCTGAAAGAGACACGTGCACCCCAATGTTCATCACAGCACTGTTTATAATAGCCAGGACATGGAAACAACCTAGATGCCCATCAGCAGATGAATGAATAAGGAAGCTGTGGTACATATACACCATGGAATATTACTCAGCCATTAAAAAGAATACATTTGAATCAGTTCTAATGAGATGGATGAAACTGGAGCCCATTATACAGAGTGAAGTAAGCCAGAAAGATAAAGACCAATACAGTACACTAACACATATATATGGAATCTAGAAAGATGGTAACGATAACCCTACATGCAAAACAGAAAAAGAGACACAGATGTACAGAACAGACTTTTGGACTCTGTGGGAGAAGGCGAGGGTGGGATGTTTCGAGAGAACAGCATCGAAACATGTATATTATCTAGGGTGAAACAGATCACCAGCTCAGGTTGGATGCATGAGACAAGTGCTCGGGCCTGGTGCACTGGGAAGACCCAGAGGGATCGGGTGGAAAGGGAGGTGGGAGGGGGGATCGGGATGGGGAACACATGTAAATCCATGGCTGATTCATGTCAATGTGTGGCAAAAACCACTACAATATTGTAAAGTAATTAGCCTCCAACTAATAAAAATAAATGGAAAAACAAACAAAAAAAAAAGACCAGCTCACCGGGGAGCCCCAAACAGGAAAGGCCATCACAGGCAGGTACAGCTCATGGTCAGCTCATTCCACATGGACCCTTCCCTTGGTCTCTGAGCCCTCTAGCCCCTAACCCCATCCTGAACCCTAGGGTGCTCTGTCCGAGGCCCCTGAAGAGCTCTTCAAACCACCCATTCCCAAGTCAGCGTGTTGGCTCAAAGGTTTCTTTAATGGACCTATATATATTTTAAGGTAAGAATCATTTAGATATCTTACATTTTTCTCTTTTATTTGGGCTTCCAAATTCCCCTATTTATTCTTAAAATGAGGAATGGTGATAATTCTTTTGAAATATAGGTAGGCATGTATGAACAGGAACTACATTTGAAAATAGAAGAAAATTAAATGACTGGAAGACAGGAAATTTGGACTTAGAGACACAAATACAGTATTTCACTCCTAGACAGACTA
Source organism: Cervus elaphus (assembly GCF_910594005.1). Taxonomy (NCBI): domain Eukaryota; kingdom Metazoa; phylum Chordata; class Mammalia; order Artiodactyla; family Cervidae; genus Cervus; species Cervus elaphus. Next base: position 11,105,168 of record NC_057841.1, on the reverse strand, counting down.
TGTATTGGGTTGGTCAAAATGTTTGTTTGGGTTTTTCCAAAACATCTTAAGAAAAAACCCAAATGAACTTTTTGGAGAATCCAGTAATAAACTGTGGAAAATTATGAAAGAGATGGAAATATCAGATTACCTGACCTGCTATTGAGAAACCTGTATGCAGGTCAGGAAGCAACAGTTAGAACTGAACATGGAACAACAGACTGGTTCCAAATAGGGAAAGGAATATGTCAAGGCTGTATATTGTCACCCTGATTATTTAACTTATATGCATTATTTTAACTTATTTATTTATTAAATTATTTTAATTATTTTAACTTACATGCATTATTTAGGATGAACCTGAAATAAATATTCATTAGATATTAAGATTTTCCATTTACTTCTCTTTCCCTTATTGTAAATGCAATTTGACAGTAAAACGTCTCTTCTCACATCACCTTTAATCATTTTCAGTACACAGAGTCCTTCTTTAGCTGTTCATTTATCTAATGTTGCATTTACATAATGCCCAAAACAGAATATATTGTTCTCAAACACATATGAGAACATTTCCTTATTCCAGTTTAAAGAATCACCTATCTCTCTGTATCATCTATCCATCTGTCTACCTACTTCCTGCTATTAGAGTTCACATTGCTATAATTAGTGGTTATTAATGTTGTCATTTGGAAGTATTATAGTTTTCTGTAAGATACATGGGATTAGATGAATTTTGAATGAGAATGTGCAGAACATGGGAGTATGGATAATCTGTTAGCTTATACTATTAAGGTTTATCTTGAGGAGCCTTTGGCAGATTACAGTGGATAATTCATGGCTTTGACATTGATTCTGCGCTTTATGTCCTGCTGCACATGGGCGGGGAAGGACATGGGAGACTGCTGAGGCTGCTCGGTGTGGGAGAATCTGCCTGCTTCAGGTCTCTGGGTGGGACCTGGGGTCTCAGGTCCTGTGGGTGAAGAGGTATTTCTCCTACCGACAGTGGATTTTCTCTCTATGAGACCTTGTCCTTGTCTGTGGGGACTTCCCTGATGGCTCAGTTGGTAAAGAATCCGCCTGCAATGCAGGAGACCCCAGTTGGATTCCTGGGTCATGAAGATCCCCTGGAGAAGGGATAGGCTACCCACTCCAGCATTCTTGGGCTTCCCTGGTGGCCCAGCTGGTAAAGAATCCGCCTGCAATGCAGGAGATCTGAGTTGGATCCCTGGGTTGGGAAGATCCCCTGGAGAAGGGAAAGGCTACCCACTCTAGCATTCTGGCCTGGAGAATTCCATGGGCTGAATAGGGGTCCTTGTCTGTGGGGCCATCACGATGTTGACCTAAGAACTCATTTAATTCAAAGTAGGAATGCGCTCAGTTGGCTGCCTTCAATGGCTAGGATGGATCCAGCTTTCCAGCCTGGGTTTCCTTCTGTTGTTGGGTGGGGAATAGTATGCCCTGTCCCTGTGTTGTTCCTCCTGTCCTGGGTCCCAAACTGATTTGTGTTATCTCTACTGCCTTGTAGAGCCCTCCTTTGATCGCCTCTGACATTACTTCCAGGAATTATTTTAATCATTGTGCTTAGCAGGGTGAGCTTGCAGCAAAGGATTGTGCCATCTTGCCTGGACCTGAATCTGTTATTTATTTTTTGTCTTGAAGAATACACAGTTGATAAGCACCTGTTCGTGTTTATATCTGTGTGTGGGCATGTGCACATTTGAACAGTTATATCAGGGCATCTTAATGCTAAATCACCCATTGCTATTGCATTTATATATTTTCCCATGATATTTCCAAGAGTTTTAGATGTACCTGTGTTGATGAAATGATATTTGGATCAGAAAGGTATATAAGAGCTCCATCTCTGTGAATGGAAACTTTCAACAAAATATTCTCCTTTCCTGCTCTTTATCTTTGAAAATCACTTAAAAAAAAAATCTTGCTCTGAGTTCAACTTCCATCAGTTTGTTTGCCATATAATCTTGAACAGTTTGTTCAGCCTCTCCCTGTATCAGTATGTAGTAAGGTATACAGTTCAGGCTTTGGGAACAATGACACCTGGATAAAGACACTCTATAGTCTCCCTATGTTGACTGTGTAATGCTGGGCAGGAGGATTGACCTCTGCTCATCTCCATTTGTCGCATTTAAATAGAAATTATAATAAAACCCACCATATAGGTTTTTATGATGAGTGAATATGTGAACATACCAGTTACATGGCAGACTTTATATATGCTATGTAAATTATATATTAATATGTAATATTACCATATAGAAATTATACTATAATGTTTATATTAAGATATATTACATACTATATATTAAGTATACATTGCATATTATGCTAATATATAATATAGTATATAGTAACTATGTTCAGATAATATAATTATTATATTGCTGTTAAGAACAAATAATTACTATTAATTTTATTAAACTTGTTTCATTTTACAACATCTCTGATAATTATGATTTGTTGATCATTGCATTTTGTCTCTGTATTTATATTAATCTACATAAGAGTTTCTTCCATAAATATCTGCTATCCAAAAGTCTACAAGCAATAAATGCTGGAGAGGGTGTGGAGAAAAGGGAACCCTCTTATACTATTGGTGGGAATGCAAACTAGTACAGCCACTATGGAGAACAGTGTGGAGATTTCTTAAAAAACTGGAAATAGAACTGCCATATGACCCAGCAATCCTACTTCTGGGCATACACACCGAGGAAACCAGATCTGAAAGAGACACGTACACCCCAATGTTCATCACAGCACTGTTTATAATAGCCAGGACATGGAAGCAACCTAGATGCCCATCAGCAGACGAATGGATAAGGAAGCTGTGGTACATATACACCATGGAATATTACTCAGCCATTAAAAAGAATTCATTTGAATCAGTCCTAAGGAGATGGATGAAACTGGAGCCCATTATACAGAGTGAAGTAAGCCAGAAAGATAAAGAACATTACAGCATACTAACACATATATATGGAATTTAGAAAGATGGTAATGATAACCCTATATGCAAAACAGAAAAAGAGACACAGATGTACAGAACAGACTTTTGGACTCTGTGGGAGAAGGCGAGGGTGGGATGTTTTGAGAGAACAGCATGTATATTATCTATAGGGAAACAGATCACCAGCCCAGGTGGGATGCATGAGACAAGTGCTCGGGCCTGGTGCACTGGGAGGACCCAGAGGAATCGGGTAGAGAGGGAGGTGGGAGGGGGATCGGGATGGGGAATACATGTAACTCCATGGCTGATTCATGTCAATGTATGACAAAACCCACTGCAATGTTGTGAAGTAATTAGCCTCCAACTAATAAAAATAAATGAAAAAAAAAAGAGTTTCTTCCATAAATATTACTTAAAGAAAGACTCATGCTTTATTTTTAATCAGCTCTGCTTTGCTTTATAAATGATGCTCATAATTCACAAACTTCTCCTTTGCAATTTCTTTATCCTTTATTTAATTTTAGCAATAAAACTTTTTGCCCTTTAACTTTAATAGGCCCAGGGCTTCTCTTGTGGCTCAGCTGGTAAAGAAGCCGCATGCAATGCAGGAAACCTGGGTTTGACCCCTGGGTTGGGAAGATCCCCTGGAGAAGGGAAAGGTAACCCATCCCAGTCTTCTGGCCTGGAGAATTCCATGGACTGTATAGTCCATTGGGTCACAAAGAGTTGGACATGACCAAGCAAGTATCACTTTCACTTTCAGGCCCAACCCCCATGAAGTTTTGCAAAAAAAGACATATACACTGGAGCCCAGCTTGGACTCTGCCTTGAGCAGGAGTTTTATCTCCAGCAGGGGGCTACAAGGGAAAAATGAGCACATTGCAAATGGTAATTCAGAAAATAGAGCACTAAATTACTGACATGTAGTAAGCATTGTGCTAATACATTATTCCGTGTATTTCTCAGAAAACTTTCATGGTCAATAATATTATCACTCTGTGTGGAGCACTTACTGTCTTTTACCATCTCTGTCAATTCCCAAAGAAGCTTTTTTCCTCTTTTTTGCTTTTGTGCTTCTTCCCATTTTTCTGAACTTCCTGAGAGCAGGATGGCTATCATTTTGTGTTTTCTGTCCTGCTCATATAGCACACTGCCCAGGACATATTTGGTTATATGAGGCAATGAATAACTTGGCTCTTAAAAATTAGGAAGACTCTTTCAGTAGCCTTCCTGGTGGGAATTCCTCACAGAGGTCATATTTTATATTCTATAAAATCAAGTTCCTATTGGTGAGACTTCATTTAAATGGACAGTCAACTTGTATTTTAAAATCATCGGCACTGAGCTGCCTTATCCAGGAGGATGTTAATCCACTCAGTTGAGATTGCGGCTTAAGTGAGTATTGCATTTGCTTTTGTAGTTAGTTTTCACTATTAAGGAGAACAGTTGCTGATGAAAAGGAAGGAAAAACTACCATGCGCACTTGAGAATAAGTGTGTGTGTGTTCGTGTGTGTGTGTGTTCATGTGTGTGTGTTGGTGTGTCTTTCAGCCTAGGGAGAAATCTGGGGAAACAGTAGGATTTGATGGAGGGTGGAGGGAGTGTCTAGGGTGACCATGAATATATGTCAACCTCATGTTTCGTATCAGTGCTGTCTCTAATCTTCTTGCCTCTTGATTAAATTGTGCCTTTGAGATTCTGTATTCTGACAGCATATATTGTATGGAAAGTAAACTAATTTTTTTTGTAGTTTTTACTTTAGTATTGTATACAATAGGGTAATCAAAAAGTAGCATTGAATTCATCCAAACCAACGTATTTCCTTTTGCAAGTTTTCCGATAATATCGAAGAGCATATATGAGCAATGCTTTTATTTATTACCGATATGTTAGCATCCCAAATGCCTTTATACATCATGTTTAATTATAAGTACTATAAATGTCTGTGTCCAGAGGTATTTTCAAAACACACAACTTGAACATTTATTTTAACAGCAATAGAAAAAAAAAATCAGTGTAAATTTATGTCTCAGATACCGAATTCCCACATTAATAACCACTTACTTAGAGAAGAGTAGGGTATTGTTTAAGAAATGATACACTTTATATATACTTGATATAGCTCGTTAGTTCTTGAACTTTCATCTTGAGAGCATTATTTGTTTAATTTGAGGTTATGTTTGCTGCTTTGAAAGCAGTTGATTTTGCTTGGAAATTATGGCTTTTGTGATATATGAAAACTTCTAAAGCTGTCAGTTAGGCTAGGAAAAAAAAAGCATAAGAATCATGGAAAACTTGATGTTAACTGTGCACATTTTAGGGAAATTAACAATCTGGAGAGCTCTGTGTAAAAGAAGCTAATCAGTCCATAGATTTTAACTGTAAAATATATTCCTGCTTTGCTATTGACAAAACTAGGGAGACAATAACCATTTGTACATTTTAAATGGGCTCCATTGCTGAATAATAAACACTGGAAAACTCATTTCTGATGTTAGAGATGGCAGGATTTATATAGGGAGAAGCTATTTGAAGCCATTTTATTAGGAAGGCATATTTTAAAAATCTTCCCACCAGTACTTTTTTCTACTTATTTGACAATAGAAGGATATTCTATGTAGCTTGGGGATTGATATTACTGTAGATGAAAACAATAATTTATTTGATCCTGCATTCTTCAGGGTCACCTGAGAAAATGTGTTTAATATTAGATAGCCTTTAAACTGTATGTTTTGAACTTTCCTCCCCTACTGCGTGTTAGGTCTATTGCATGTAGACCTAACAGAAGCAGAAGATATTAAGAAGAGGTGGCACGAATACACAGAAGAACTATACAAAAAAGATCTTCATGACCCAGATAACCACGATGGTGTGATCACCAACCTAGAGCAAGACATCCTGGAATGTGAAGTTGAAGTGGGCCTTAGGAAGCATCACTACAAACAAAGCTAGTGGAGGTGATGGAATTCCAGTTGAGCTATTTCAAATCTTAAAAGATGATGTTTTTAAAGTGCTGCACTCAATATTTGCAAATTTGGAAAACTCAGCAGTGGCCAAGGACTGGAAAAGATCAATTTTCATTCCAATCCCAAAGAAAGGCAATGCCAAAGAATGTTCAAAATACAACACAATTGCACTCATCTCACATGCTAGTAAAGTAATGCTCAAAATTCTCCAAGCCAGGCCTTAATAGTGTGTGAGTCATGAACTTCCAGATGTTCGAGCTAGATTTAGAAAAGGCAGATGAACCAGAGGTCAAATTGCCAACGTACTTTGGATCATCGAAAAAGCAAGAGAGTTCCAGAAAAATATCTACTTCTGCCTTATTGACTATGTCAAAGCCTTTGACTGTGTGGATCACCACAAACTGTGGAAAATTCTTAAAGAGATGGGACTACCAGACCACCTGACCTGCCTCCTGAGAAATCTGTGTGCAGGTCAAGAAACAACAGTTAAAACCAGACGTGGAACAGCAGACTGGCTCCAAATGAGGAAAGAAGTACATCAAGGCTGTATATAGTCACCCTGCTTATTTAACTTACATGCAGAGTACATCATGCAAAATGCTGGACTGGATGAAGCACAAGCTGGAATCAAGATTGCTGGGAGAAACATCAAAAACCTCAGATATGCAGATGACACCACCCTTATGGCAGAAAGTGAAGAACTAAAGAGCCTCTTGATTAAAGTGAAAGAGGAGAGTGAAAAAGTTGGCTTAAAACTCAACATTCAGAAAACTAAGATCATGGCATCTGGTCTCATCAATTCAAGGCAAATAGATGGGGAAACAATGGTAACAGTGAGAGACTTTTTTTTCTTGGGCTCCAAAATCACTGCAGATGGTGACTGCAGTCATGAAATTAAAAGATGATTGCTCCTTAGGAGAAAAGCTATGTCCAACCTAGACAGCATATTAAAAAGCAGAGACATTGCTTTGCCAACAAAAGTCCATCTAGTCAAAGCTCTGGTTTTTCCAGTAGTCATGTATGGATGTGAGAGTTGGACTATAAAGAAAGCTGAACACCAAAGAATTGATGCTTTCGAACTGTGGTGTTAGAGAAGATTCTTGAGAGTCCCTTGGACTGCTAGGAGATCCAACCAGTCCATCCTAAAGGAAATCGGTCCTGAATATTCATTGGAAGGACTGATGCTGAAGGTGAAACTTCAATTCTTTGGCCACCTGATGCAAACAACTGACTCATTGGAAAGGACCCTGATGCTGGGAAAGATTGAAGGCAGGAGGAGAAGGGGATGACTGAGAATGAGATGGTTGGATGGCATCACCGACTCAATGGACATGAGTTTGAGTAAACTCCAGGAGTTGGTGATGGACAGGGAGACCTGGCGTTCTGCAGTCCATGGGGTCGCAAAGTGTTGGACACGACTGAGCGACTGAACTGACTTGACTGTATGTATTTTTTCCACAGCTAAAAAATGTTATTTCCACTCTTTGTACTCTTATGAGTTTTCCTACTATTATAAATGCCAAGTCATAAAATGCAGTGACTTACTATTGATATTTTGATAAGTGTTACTCTAAAGGCATTATCACTTTAGGTAAAACAGAAAAAAATATATGACACTGATATATTTTGTACCTTTCTTGAAATATGCAATATGAATAGCCATGACTACGATGAAAACACACTCCCTTTAACTCTGTTGTATTAGGTGTAGATAGCTCTGGGCACACTGTGACATCTGCTGGGTAATTCTTAATGTTTGCTCAGACTGCAGCGCATAACAGAAGCTATCTACAGGGGCTTAGCCAAAAAGGAAGTCATCTTGCCTTCTTTTCCCCACAGCAGCTGATCAACCTCAGCAGTCTGTGTCACGGCCATCCCAGGATCCGGATGTATGTCCAATTTTCTACAATGTGCTTGTGACTTTCATCCTCTGTCTCAAGATGCAAAGGCAAAAATTAAACACACACACAAGTAAACAAACATAAACCTATTGGCAAGATTTCGAAAGCTCTTCTGTGATTTCCAGTTGCTTCTTAGCAGCCAGGACCTCTTCCAGTGATTCTGGAAGTATTTTGTTCCAAAGACAATGCTGCCCAAGATTAAACTGGGATTCTGTTCCTAAGAAAGAAAGAGGAATGGACTTTTGGTAGGCACCAGGAGTGTCTGTGCCAGTCGTTTCAAGAGACTGGCCTTCATCTTTTTAGTCAAAGTTAGAGCATTTTATCATTTTTAATCAATCTGAATCTGAATCTGACCTGACCATACATACCTTGGGAATGGTCCTTTCCTGTCTCATCCACAATGGAGATGGAGAAGTTTTATATAAAATATAAATTTATCATGGAAAAAAGTTCCAACATTAACTGGTATTTTATATTCAGGAGCATAAAACTGTTGAAAAAAAATAGCTTCATATACCTGGTGATTTCTCTGGTGACTCAATGGTAAGAATCTGCCTACCAAAGTAGGAGATGTGGGTTCCATCCCTGAGTCGGGAAAACCCTCTGGAAAAGGAAATGGCAACCCACTCATATCCTTGCCCGGGAAATCTCATGGAGAGAGGAGCTTGGAGGGCTGCAATCCACGGGGTGGTAAAACTTAGTGACTAAACACCAGGCAATTATGTTTTAAAAATATTTGATTAGATTAAAATGATTGATTAGAATGACTATTAAAGATGGGTCCATTATTAAAAAGATAAAATTTTAATTCATTACAGGACTTAATAATGGCCTGTGGTTTGCAAAGATTCCAATTTTCTGATCTTCCAATTTTTCTTTCTCCCAACGGTAGAATCGTGGTAGAGTACCATTCACCATAGACTCTACGTCTGAAAGCATTAAGATGTTCTTTCACATTGAAAGCAACTGTGACAGGTGTCTGGCAATCATGAGAAATAATGATGTGTAAGACTTTCAGAAATGGCTTGGGCATCAACTGATGTCACTTATCATCTGGAGATTTCATTCCTGCTAAAATGCTCATGAAAATTATAGGACTCAATTTGTTTTGCTTGGAGTTATATATAGAGATAATTTCACACTTAG